>NW_024426774.1:13734651-14181647 GCF_017311325.1 Ursus maritimus | reverse complement strand
TGGGCTTTGGCCAGAAGTCTGAAGCTCCAGATAGACGGTTGGGCCGCTGGTGCCCCTAATGACTTCACTGGCCTTGACATGTGAGGAAGCAGGACATGTACCCATTAGAGGCAAATTTTTATTAGAGTGGCCATTCCAGGGATTATTAGCAACTTGTAAAGAATGTAATTACCACTTAAGCTCTATTCAGCTGGATACATTTTAACTCTAATTGAAAACAAATGTATGCTTCACTGTATGGTTAGTTAAGCCCCACGATTGTGACTGTTATCTTATTATTTGCCATTAATTAAAACAACATGTGCTGGGATTTATTTGCAATCATGCAGTTGCGATTTGATGAAGGCTCAAAACAGACCTGGTCTCTGTTTAGTGTTTGCTTTGCAGCGTCCAGCTCAGCGTGAGCCACTGTGAGTTTTGCCACAGCATTTTCAGACCCACAGAAATGATGAGATTAGATATAGGCGCACTTTTGTTTCCATTCTTTTTAAAGAACATTTTATTCTTTTACCCCCGATATTTATTTATTTATTTATTTATTTATTTATTTATTTATTTATTTATATTATGTTATTTTTTTTTAAGGTTTTATTTATTTGACAGAGACAGCCAGCGAGAGAGGGAACACAAGCAGGGGGAGTGGGAGAGGAAGAAGCAGGCTCCCAGCGGAGGAGCCTGATGTGGGGCTGGATCCCAGAACGCCGGGATCACGCCCTGAGCCGAAGGCAGACGTTTAACGACCGCGCCACCCAGGCGCCCCTGTTATGTTATGTTATGTTATGTTATGTTATGTTATGTTATGTTATGTTATGTTATGTTATGTTATGTTATGTTGTTATGTTATGTTATCACCATACAGTTAAACTCCTCAAACTCTTCCTTACTCTTATGTACCAGGAAGGCCGTTGATGGCTATGGCCACCTGAACATTTTAATCTTGATGACTTTCAGAAGAAATCAGTTTCTAGCTTTTGATCATTAAGAGGAGTGTTTAGGGCTTTGAGCGCCTTTGAATATTGTGTCTGTTTTTAACCACATGCAATTGTCAAGGACCTCATAGTTGTTGTTGTTTTTTTTTTTTTTTTAACCTCAGCTTGTATATTTCATCCCAGTGTGCTGGGAAATTTGATTTTAGGAGAATTTGATCTAATTACATAACTTGCCTTCTGAGACTGCATTTCAAGGCCTAGATTTGAAAATGAGAGCCCTGGCTCGAGCTCCCTAGTTTGCTGTGAAATCAGGAAGTGACTTCATATCTTTGGACTTTAGTTTTGCCATCCATAAAACTGGGAAAACAAATCTGATCTTATCTACCTAGCAGGGATATGTTGAGACCACAGGAGATGACAGCAGTGGAAGGGCTTTATATCTGCAAGGAATATTACAGAGGTCAGGATCATAATGATGAGAGTCTTCTTCTCACTACAGACCCATGAGTTTGGTCTCCACTGAATCCAGCAAGGTCACCACACTATCAGATGCTCAGTAATGTTTTCTGAAATGCAGCCATGGTTTCGTGGTGTAGTCCGTAATGGCCACCGTGATGCATTAGGACAGGCACCCAGAAATGAGTCTCAGCCACAGATGGGGGGATTTGTGCATTTGAAGGGAAGTGTCCAGTCTTTGAGATGCTGAGCTGGTGGAATCCTTCCTGTAGAGTACTCTCCAACTGCTGTTGTTTTCTACTTGGTCTTCCACTGGCTTTCCTTCATCCTCCTTCTGTGGCCGTCTAAGGGTTTCTCTCTGGGCATTATCCTGTTTCACATTCCTTGTCATCATCATCCTTATTGTCAGTTTAAGGTATATCTCTGAGCTTCCAGAGGCTTAGCTACACCCAAGCTTACCTCATATGTTGTAGGTTCCAACAACCATACAATATGATAATGGGAGATGTTAGCCCAAGGGGAAGGGCCTGGAAGCATGACCGGCCAAGCTACAGAGAGGACAGAGCTCAGGATTCTAAATTCTGTGATAAGGCTCTATAATAAGGTTCAGACAGAGATGGGGAAATTTGATTCTAAGAAAACACACTTGAGGAAATCAAAGTTAATTAAAGATCAAGTTGTGCAAGAATGACCATTTGTAAAGCAACCACCGGATCAGCATGGCATATAGATCTGATCCTTGTCTATCCGTCAGAGCTGGCTGTTGTCTAACCCCCAGATCGGGTGCTTGTCTACCTTCCCACCTTGGTTTATCAGCTCCTCTCACCACTCCTTACTCAATAGATACGTTTACTCTGTATTTGAACCCCCTGAAATTTCCCCATGCTCTGAACGTGCAATGTTTTTAGGCCTTTGTACATTTTTTACATGTTATTTGCCGCCTCTGCCTGGAATATCTCCCTCCTGTCTCCACCTCAGGGGTGGTGGTGTGATGTTTGCCTCCTCCCCATGAGTCCCTTGAGAGCTGGAACTTGTCTTATTTGCTTCTATAGTTTCAAAACTCAGGTGCTGGCACGGAGTGTGCATGGACTGGATATAGGTATAGATCACTGGTGTCCGATAATACTTTCTGTGATGATGGGAATGTTCTATATCTGTGCTATCCAATCCAATAACCACAAGCCATGGGAATCAAATCAAGGAAGAGGGGGTGAACTGCTTTGCCTCGGCTGCAGAAGCCGCCCGAATATGAGACAGCGCTATAAGGCCCCTTTTCTGGGTGGAGTCATCTTGCCTTTGGCACAATCATTCCTACAAGGCCAGGGAAGGTACAGGGCAGCCAGGGAGACAGAGCATGTCTGGGTCGGGGAAGAAAAAGAGCACTGCAGGGTCACCAGCTGGAACAAACTGAAACTGAACACAGCTGGAGGTCATGCTACATGCTTTCCAGATGCCTCCCTGGAACGGGTTCCTATTATATCTCTACAAAGGAGGTGCTTGAAATAAAAATGAAATCACCACGGCTCCATGGCCATTTAAGTATGACTCTCTAGAACCATAGTGTCCAAGCTGGGGGTACCTCAGTAGTCACTACCCAGAGGGGTTCCTACAGCTTCAGAAAATCCATGAGTCCCCTGAATTATAGGTAAACATTGCGCGTGTAACTATTTTCCAGAAAGATGGCTCTCAGCATTCACAAAAATCTCTATGAGATTTATAAATCAAAAAAGATTTGGAACTGCTGTTGTATCTCATATCTCACCTTCCATGTCCTGTATGGAGAACTTGAGAGCAAAAATGCCATTTCCCAGCTCATGCACTGAGTCAGTGGGAGGTCAAGGGTGGGAGAGAAGGCAACCAAGGATACAGCTGAAAGTTACTCATTAGAGACCCTGTCCTGTTTGCCTGATTATCATCAGCACCTTTTGGAAGTAGTTGTTCCAATCCATATTCACCTATTACGTTCACATCAACCTTTATTTTTTTCAGTCTTCACAATATATCATGAGAAACTTTGTTATGCCTGGTTGAATAGTGGAGCTAATGTCAGAGCTTCATGATTCCCAGTGGCCACTGAGAACTGTAGAATTAGCAGAAATGATCTGTGCATTCTTGCACAAACCGAATATTATCTGTGGACTAAAAAATAAATGTATGTTTTCCATATATGTATGAGAACCTTGAAATAAATGCATACACTGTGGGGATAAACAAAACACACACACACACACACACACACACACACACACACACAATGGCAATTGGAGCTCTAAGCTTTGAAATCTTCTGATGCCATAGGAGCCCTCACACTCACAGGGGTACGAACCCCTGAAGTGTGCCTCCTGCATTTTCCTGGGTCTGGCAATCCTGAGGAATGGAGTTCAAATTGATGTGTTCTTAATAAAATTATTGTTTCAAGTGCTTTCTCTATTCCCCAAATCAGAGTTAGCTACTGGCATTTCTCAGGTGTGAAGACACCCCATCCTACAACAAGGGCCCCTGATTCTGCCAGGCCTCCTCCACTTCACTAAGCACCTGGGCTTCTGACTTTTAGCACGGTAGGGAATAGGTCCTATCATTTTTAGGGATATTGGCCTCATCATTGGGCAGATGGGTTAGGGTTAGAATATCTTCATCAAAGTTGGGGACGATTGGGATAACTATGTAGTCTGATGGGAAGGTGGCCGAGGGTTGATTGGATCACATGCTGCCAACTGAGTGGCAGACATACTGTCTCATCCAAGGTCCCAGAAGGAAACATGGCCAGTGCAGTCTGCCTGGTTTACTTACAATGGAGATGCCATTTATTATGCCCTCTGCTTTGTTTATTCTCATCAGGGCTTTTCATCAATAAAAACTAGCTTATGAGTTGTACAGTTATGAGCATTTAAAATGTACACTTTGGGACAGACCAGTTGTTTCACATCATAGTCTTTCCCCTACAGACTTCAGTTAAATTCTAGGCCAAGAAAGACCCAAGGGACGAGGACCACACACTGTACTTTAAACTGTGTTTGAGGAGATGATGGATTGTGCCCTCACAGTAGCCAGATTCTTAAAGAATGCTCCCTGCCCCATCCCCCTCACCCCCGCCCAAGACATTTCCACTCAGTGTTGTTTGTTTAGACATCTACAGACAGGCACCCCATTCAGAAAGTAGAGCACAGAGGGCCTCCTTCTGCCCGAGTGTCTCAGAAGTAGATGGAAAAGTGGCCCTGGTCCTTCTCTGTGAAGCATAGGACACATCTCCTCATGAAGGCTCTGGGGTTGCTCTCTGAAAGGATGTCCCCTGAGGGAAGTGAGCACCACCAGGGAACATTTTTTGATTGCTCTCTGTTACAAGGAAGTAGGCTCACTGAAGAAACACACTGAGATCTTGCTGAGGGTTTATTAATAGAACTGAGTGGCTCAAATCTACCAGCTCTTCTCCTCGGCCAAGCTTGGCAGTGTCTCACACCCTCCCAGGGCTGGCATAGGCTCCAGTGCTCTCTGCCCTTCCCTCTGCCAACGGCACCCCCGGTAACCTCACCGTCCCTTTTCTTCTCTACTATGATGCCGCTCCCTCCGATATCTTCTGTCCCTTCAGTCATCCATCTCTCAACACAAATGGGTTTACAGACTTTTTTTCCCCCCCAGAAAGTAGTTTTGGCAGTGATGTGTGGGGCACAATCTGGGGTATTTTGATTGCTGCTGAGAGAAGACAAAAGATGATGCTATCGGTGTGAGAGAAATGATGGGAAATGAGGATGAGAATTCTGTTAGTAGCCTACTGTAGGATTCATAAGCAAGAGTCCCTGCTTGTTTTCTGGGAGTCAAGCTCCAGGTGTGAGAAGTTACCAGGACCTCCCATGATTGGAATTGCGAGTGAATGTGGAAAACCAGTAGCACTTCACATCGTGGGCTTTTCTGTGAGAGAGTCTTGCTCTTTAGGTGCTAGGCATTTGGAATAGACAACTGCAGACTCCACTCCTATCTAAGGCAGGCTTTCAGAACACCTTGATTTCAGAATACCCTGTTCAGGGTATACTCCTGGAAAGAGAGGGAAGCAGCTTACAAGGTTTACCCAGTTTCTAAAGAAAGAAACCAGCTTTGGAGGTCTGGAATGATGTGGTTCAGATGAAAAGATTGAAGAATGTCATAAATGCCAGGAAAATCTGGAGTATGAGATTTTTACAGATGCCCTAAAGATCTCTCAGCCCGGCAAAACTGGCTGATAACTGCTCTCTCCTTATCAACAGATGAGGTCTTCTGGAACTCATTCAGAAAATAGTTCATAGTGGACCAGTTGCTTTTAACAATGGGATGGTTGAAGATTTGTCAGTATAGACTGAACTTTTACAGAGAACGTTTCTGAATATAGGTTTTAAAAGATGGGTGGTTATTTCAGTTAGCAAGTATTTGGTGAGCACCTAAATGGATCAGTAACCCAATGTGAAAACAGACTTGGCTCTGAGAGCTAGGCCCACCCGGACTTAGATGGGTTCTGGAGAGCAAAGCTGGCTGTTGGACTGAAAGGGAATCCAGCACAACAGTCTCCTTCAAACAAAGTCACTGAAAATAGAAAATAAGCTACGATAATAGCAATGGAAATATACATTTTTGGTTCTGAAAAGAAAGAGTTCTTATGACGATTCTAGAAGGGGAAAACATTTTAAAAACAAACTGGATTTGTTTGCTTGATTTTCCTCATTTTGGAATGAAAGAAATTTAGAGAAGGTAAAGGAAAAATTGGGTGAGACCCCAACGGCTTAATTCCAAGTCTAGAGTTATTTCCCTTCCTCACCTAACCATCACTTTCTTCTTGCCATCTTGAGATTCCCTTAATAGTTTTTAGTTTATTGTGCAGAAACTCTGAAGAGGCCAGGATAAAGCAGAGAGGAAGTCATCATTTGGCCACCTGTGGGCGTCTGGGCTTCTTACTCCCTCCAATGGAAGCGTGGGCTGCTTCTGATTGGGTGGCATGCTATGACAGCAAGTACAGAAGGTTTCTAGATGACTCAAAAATTCCAGTTAAATCTGGTCACCTCCTCAGAGGGTTTTATTTTCAACTTGTATTTTTTCCATAGGAACAATAAAAGAGCTATGGTTTGATCCTTTCCTCCCCCTCCTTCAGGCAGCTGTGTCTCCCTACATATCGTGAAGAACAGGACAGTGCCTCCGATGCGCTGGTGGCTGGCCCCCATGCAGACCGTGAGGGGACTGAGGCAATGGTGCTGTCGGGAATCATGGGATGGAGGCTCAGCAGGAGAGAACAGGAAGTCTAAGGTAAAGCACAGGGATAAAGGAACAACTTTGGGTAGGGCCAGGGTTTTAGGTGTCAGAGTAAGAAATCACAAGAAACTCCTCTTAGAAACCCTCTTTTCTGACCTATCAGAGTAATGAGATTTTTATTATCACATTGGACCCTGAGATAAAATTCTTCCACCAGGAAGAGAAGGATGACAATTTTATCAGTCATTAATTTTGGTGAGCACATTTGGGTTTTATTCCTAAAAACTGAATGGAAAAACAGCTGGTAAATGGGCTTTTTTTCCCTTTTTATCAGCAGACTCATATATGCTGTCAGTTCTCAACTTTCTGTTCCCACACGAGTGTTGAATTTATGTTGGTTTCTGCAAAAGACAGAGCATCCCTCTCAAGGCTTTGGCTCACTATGAGCTATAAACTACCAATCCAAGGCAAAGGCTGGACAAATGGGCAGAATGGGGAGTGCATATAGGAACAAACTGTTGGGAAGCTTTACTGTTGATGGTTCTTGGGTTGGAAGTCATTAAGGGACTCTTGTAGCGGTTGGTCTTGAACACCCTCAGTGACTCCCATGGTGGCTTGTACTTCTGCACTCACACTCACCTTGGTTCCAGCAGTGAGACCTAAAAATACTGGCATTTTCCAGGATTCTCTTCTATAAGAGCAAAGAAAAGCTGTCCTGCGCCCACTCACATGTTCCTTCTTATTTTATCCCTTGTCAAGGCCTCTAGATAATTCTGGCAATTGCAGGCTACCTCAGAATGTGGCTGTTTTCCGTTTGGTTTCTGGGTCAGGTTGAGGTGATGTTTGTGGAGGATTCTTTCCATTCTCATACTGGGCTATCATGGAATTCACAAACTGGGAATGCCTGGGTCCTAACAAAGTTATGTTAAGGAAGGGAAAAATAGCATTGGTATGCATTTGACAAATATTAAGTTATTTAAAGAGGGCTAGGTGTTGGAAATAGAAAGAACTAGATAATCCCTGCTATAGAGAGGCCCACAGTGTGGTGGGAGAACAGACGTATAAACAGATGATCACAAAACTGGTATGTTGCTAATAGACAGGTATGCATGGAGAAATGATGGTAGTGTAGAGCGTGAAGTCATCTCCCTTAGGAGCAGGAGTAATGAAACAGTTGAGACCTAGGTTGAACTATAAGGAACGATCTAGGGTTCACCAAGATGGGAAAGGGGTAAAAAAAATTACAGGCAGAAAACACAGCGTGTACAACACTTCAGAAATGGACATTATGGCTAGTCTACCACGGTAACTCAAGTGGGATAATGTGAAGATTGCATTTCCCTCTAAAATCATTGTGATTTCCCTTCCACTTATTGGGTTTTTTTCATTTTGAGTGACAGATAGATATGGGGGGAGAGAGAAAGAGAGAAACAAGATCAATTTACTGGACCATTGCTCGTATTACCACCACATAGAAAAAAGATGAGAAGAATCTCCTTCAAAATCTTTGGTGCAAACACCCAGTAACTTCCCATTGCTGAAATTGTGAAATTGAGCCTGGAATGGAACTTTCTATATCAAACCTTAGTCATTGGGTCAGAACGGCACTTCATGGAATCCCTGAGACTACCGAGCTCAGGATTCACTCCTTCTGTTTTCTCCATGCCAGCGAGGTACCACACAATGGAGTTCTGTGATCTGGAGAGTGTATGAGCGTGGTGTTGTCCCATGAGTGACCTCAAGTACATGAACTGTGGGAAAGGTGTTCCCACAGGGTAGACGCCATTGACGCCATGAAGCTCCCAAGGGAGGCAGATTTCTTGGCCCATGAAGTTTGGTAAAGGGCCCTAATCCCTCGGTAGCTGTCCACAGAAGGCCTCTCCCTGAAGAACAGGCCCTGGATGAAACATAATTTATGGACAGCGGAGTAGCACCAAGGAAGGACCCGGTCTCTTCTTTGATCCCAGACTCTGAGTAACTCCCCTGGGAAGACTGCCTGACTGTGGCTGTCAGAGATTGTGTCCAAATTCTAATTTGAAAGGAGCAGCAGAGAGCCAACTGCAGGTGTGGGCATGCCCCTTCCTTCCCCCGCAGCCCTTCTGGAGGAGGCTATGCTTTCTGAGAAAAGCTTAATGAAAAGGATCAGGCTCACCCAGAGGCCCTGCTGTGCAGGGAGATTGCTTCCAAGAAGCGATTCATTTTTAGTTTAACAACTGTGCGTTTGGTCCCCACACAATTTATCTTCATGCAAACTCACATACCTGTGTGCCAGATGTGCACAGCTGTATGCGAGCAACTGCTGATCTATCTGGATCCCATGCCAAGTGCCTGTTTCTTTAAATTAGGGTGGGTTGGGATTAGGGCTGTGTGAAAATGTCATTTTGAAACCAGAAACCAAGCGAGCCTCGGCTACATGGGGGTTGGAGCATAGCATGATGATGAACCAAGGTTGAATTAGTCTTTTCCAGGACCCCCCAGAACCTCCCCCTTTCACGACCTCTGAAATTCAGCTGCGTTCTGGGTCTGCAGAGGTTAGGCTATCTGGAGACTTGGTCCTGCCGAAGTGTGCGGCCCTTGTAAATGCTTGTGGTAAAACTGCAAAACCTCTGCCCAGCCCTCGGGAGCTTCTGGAGCAGAATAGAACTTGACATTTTTAGTTTGTGTTTCAGTTTTTACCCTCTGGCCTCAGAAGAAGCAAGACCACAAAATACTCAATGGTTCTAGGGGTATGGCCATGCACGGTGGAGTTAGGGGGCTGGGGCGAGGAGATGGCCTTCCCCCCGAGAACCCCAGGGATCCGCAGCACTGGTGCACGTATATCTCCCCCCTGGTCTTGCCTGTCTCTCTCTTCATGGCCAGAGTCACCACTGAAGTGATTCAGCCATCGTCTTGTCATTCTATGATTGATGTCTTGAGTTTCCACTAATGCCAGGCGTGTGCCAGGCATCAACAGCAGGTGAAGTCCTGGACACGTAAGTGTTCACATGTTAGCTGTTGATGGGATTATTGGAGATGTACTGTTTTTTTTTTTTTCCAATTTTTTTGGTGACCAGCTGCCAGGTACTTTGCCCAAAGTCTCTTGTTAATTCTCACAAGTCCAGGAGGCAGGTGTTATTATTCTTATTTTACCAATAGGAAAACTGAGGCTCAGAGAGATTATAGAATTCACTCAAAAATCACATTATTGCGGTGCAGCCAGAGGGAAGATTCAGGTGAGTCTGATCTTAAATTTCGTTTTCTTTCCACCATGCCGCTGTCATTCCCTCTGCCTCGTGGCTGTTACCAGAGCCCAAAGAGAGGGCAGGTGTCTCTGTCCAGGAGTGCACTACATTTGCTCCTTTTGGCCATGACACCATCATTGTACCTGGACAGAGGCCCGCAGTGTGAGTGCCTACTTGTCGCCTCTTAGTTCCATTCTGGTTCTCCCACGGACAGCCACTGATAAGTCAGCCCATGATACACTGGCTCAGTTTGCATTTCAGCAACATTCTCTAAAAACAATAACCAGATGCAATTTGACTCACATGTGTCCACATAAGGAATCCATTCCAAGAAGAGTCAGGGGATGCACTGTGATTCCCAGTCAGATGAATGACTCCACTCTTCCCTGGGCTCATTTTAGAACTCAAAGAAGAAATAACATCTAGATTAATTTTAGAGTTCAATCTTTGAATCCGGTCTCAGGAAGAATGCAGATATAATTTAGTCTTATAATGATGACCCCTTAGATCACAGATCACTCTTGGGTAGTCGCTCCTTCTAGACACCTGCTGTACTCCAAGCAATTTCCTCTTCTCAGTTTCGAGAACTATTTCAGACTTTGCTTTCTTCCAAGCTACTTAGAAGAACCAGGCCACCATCCTGTGAGTACGCCAGGATCGTCCAGGAATTACATCATTTATTTTTCAACAAAGATTAATTTA
The DNA here is from genome assembly GCF_017311325.1 of Ursus maritimus. Lineage (NCBI taxonomy): Eukaryota > Metazoa > Chordata > Mammalia > Carnivora > Ursidae > Ursus > Ursus maritimus. Next base: position 14,171,128 of record NW_024426774.1, on the reverse strand, counting down.
ATTTGGTTTAGTTTAACAAGAGTGTATGATCATATATTTGATAACCAAATAGATGCCTTGACGTAAATTTCAGTCCTGGTTTAGCTCTCTTCCAGTGAGAAAAACAGAGTCTCAAAGGTAATTGGTATACCACCTCTCCAAGGGGGGAAAAAAGGGTAGGCTTTCCATTTTCTTAAACATAAAACTTAAAATCCACATATAATAATAAACAAATGGTTTAAGGCATTTTATGTCATAAATGTGCTGCCATAATTTAGTTATGAATTTTCAGGTTCAGGAATTATGCTAAAACCCAAGGGTCATTATGGAATGTCTGTATATTTGATTTCCAAAGCTCCAGATAGGTTTTAATGTGTTCACTGTTATACCACTGCACTCCCCGAGCTATTTCTGTATCCTCAGAGACATGCCCTAATAACAGGCCTCCGTGTCTTCTGCTTAGTGAAAAGTGTGAATAATAGCTCGAAAAAGAATATATATATATATATATATACACACACACACACACACATATATGTATGTATATATATATATATTTTAACTTTAACATGTGTTCCCACATGGCCAAGTGATTGAACCTAATACAGTTAACAACTTAGGAAAGGATTCATTGAATTTTCCAGGTCTCTTCATGGCCAGCATTACTTTGTAAAGAGACCCTAAATGTGAAATAATCAACATGTTAAAGTAATCTAGATGTTTATGATTTGATAACTCTTTGGTGCATTGTTTAACAACATGTTTTCAATTTACTTTCCTTCAAATAGCTCCAAATAACCCTGTGATTTTGGATGATTGATTATGGGAATGCTGCTTTTACTGTACATCCAAGGTAATTTTAAAATTACATCTTCTTTTCATTGTTAAGGGGTAAAATCATTTGCAGGTCTTGACATGATTTATCAGAGAAGGGGGGTAAAGGGTCAGTCTCAGCCTTGCTCCATTAGAACATTATTATGTTAGCCCAGAAGTAAAGCGTTAGACTTCGTGCCAGCTGGGTTCTAGTCCCCAGCACGCTGAACAGTCGGGTCTGTGGTCATAGCAAAGTCACTGACCTCTTACAACTCACCTTCTTTCCATATAAAGCCGAACAAAACAATTGGGATCAAAGCCTCACTTAGTGACTCTGACTTGTTGTAACTGTGGCTAGGCCTAGAAATCTGTATTTTCTATTATGAACCTGGGGTATATAATCCGATAAATTTGGAAAACACTAGATTAAATGACTTCAGTGCCTGGGTCTAAAGTTCTACAGCTCCAGAACCAAGCTTTTCTGTGGTCCAGGCATTTTTCTTTCAATACAACCATTTTATTACGTACCGGTAGCCTTACTTTAACTATATGGCGGATGCGTATGTCTCACAGACACGGCGCCCAGGCTTGTATGTAAATGCCCTGTTTAGTCCTCGTTAGAACCTCGCACTGTGAGCATATTAGCCATGGTTATGCATCCTACCTGCTACAATGGACCCCTCGATCTCGGTCGCTTCACACATCCGCGTTTTATCTTACTCGCGTAAAACCTTCCTGCATCTTATAACGGCCATGCGTGTCCTTCATGTGAAAACAAAGATGGGAGACACTGGATCTTACCTCTGGTGATGGGAAGGGATGTGTGGCACTGCTCTTCACAGCCCATGGGTTAAAATAAATCACCTGGCCCCGATCCAGCTGGAAGGCTGGGGAAATACAAAGGAGCACAGGCAGATCTGATAAACAAACGGGGGGGGGGGGGTCTAAATGTTACCGCTTTAAGAAACTGAGGCTCAGGAAACCAGTTCACAGTAGGATTGCCCTTGAAGAATGTCACTGATGAGAGTGCTACCTGGTATTTCATTCGAAAAAGGAGGCATGCATTATTCACAATAGCCAAGCTGTGGAAGCAACCTGAATGTCCATCGGTGGGTAATGCATAAAGAAAATGTGACATGGACATGCAATGGATATTAATCAGCTTTTTTTTAAAAAAAGGAAATCTTGCCATATGTGACTTCATAGACGAACCTGAAGGACATTATGCTCAGTGAAACAGGCGAGTCACAGAAAGAAAAATGGTGCGTGACTGCACCGACACGAGGCACCTAAAACAGTCAAGAGGAGTGTAGCTTGATAGTCGCCAGGAGCTAGGGGGGAGGGGGACGGGGAATTACTGTTCAACGGGTGTAAAGTTTTTCCATTTATCTTCCACCCCCCAAGTAAATTTTACTGAGGTAAAGGATGTCCAGCAAAAATTCATAAATACAATATAAAATTTTCTTTACGTTAAGAAAAAAGGGAGGGCTTCTAAGAATAAAACTTATGTGTTTCCTTAGAAAGAAGAGGATTTTCTTCCAAATAAATACCAAGAGAAATGATATCTTTGAAGTGGTCTTTGCTACTCTGTCTTTATATGCTGAAAACGGAAGAAATCCTTCTCCCTAAAGCAGAAAGCAGGCATGTGGTCCTACTAACGGGCCGTGAAGTCTGAGGGGACTTGCCGTGATCTAGTCTGAATGGGACTTGCTCATGACAGTGAAATAGAAACCTCAAAGTACCAAAGAATCATCCTTTCACCTGAGCTTTTTTAAGCGGTTCTAAGCACAGATTATTTCTTTACAACTGAAACCTGGGAAATAACAACTTTGTCCATTCAAAGCACACCTGTTGTAAATAGATACTTTTTTTTTCTTTCTTTCTACTTTTGACCCTGAGAAACCTCTCAATAATTCAACAAATAATTTTAAAGGCATGGAGAGATTCCAAGATCAGCAGAAATAGAATTGGGGAGGACAGGCTCTGTATTGGAGGGGCTGTGCTTCCACAGTAAAAACAACACATAACAAAACAGAACAACAACAAAACAGACACCTAAGTCGCTGTAAGACATGAAGTAAGCGCTGCAATAATCGACGTCTGAACGGAGAAATGGAGCCTAGAGAAGGAAGTTTCCCTCTGGGTTGGAGGAGTCAGGGAGGCATCAGGGAGAGAAACTGACAATTTCTCGAGGCCCGCACAGACGAGGCATCGTTTGTCAGATCTGCAGGGTGGCGTGCACGTGGGAGAACTGTCTAGACGAGGGGAGAGCTGGAGTGGGAACACAGAGGTGGTAGAGTCTTAGCACTGGGGGCAACGCTGAGTGGGCAGCCGATAGCTGCAAATCTGGGCTTAGGCCAAACCCTCAGGACCCTAACTATCCTTACAGAGGAGTTTGGACTTTACGCCGTGTCCACTGCAGAGACATCTACGTTTTTCAACCGGGGGTCAAGCCTGTGCTGCGGAAAAACCACTTTGGTGCCTACGAGAGGGGAGAATCTTCACTCGCACATCTCCGTGTAGCCCAGACGGACAGGAAATTGTCCCCTATTGTCTATTTTTCTCTAATATAGAATAATACTAAATTATGTGACTGTTCAGAATGAAGATGACATTCTTCCGCTTTCCCGACTGTTGGTGTGGCCGCGTGACCGAGTTCCGGGCAGTGGGACAGAACTCGCCCTGGCGGCAGCTCCGAGGTATTTTTTTTTTAAGACAGCTGGCACGCAGTTGCTTCCCTTGTCTTCTTGCTGCTACTTAAAACGCAGATGTGATGATGATTTACTTGGGCCATTTAAATGGAAAAGGTCAATTGAATGTTCTTCCATTTGAATTGCTTTTCCGCTTTTGTCAAAACTCAGCTGGGCGTATTTATGGAAGTGTATTTCTGGCTTCTCCATTCTGTTCCATTGATCTATGTACCTATCTCTGCAAATACCATGTTGTATTAATTACTGTATCAAAATAGTAAGCTTTAAGGTCAAGGAGAGTGATTTCCCCCCACTTCATTCCTCTTTTTCAAGATTCAAGATCAGTTTAAGAAATAGATTTTACCTTATAACCTGGAATGCACACACGTACACACACAAATAGAAACCCATTTCATGAAAATGATATATCGATTATTTGTGATGTGCCCTGATTCTTTTCTAACCTATTCTCCTCCATTCTATTCTTTCATTAAAAAGTGCTCGTTATAAATTGATTTCACAGCCCACCAAATGGGTCTTCCCTCTTGCAGTTTAAAAGACGCTGTCGTAGAAGGGAGTGGGGAGGACCTACTTGCCATCAACCCACGGTATCTCCCGCCGAAAACTACAGCAAAAGTGAACCCCGCTTCCTTGATGGTGGGACAAGGCTATGGGGTTGCCTTCTTCATGTTAGCTTTCTTTTCTAACCGCAAGAAGGGCTTGGAAAGAATGTACAGCCCACTTCGGGGGGTTTTCTCACTCACAGAAATTCTGCAGTCCCTAAACATGGGATTGGTTTTCTTTGAAAATGGAAAAGCCACACAGCCTGAAATTTAAAAGCACCATGAATTGGTATTTGCTCTCAGGCTAACCAGAGGGCCAGTTCTTGCACGCATGTTATCTTATTTTGTCCTTCTCCAGCTCTAAGAGATCCGTGTTATAACGTCCATTTTACCTACGAGAAAATACAGCCTCGGAAAGGGGAAGGAATTTCTTCAGATTTGCACATCTGGCAGGCAGCACCGCTCTGACTCCAGCCTGTGCCCGCCTTCCTCCTTAGCCCCAAATCTCATGCGGGAAGCTAAACTGAGGCACTCTGCTGTGGTCAAAAGGCAGGAGCCTCTAAATAAGGATGGTTTTTTTGGATGGTTCTGAAGATGGTTCTTAAGATGATGACCTAACTCCCTGTCTGGACCATGAAACCGAGGGCCACGCCCTGAGCTGGACGGGGCCTGTATCGCCCGGGAGGACCTCATGGAAAGAGCCTCCACGCCAGCGCGGGACTGCACAGCTGGTCTTCTACACGAGCAAGGAAAAACTACAATCAGGTTTAAGCTGCTGTTATTTCGGGTTTATGTTACTCACAGTTGAATTTAATCCTAACTGATACAACCACTATCCTGCAAGAACAGTGGCAGAAAAATATATATCACATATCCATCACATAAATCTACTTTTATAAGGGAATGAAGTCAAATTATTACCCCCAATAAAAAGGTGTTTTGCAACATGACCCAGGAATTCAGAAGTACCATTTGTTCGCTGTTTCTCCCTGTCTCTCACAGACACAGCTCCCCATGGCCTCCGGGGACATACGTGAGAGCGGGCGCGTGAGGACAAAGGTGTGGTGACCCAGGGAAGGAAGAGCCTCGAAGGACGATGCCTGGATTGTCCAGGTTTGGCCAACAGCATGCTTTTTCCAACTTCACAGTTGTCAGAGGAAGAGTTTTCCTGTTTTCTCCTTTACTGAGCGAGTTTTCTGGGAGAAGGAAGGATAAAAGACAATGGCAGATAAATGGAATAGAAGAAAAATGAAATATAAACAAACTACACTCTTCACTGAACAGAAAAGTCCAATTAAAAAAAAAAAGAAGACAAATGTAGGATCCTAATTTGAACCATAGCCCCATGTCTAATGCTTTTAGCTAAGAAAAAGAGAGAAAAGCAAAAGAAATCTGAGTCAGAGGGAAGATGTCATGGTGAGTTTCGATGGGATGAATTCCTTATTAATTCTAAAGAACACGATGCAACATGGATTTAATTATACAAGTCAACCCACCCACATTCCTCTCTTGCTTTTCACACACATGGGCTTCTGAGGACGATGAAAGGTGGGTGGGGAGAAAGGGAAAAGGAGGAAGAACACAGGGTGGCTAAGGCCATGGGGAAGGCGGCTCTTCTTCAGGACGCAGCTGCTCTGGGCCTCCCCTTTCTAAACGTGCAAACCGCCGAGCCTCACTGAAGCCGTTGCCACCGTGCCCGGCCCCATCGGCCCCGTCGGCCCCGCAGGTCCATGTACCTTGGCCTCAAGGGCACTTCTATTTGGTTCTATTTACCGTGGAGGGAAAATTCTTTAAATTTTGAGGGATGGAGTGAAAGAATATCACAAAGGGGATAGATAGGAGCCTGAAAAAAATCTCAGCTGCTTTTCATTTCCTGTGGGATGCGCAACACAGTCACACCAAGATTTTCACTAAGAACAAACAAGTCTATTAAAATGCTGAACAATTTAAATGGATCAGAAATTTTAAAAAATTATATTTTAGTAACAACGTATACATTTGAGAAGTAAAACATGATGTTTAGATACCCATATCCATAGTGAAATGACGACTACGGTCAGACTAATGAGCATACCCTCTCCTCACACATTTACCGTGTGTGTGTGTGTGTGTGTGTGTGTGTGTGTGTGTGTGTGTGATGAGCACTCCTGGAATCTACTCTCTCAGCAGATTTTCAATGTACAATACAGTATTATTAGCTGTGGTCATCCTGCTGCACATTAGATCTCAAGACTTACTCATCTTGCATAATTACGACTTCGTTGAGAGAGCATTCAGTTTTCGCTAAGTTTTCTCTGGGACTTTTTACTTGTGCTTCTATCAGCAATACCCTAGTCTCCGTACAGGTGAAAACATCAACAATTTCCCCACGTTGTTTCTTCCTGCTTTTTCTTTTCATTTTCAGATAACATCCCAGAGAATTCTAGCTGTCAGAGAGTCCCACTGGCCATTCTGTGACTTCAGCTAATTATTTTTGGACATGTTGGCTATTAGACGGAGGTCATCTCATTTGGGAGAGAATTCAGGGGTGGAAAGATGGGTCTACAAAGTCACAGAGCATCAGCATCAGAGTTCAGTTGAAGATTAAAAAAGAATCCATAAACAAAAATCAACAACAAAAGATAGCCACTCTTCTAAGCAAAAGGGGTATACTGCAGAGACATGAGTGCTTAGAAAACCCTTGAAAGGCTTTAGACAGGACTCCATGAATGACTCCCAGAGCATCACCCAAGTGGCCTGTCAGGTTAGCTGCCACCTCTCCCACCATCGGCTAAATGGAGAATCGACAAAATATACTGGAATATGGCTCTGGGAACACCTGGTCTTAACCATAATCCCAGAATCCAGAAACTATCTTCAAAACTATTAAATTTAGAGACACCCCATGTCTGTTGCCTCTGCACTGACAAAACAAAAACAAAACTGTTGCACGTGCATGGCCTCTGGATACCCACAAAGCTAGTGAATGGGCACTGGCATGTCTGCTCAAATCAAGGGTGAGGTCAAGTGGGGTGGGAGGGTAGCCAGATGCCTCCATGACCATACTCACTCCATCCCACCTGCTCAATATCCTGGGAATGCATCTAAAATCTGTATCAAGTTCAGAGCCCTGGTCTCAAGAGAATGTTGTTAGTTGTCCAGTTTCTACAGTTTAGAAAGTATATTAGAAAAGTATATTAGAAAGATAGCTTTTAATAGTTTAGTTTTTTTTTTTTAAGATTTTATTTATTTATCTGACACACAGAGAGAGACAGCCAGTGAGAGAGGGAACACAAGCAGAGGGAGAGGGAGAGGAAGAAGCAGGCTCAGCAGAGGAGCCTGATGTGGGGCTCGATCCCAGGACCCTGGGAACACGCCCTGAGCCAAAGGCAGATGCTTAACGACTGAGCCACCCAGGCACCCCTTAATAGTTTAGTTTTTAAAAAAATGGGTCATGATTGAAAAAACTTATTTTGGGGGCACCTGGGTGGCACAGCGGTTAAGTGTCTGCCTTCGGCTCAGGGCGTGATCCCGGCGTTATGGGATCGAGCCCCACATCAGGCTCCTCCGCTATGAACCTGCTTCTTCCTCTCCCACTTCCCCTGCTTGTGTTCCCTCTCTCGCTGGCTGTCTCTATCTCTGTCGAATAAATAAATAAAATCTTTAAAAAAAAAAAGAAAAAAAAAAGAAAAAACTTATTTTGAGATCATTGCAGATTCACGTTTAGTTGTAAGGAATAATACAGAGACCCTGTGCACTCTGCGTAGTCAGTCTCAACTGCAATGTCTTACAGAACCATAGCATAATATTATGGCTGGGAATTTGACATTGGTAGAATCCACTGGTTTTATTTAGATTTCTCAGTTTTACTTGTGTGTGTGTGTGTGTGTGTGTGCATGTGTGTGTGTGTGTGTGTGTGTGTGTGAGCTTAGTTCTCTGCAATTTTGTCACATGTGTATCTATGTATCTATCATGACCGTCAAGACACAAGACACACCTTTTTGTGCTGAAAATCCAGGAATGACTATAAAGGAATCTGTGGACTACCTTGGATGGTTCCTAAGATGGTTTTGGAAATGATGTCACCTGCAGTAAACTGGATAGGGTCTTTGTTCTAAGGAGCTCATAGTAGGAAGTACCATTATTGTAGAACCAGGTTTCTTTTCTTTGACCTTTATTCAGGCATAAAGTTTTCTTCCTATTGGTTTCCTGTTCTGCTCCCTTTCTCCAACTTCCCCTGAGCCAAGGCTCTCTCATTGTCTAACGTCTTGGCCACTTTGAATCTTCTGGTCTCCCATCCACCCTCATAGAGCTTCAGAGTTCATTTTGTTTCCCATAAATAAATAATAGTTTTCTAGTCCTAGCAAATTACATTTATCATTCTTGCCCAAGAGCCAGGTATGAAAACTGGGAACTTGGTGCAGAGAGCTCAGTCCCATGTCCTAGGCTTGCACAAGACAGGCATAGAGATGGCAGAGTGCTGGCACTTAAAATGCTACTTGTACTTTTATTCCTGCCACATAAAAACTTTTTCAAATACAAGAATTTAACTTTAAAAAACTTAATTTTTAAAAAATTAATAATTTGGTAATATTTGAGTGTTGACTCTCAGGTAAAGAGATAACTACTCCAAAATAAACTGAATATAATATTGAGTTGCATTTCCAGATGAATGATAAAAACAAACTTATGTTGGTGAATGGTCAAAATTTTGTTAGAACTTTCTTCATTTTTAAATATTTCATATTTATTTTACCTTTTCCATTTCATAAGTTGCAGTATATCATTCTGTTTGATATTATTATTAACAATAGCAATTATTAAAGGTCTAATTCAAATAGCCAACTAAAATGAAGCATAGTAAGGGCTTATAAGGACATTAGAACAGGATGTTATATGAAAATTAGGAAAGAAATGAATGCATCAATTTTTTTCTATTTCTATATACATTTTCCTTTTTTACAATTTAAAATAAACTAATTAACATATAGTGTATTGTTGGTTTCAGAGGTAGAGTTTAGTGCATATAACACCCAGTGCTCTTTACATCACATACCCTCCTTAATGTCCATCACCAGTCACCCCATTCCCCCCACCACCTCCCCTCCAGCAATGCTTAGTGTGTGCCCTATAGTTAAGAGTTTCTTATGGTTTGTCTCCCTGATTTTGTATCATTTTTGAATACATGTAATTCTTAGTTTTGATTTTTAAGTATATCCAGTGTGTTAGGTTTGTTATACATTCCATCAAATATCTGAGTCCTTACTACGTGTTTGGCATTCTGCTAGGCTTTTTGGGAATATGAAAGAAATATTAAAAGGGGGAAAATCCTGGCTAATTAGTAGACTGGCTTTGAACTGGAAGAGAATTAAAGTTCAGAGGCCCTATTTCGGGACATTGGTTTTTAGAGAAGAAATATGCTTGAGATGAAATAAAGAATTTCACCTGACTACCCTTCACGCAGCTTCCTGGTAACTCATTTCAAGTTTTTCTATTGTTGGATAACAATACCCAAAAGCTTAAATGATCTTTCAAAAAGTCTTGTGAACAACTCTAAGTACCGGGGAAACCATTCCTGTAACTGAGAGACCTTTGGGTGGTGGCAAACCCAACGAAGATATCAGTAGTCCCAATGACAAGAGCGGGTTTAGAGCCAGCAGCAGCAGCTACTGGGCGAGGGGTCCGCAGGGATACGAGCAACCATGATAGCGACCTACCACTGCCGGAGCACCTGCTCTGCATCTGGCAAGCTTCCAGTTGCTTTACATGCACCATGGTTGACCTTCATAACTATGGTCTAAAATAGGTACAGTCCACATTCTGTGAATGAGTATCCCTCTGCTAAGTCTCACTCTGCTAAGAAGTAGCAGAATCTGGATTTGCCTTGGAAGCCATGGTCTTCCTGCCACGTTATGATGTCTCTCAAAAGTAAGGACGTTTGGAAGGACAGGTGTCTCAGGAACTCTGGGAGCACAGAGGCAATGAATGAGACTGTTGTTCTTGTCATTCATGTCAAGTTCATCTTCACGCTGACATGGTCTGGGGATACTGATAGGTATGCAATGACTGCTGGTTGAATATCATTGAAAAGAGCTTCTACAGGCCCCTGGGAGGCTCATTTCAGTTAATTGTCTGACTCTTGGTTTTGGCTTAGGTCATGATCTCAGGGTCCTGGGATCAAGCCTTGTGTCAGGCTCCCTGATGAGCTGGGAGTCTGTTTCTCCCTCTCCCTCTGCCCCTCCTCCTGCTTGTGCTCTCTCTCTCTCTCACTCTCTCTCTCTCAAATGAATAAATAAATAAATAAAATCTTTAAAAAAAAGAAAAGAGTTTCTACCAGGGCCACTGTCTAAGCCTAACATCCTCACCTACAGATATTTAGGCGCCTTCTCTGTATACTCTAAAATTTATTTCCAGCGTCCTCCAGTGGATGGGTAAAGTTTCCAAAGTCACCTTTAAAGAAGAAAGGTACCCTCTAAATGTCTCCCTGATATTTTTGAGGGTTGGAGGGAGGCTAACCAGAGCCTATCAGCAGGGACTCAGCCTCCACAAGAAGATGAAAGAGTGATTGCAGTTATTAATGTGATTTAGACAAGCTGGACTCAGCAGGCTGGAAATTTGAGGCTAACAACACCACCACCATCGACAACAAACACATAGCTACTATTGCCATTCTATTCTCCTCTCTTCTATGAGCACTTATGGACCACCCACAAAAGCGCCTGCATCTTCCCTATGTTTATAAAAGCCAGCAAACAGCTCTTCAACCACCATATTGATCAGGTCCCCTCCACCATGCTGCTTCTTTTGGTCTCCTGTTGTCTGCCTCTCAGTCCTTCCATGAGTACCTGTGGTCCTGTGCCTTCCCTAGAATTGAGGACTGTGCTTTTTTTTAATTTAAATTCAATTAGCCAACATATAGTACATCCTTCGTGTCAGTTGTAGAGTTCAATAATTCTTTTTTTTTTTTTAAGATTTATTTATTTGAGAGAGAGAGAGACAGAGAGAGAGATAGGGAGAGAGAGAGAGATCACGAGCAGGGCGCAAGGATAGAGGGAGAAGCAGACTTCCGGCTGAGCAGGAAGCCCGATGCGGGACTCCATCCTAGGACTCCGGGATTATGACTGGAGCCGAAGGCAGACGCCCAACCGGCTGAGCCACCCAGGCGCCCTGACTTCAACAATTCTTAATTGAAGATATCAGATTCCACGGTCTAACACTTAGGCATCCCCCAGGAGCCATTCTCTAAAAGCAGTGTGGATTCTAAAATCACATTCATGTGTTGTTCCAGAGCTTATTATTTTTTAAAAATTTACAAACCTTTACAAATAAATGTTTGTGACCAAAATACAGGATGAAATAAAGTTTTAGAGTCTTTATCATGAGTTGGCGCTAAGTCCTGGGAGCTGATAGTCTAAGTGGGCAGGAATGGTAACTCTTCTCAGCCACTCTGCCAAATCTATCCATGGTGGACATTCAGGAAAAACAATCAGTTGTCAATCCTCAGAGCTTTCAATATTTTAAACACTAACAAAGTAAGAGACCACAAGTTTCCTTGTGCACATGCCATATTATTGGGCTGGATATTTCTAGGATTTGGGGATAAAAGAGACCTGAATTTTAGAAGCTCTGGTAGGTTGTGGGTCATTGGAAACAAATCTGACTCTCTTTTCTTCATTCTAAGTAGCCCTGGGATACATGGTACACCAAAGAGACACAGGAGAGTTCTCAGAGGGCCGCCCATCACACCGATGTACTTTCTCCCTATCCTTGCCACTCTTGTCCTCCTCGGACTTCTCTGCTTCCCCCTCTCGATGTAATTTGCTGTTTAATGCATTCTCTGAGCTTTTAATTTCAACCATTTCATTTTTGTTTCTAACAATGAACCGTCTTCTGAAATGGTTTCTTAATGTTTACTTTCTCCTGTCTGCGGCAGTCCTGTATCTACATTTAATCTTGGGTGGGTTGAAAGGACAACAGGTTCTAGAGCTTTGTTTTTCCCAATCCAGCCTAAGTGAGTTGTTCCCTGGATCTCAATCCTAGTTCCGATGAGGTGTTGGTCTTCTAAATAGAAGACACCTCCTTGCTTTAGTATAGCCTCCTGGCTATTTATGGGAGGGAAGGAGGTTGCAGACAAGACATGAGAAGGTTTCTGGGGGTGACATAAATAGGAAGGGGGTCCTGAGATGGTGCAGGGGTGCTCCCCCTCTGCTGGCATTATCCACTCACACCCATCCATGTGGAGTGGCCTTTCCTGCCATATAAAAATGTACCAGCCACACTTGGCTCTGCATATATTTACAGTCAACATACATTCTTTTTTTTTTAATTTTAATGTTTTTTTATTATATTATGCTAGTCACCATACAGTACATCCCTGGTTTCTGATGTAAAGTTCGATGATTCATTAGTTGCGTATAACACCCAGTGAACCATGCAATATGTGCCCTTCTTACTACCCATCACCGGTCTATCCCATTCCCCCACCCCCCTCCCCTCTGAAGCCCTCAGTTTGTTTCTCAGAGTCCATAGTCTCTCATGCTTCATTCCCCCTTCTGATTACCCCCCCTTTCTTTATCCATTTTTTCCCCTACCGATCTTCCTAGTTCTTATGTTCCACAGTCAACATACATTCTGAACCCAGCTCCCCTGCTTTATATCCCTTCACTCAGTCATCACTTCCACTCTTCAACTGAAAGTCTTTCTGTTTACTTATACCAAATCACATGATGGGAGATAAATGTTCAAATCCTTATTTATGGGCATTTAAAGATTGCAACACTGTTTTTACAAGGCAGCTATTTGATTCCAAAATGGATAAGCTACAAAGCTACAGTTGGCCTCCATCACGTCTGCAAAGCGACAGAGTCCTAAAGTTGGTTTTGCTCATAAAAAGGTAAACAATGACACAGAGATCTGGAAGCAAATAGAACCAGAATGTACCCTGCAGAATGCTAGCAGGGTCCATTAGACCGGTGTCACCATCGTGGAACATGAACATTCAGAGACCCAGTGTAGACTCACAAGTTCTGAGAGTTGCCAGCCAACCGTACTGCCTAATCAAGCCTGTCTGCAGTCATGACACCTGAGAAAAAGTGTTAACGTTCATCAGGCATTTTATAAAGGTTTAGGACAGTTCTAGTGCAGTGCATGAGTTATAAACCTAATTCTTACAACAACCATTAGGAGTTATTCCCATTTTACAGATGAGGATATGGAAGCACAGAGAGGTGGTACCACTTGCCCCGAATCACACAACCAGAAAGTGGCAAAACTGGGATTAAATTCCAGGGACCTCTAGCTCCAGAGACCCCGGCCCTAGCTAGTGTTCTCTGCCACCTCTCCCAGGACAGGTGCTCGCCCTGCTCACCAGAAACACATTCACCACCCAGGCACTGTTACTCAAGGGAGTGACTTCGGTTAGGACTCTCCTCATTGTGCTCAGCTACATGCTTGTCCCCAAGCCTCACTTTTGTCTTCATCCCACTCCCAGAGGCATCTAGAACGTGCTTTTGTTTTCTTTTTTGACCTCCTGACAGCCTCCAGAGATTTGAAGATATTAATTGGTCCTCTCGAATGCACCTGAATATTACCTTTGTGGTTAGTGGAAGCAGGCCTGGCCTAATAGAAAAATGGGAGCACTCAATAATTAAACAATTTGCCACTGTCCAGGCTCTATTGGCAACATAAGTCTAAAGTTGGATATCAAATGCCTTAGGAATAATCTCAAGGAAATAGTTAGATATACTAATAAATATTTATTTAGCTATTCACAGTGTCATTTACATTACCCACAAATTAGAAATAACCTAAGTATCCAAAATGAGGGAATTAATTTTAAAAAAGTATAATTTAACCATATAGTATTATATGAATGCATTAAGATTAATGTTTTCTAATAATAATTAAGGACGGGAAGTTCTCAAATACGGTCATTTTTAAGAGGGGGCTTAAGAAAGGGGGTGCCTGGGTGACTCAGTCAATTAAGTGTCTGCCTTGGTCTCAGGTCATGATCCCTGGGTCCTGGAATCAAGCCCCACGTTGGGCTCCATTCTCAGCCTCTCCCTCTCCCCCTCCCCCTGCTCATGCTTTCTCGCTCTTTCTCTCTCTCAAATAAATAAATAAAAATAAATAAAATATAAAAGTGGGATTAAAACAATATTATTGTCCCAATTTTGAAAAAAAAAAAAAGCCAAAAGAAAAAAAAAAACCCTGAGAAATACATGTACATAGAGAAAGAACATAAAGAAATGCACCACTCTACTAAAAATGGGGTATCTCTTATCTCCTCCGAGTACTCTGTATATTTTTCACATTTTCTAAAATGGGCATTCATTCCTTTTGAAATCTGAGGGAATACATTGTCATTGTACATGTGTATTTTTTTTTTAAATTATCTAATGTGTCCAAGAATCATCTACAGCTGAGGATGGATTTGAAGACCGGGGAGACGGGCAAATGACACTGAAATGGGCTGAATCCACCATCCATTTTGATCCCAATGTTTTGGCCCCGAAAAGCTTTGAACTCCCCGACGCATTCCAGAAGTCAGCAGCCAGGGAATGAGAGCAGCTGTGGCCTCTCCCCTCCAGACTCCATCTCGTTGGGGCTTGTAGGGGACATTGTCAGGGCTCCACCCATTTAGGGTTGTCAGATAAAATACAGGACACCCAGTTAAATTCAAACTTAGATAAACAACGAATATTGCATGGGACGTACTTACATTAAGAAATTATTCTTTGTTTATCTGCAAATGAGATTTAGCTGGACATCCTGTATTTTAGCTGCTAAATCTGGCAACTCTACATGCAGACCCCATTCCGATTTCCTTTTCACCATTTTGGTAAATGTAAAAATGTTCCCCTTCTCCCTTACTGGTCCCTCTAGGAGCAGTTCCTTATTAAATCACTCACCCAGGAGTCCTGCTCAGGATCTGTTTCTGTGGAGGCTGAAGTCAGGAGAACCTTCTCCCCGCTTCCTTGCCCCATCTTTTCCTCTGTCTCTTTAGCTATCTCTGTTTCTCTTCTTCTCCCTCTATCTAGTTCCCAAAAACTGTTCTTTTTTACTTCTTCATGGATTATCTAAAAAATACATATCCTCAAGATTTTCTCCAATGCATAAAAATATTGCTAGTACAGGTAGTAAGCACAGCACAAAACTTTCCCACTAGAGTCCCACTGAGGGGCGGCCTGGGCTCCCACTAGCTTCTTGGCAGCAAGGCCTGCCCATATTTCTCCTCTGTGTTCCTCTGACCTAGGTCACTGGACCTGTGGCCCTCCTGCTTTCTCTTCCCTTGGAGCGCAGAAAATGCAGTTCCTAGGGGGCGCCTGGGTGGCGCAGTCGTTAAGCGTCTGCCTTCGGCTCAGGGCGTGATCCCGGCGTTATGGGATCGAGCCCCACATCAGGCTCTTCTGCTGTGAGCCTGCTTCTTCCTCCCCCACTCCCCTTGCTTGTGTTCCCTCTCTCGCTGGCTGTCTCTCTCTGTCAAATAAATAAATAAAATTAAAAAAAAAAAAAAAAGAAAATGCAGTTCCTAGCTCTTCTCTTCACACTGCCCAGGTGCAGGGCTCTGAGGCTGCCGTCTGACCCATCTGTGGTGAGCCTCCTAGAGCCACTCGCCTGCCACTCAGGCACATGTGCTGTCCATGGCTTCTTGCTGAGCCTTGCTTTCTTCTCAGCTCTGCTCTTTGCTTTGGGAAGTAGGTGAACATCTCTCAGGATGTTCAGACTCACAATGATATGGAGATGTCTAGCCTCCCTAGCTCCCACTCCTTCAGGACCTAACCTAGCATGGGGAGTGGACAGGACCCAGTCATAGACCAGCATCTGAACTATGACTTCCCCTAACTCTCTTTTCCCTTCCCAGTTGGTGGGTTCCCAGATTCTCTGAGGTTCAGTGGAAAGGACAGGATCTTTCCTTGTAGATCCTTATAAACACATTTGCTTTCTAAATCTTTCTGTCTTATTCATAATATCAAGATTGTTAAATTTAGCTGTTAAGAATTTGCTTTTCTATTCTCTGATCCTATTCTGACAAATAGTCCCTGTGGCAGATAGCGCACCTTGATGGTGGGAGAGGGGACAGGAAGAGAAGAAATATATTGTGAATATCTTATATTATGATACCAGACTACACAGTAGGTCAGCAGATGTAACCAAGGCAACATAAAAAGAATCCAACTAGAAAAATCTGCCCAAAGTATATCAAATCTAACTCAAGCTTTTTTTCCCCTTAGTGTACCTTCCGAAAATTGCTGTAGTCCAGAAGGCAGAATAATGTAAAAAGGCATGTCTCCCAACATCTAGCGGGTTATCAACTAGTTTGGGAGCAAATCCGAAGCCCCAAGCAGCAGTACAGGACAGAAACAGCTCCTTTAAGCGGGTGACATTCACTGATGGTGAATTAAGCAACACAGAGAGAAGGGACTATCAGGAGGCAGAAGGGAAGAGATAGAAAAATATGCTGCCACCAATTTTTAGGTTTGCAGTGGGCATGGAAAAAGTAGGGGCCACAACCCCTTTCGGACATGGCATGCTGGGGAGTTGGGGGTCAGTGAAGAGAAGATATGACTCTTTTCCTAAATGTTGTCTTTAATTTTCTCCATGTCACTCATGTTTTCATTGAACTGCTTACTGTTGATGGAAAAATCATTTCAGTGAGATTTAGATTATAAAGAGCTGGTTTAGTTGGCTGGGTAGCTGTGAACAATTTTGGCTAAGCATTTTGGGGTAAGCTTAGAGAGGCTAAAATAACGCAGAAGCTTGAGATACAACCGTCCATTTATTCATCTTACTAATTCACTTGGCCAATGATTCTTGAGCATCTACACCGTGCCAGTCCTGTCCTCAGCAACAGAAGGCAGAGCGATGAATAAAAAATGATACGCCATCAAGATGTCATGAGGTAGAGGAGATATGCGGTAACTAGCTGTATTATATAAGATGGTGCCATGGCTGCCCATGTCATGGGAGGAGACCAGTTCTACCTAGAGAGGATGGGTGCTGACTTCTCAAAGGAGATACTTCTTCAGGAAACAGAAGATACCCAAATGTCTGCTTTGAAAGGACAAGCATCCCAGAAAGTGAAAACAGACTTTAATAAGATCCAGAGGCCAGAGGGAGCACAGCATGTTTAAGGAAATGACCCAACTTTAGTGTGAGAGGACCTCAGAGGATTTGGGGGAGCAAATGGAAATGAGTCTGCAAAAGCCAGATTGTCAGGGTTCCTCAGCTCATGATGTAAAATTTGGATATTATCCTTCGATGATGGAATGTCAATTGACTGTTTTTAACAGGGAAAGCATGACCAAACATAACACATTTTGGAAAGATCACTTGCGTGGTATTGTGTTGGGGCCAAGCTGGAGGGCTGTCACATATTCTAGGGGATCTAAAATGGGGTCAGAACTAAATCAGTAGGAATGGGGATGAAGGGAAAGGTAGGTTCAAGAGGTTGTATGGGTGTGGAAAACTAAGGAGGCAGAATATGTACAAAGGAAGAGAGAGGAAAAGATATTGTCCAAGTTTTTGGCTTGGAAAGGGAATACTAAGGCATGAGGATTGAAAGGAGGTTTCCCTGAAATCAGAGGAAAGACGTTCAGCTTTAGATATGCCAAATTTGAGATGCCTGTGGGACATCCAAATGGAGGTGTCTTTGTGCTGTTTGCCTTACAGATCTGAAGCTCAGTAGACAGGTCTGAGTCAATTTATTATTTGGGAATTGAGTCTCTGAGGCTATGAATCAGCATTGTCTGCAACCCTGCTATCTAAGGTGTAGGAAAGAAGAAAACTAGCCAGTGAAAGAGGCTGAAAATACTCAGCCAGGGGTATAACAGAGGGAGCTGGAGCCTGATTACCAGGAGACAAGGAAGACAGAGCATCAAGAAGCAGGAAATGGTTAACTTTATCAACCTCCATGGCAAAAAGTCACACAGGGCATTTGCATTATAGTCTGACGGAAAGACGACTGTCAGCCACAGGGAGGAAGATTGTGCTCCCACGCACGGGAGAACTTCCGACGATCTATGCATCCAGTAGTAGACTGCTTGCAAATACTAGTTGAAGTCAGGGGTTTTAACAACTGAATAATTTGTGTGACGGCTACACAGAAGCTCATTAGGCAGAGGTGGGTTGCCCACCAAACAGGGTTGTTATAAAGAGGAGTCCACGTGATGGGTGGGAGATCTGTACAAAGAGGGACCTTCTAATATTTGGACGGCAAATATTTGACGTGAGTAGTTCGTGTTTTTTTTAAATGAAATTATTTTGGGCAAATGAATAATGAGACCCCAGGCCACCATTTTTTTAAAAAAAAGGGTTATTTATTTATTTATTTATTTGAGAGAGAGAGAGAGAGAGAGCGCACAAGACAAGCAGGGGGGAGGAGAAGAGGGAGAGGGTTAGCAGACTCCCTGCTGAGCAGGGAACCCAATACAGGGCTTGATCCCAGGACCCTGGGATCATGACCTGAGCCAAAGGCAGACACTTAACCCACTGAGCCACCCAGGCGCCCCTCCAGGCCACCATTTATTTACCACACTATTCGAGGTCATCTACTCCACACAGAACAAATGTATTTTTTAAGTATTTGGGAACATAACAGAAAGAGAAGAGTAATGAAACTGCCCAGGCCTGGAAGATGTAAGCCTGGCTTCGCTACCATTTTACTAGGTCAACTTAAGTAAACTCGTTTTACATTTATAAAATGAAGTAGACAGGATAGTGTCTAAGATGACATCCATCTCTGATGTCCTTCCTGTTAGGATCACCATTTGCTTCAGCACAATCGCCACTGTCACCTTTACTTGGTACAGGGTACATGCAATGCAGAAAACGCTTTTAAAACATACCCAGCTGGTCCTCAGTGTGGTCCAGGGCTGGGCGTGGGGTGAGGTAGTCCATTTTTGCCTCCACTTGCCAGGTGACACTGAGGCTCAATAAGGTCTGCTGGGACAGGTCAGGGGTCACAGAACTGACAAAAGGTGAACTCTTTTGTCTCCAATATCTATGTTCTTTCTACCTCCTATAGCACTGTGTGCTTACACTGGATATTATCCTTGTTAAGCAGACACCCTTGATTGCTAAGGAAAAGGTACAGCCTGCCTGCAGAAGGCCCGAGGCAGAGTCCGGTCTCCAGCCCTTCTTTGGTGTGCAAACTCGAGAAGGTCATTTTCTCTTGTTGGCAGGTGCTCAATTTCTGCAGGCACGAGGGCAGAGCTACCCCACCCTGTGGCTTCCCAAGGTTGTTAAGGGGGCGAAAGGAGACGAAGGAGGCAGGCGGGAGAGTGCTATGCACTCTGCCAGGCTTGCAGGCATATTGTCCAGCTGATTGCACAGCAATCCCCTGGCTTTCCAGGGCCATGGGGCCCAGCATGCCTGTGCTGTGAGCTGGTTCTCTCCCGATGGCCTGGGTAAAATACCCCTTGGAGGGACTGGACTCTCCCTCCCACTCAATCCAAATATTTAGCTTCAAGCCTGCCTCAGCTGTGCTTTGGCAAGAAGTGTTTGGGAGGAGGAGGCTGCTCCTTTGAAGCCCTGGGTGTCCTACAGTGATGTGGGGCCTGGGCCAAGCTAGTTGAGCTTTGAGGCCAGCAGCAGGTTTGAGACGCTCTGGGGCTGCTGACTTCAGCTGAGGGGGCCCGGGGCACAGGGCCCCGCACAGCCGTGGGCTATCACGGAGCTCTGTCAGCTGGGAGTGGAGCCTCACGCACCAACACGGTCAGCTCCAGAACAACCTTCTCAGGGCTTCTGGGCACTGGCCAGTCCCTGGACTGGGGCTCCAAGGTGGGATCTGGCTCTCTCCAAAGGGAAAGGGACGACTATGGTTGAGTCCTGTACTGAACTCTTTGAGTGCCCACTCAGTGGCCCTCCCAGTCAACTGCTTGGGGAATTTATGCTCCTGGTCCCTGAAACTTCAGATTCTGGGCACTGTTTCTACCAGAAAACATAGGACTCTTATTAAGTTAAAGCTCTGACTGCTGCTGGGTCACTCTGGTCCACTGTGCTGCTAGACTGTTAAAGAAAGGAGTTAGTGTACCAGCAGTTGTAACCAACTCTAATCTAAGGTGAAGGGAAGCAGGTACACATGGCCACCTGTCATCCACTAGCCACTCTTTGTTCTGGTATTCCCAGGGCTTACTAAATGTACAAGTTTAAAGGCATGGTGATGGAGATCAGACCCCCCAGACATGGGTTAACACACCAGGCAACCCACCTAGACAGATACAAGTGCTAACCAAGGGAAGGCAGGGGATAGATCTAGAAGTGGGGTGTCCTAGGGCAATGGAGTCTCACATATTTCTGGGATCCACTGCAGTGCAAGAACTAGAGTCAGTCCTACCACTCTCTAATATGCTTCCTCTGGAGTTGTGATCAGCCGGAATCTTGGAGGGGCTATGCCTGGAAGAACTCACCATAATGTATGAAGCCTGGGCTTGTGAGCAGGCCAGAAGGTGAAGGGTAGTAGATACTGCTAGTGTCTACCAGGATCCCATTCCTTGCCCAATGCACTCGTTTCTCATTTCCTTTCCCTAGAAAATTCTAGAGAATTATGTTCTATTCCCTGGGACACACATTTTCATCAAGGATGTTAGGTACCCCCTCTACCTACCCTCCCGACCCCACCATTCTTTCATGCCTCAGTCAATGACTCACTGATACGGAATTACAAATACATCGAGTTCCATTGTCTTAAGGTGGGACTCTGGTGCAATTCATGCTCCTCAGTTCACTGTGGGATCTGGCTGAAAGTAGACTCCAGCTGAGACCAGGGCCTGGTCCCCTCTTGTCAAATCCCCTTCCCCTCACTCCTTATCTCCTAAAAGCATTCTAATCCCCCTTCAGGCTCTGTTTCTCCGTACCAGTCTTAAGTCAAGCCCATACTTGCTATGTTGGGCATCATGGGAGACCCTTCTATCTCACATAATCTGCAGTTAAACCTGTGAGGTAATATTCCCATTAATCTTTATTATTAAGCTGGGGAAACCAAAGCTCAGAGTAGCTAAGTAACTTGTTCAAAGTTGCACAGCTCATCTTCAAGTCTGAGTATTTCCAAAGCCCCGGCTGTCACACTTGTTCATTCCTGCTTCTGTGGTAGTAAACCCTATTACTGGAGAAATGGCCTAGATAAGGAAAATGAGGAGATTTAAAGAAATGGCTCTTGAGAGTCACCAGAGAGGCAAGACTAAGGTCTGTAAACTTCTGATGTGTTATCAGTTGAGAGAACATCTGATTTAGGTGACCTCTGAATCCTTGAAAGTGCCCCAACTAATGCTGTAGAATAAACACTAGAAAATTCCTACAGCTGGAGGGAAGTAAAACCAAACGGCCCTTGAGGTCTCATCCAACCTCAACACCTTAAAGATCATGAGGGTCCCATTCAACCTCAATACCTTGAAGATCATGAGAAGGATTCTGTGGCTGTGTCTATATTGCTTAATCCCATGCAGATCAGTCTGATAGCCTCAAGTCTGAGTAACCTCAGAACCACTGGCCTGAACCTAGACCAACACTTACCAAATAAAAGGTCCCAAGCTCTCTGCTCTGGATGGAAATCACAGAAGACATAGAAAGAGGGACGCTGTCTTCACCCCAAGTGTAATGCATGCTAAGTCCCAATTCCGACTTGGAGGGTCACCACACAGGCCCTTCCTCATTCAGGGAGTGGTTCAGCAGAGTAAATGTTAATAACAATGGTGTTGTTGATAATAGTTCTTGCTATTGTGCCAGATATTGTTCCAAAGTCACTTAACTCTAATAACTGTTAGATAAGTAGGTGTTATTATTATATCCACTGAAATTATGAAGAAACTGAGGCTAAGTCATATTTGGTCTTTCACAAAGGTAGAGTTTTCCAGAGGTTATATGTTGTGTGATAAGACAACAGATTGAATGTAGAAGGTATGGGAATCAACCTTCTATTAAACTAAACATTAAAGACATTTGCTTATTCTCATCAACCACTTTTATAAAAAAGTATAATTATTTTCATAAATATATTATTTGTATCAAAATATGAGTTTACTATTATTTTAAAATAAACTAATGAATAAACATTGAAAATTGTCCTCAGTTTTAGTTTCCTATATGTAAATATTGATAGATAAGATCTATATTAAAGTTTGAAGTCCTGTGTGTAGTTGAAACTAATAAATACATCACTTATATTTTAATTAAAACATTGATGTCCACTATAATTTCTAAGTGTATGAAGGCATTCTGAAACCCAAAAGTTTGAGAACTCTTAATTGATTCCATTCTTTAGTCTGGAACATTCCCACCCTCCCATCTTTTTTTTTTTAATATTTTTTTATTAAATTATGTTAGTCACTATACAGTACAACCCTAGTTTCTTTTTTTTTTT
Source organism: Ursus maritimus (assembly GCF_017311325.1). Taxonomy (NCBI): domain Eukaryota; kingdom Metazoa; phylum Chordata; class Mammalia; order Carnivora; family Ursidae; genus Ursus; species Ursus maritimus. The sequence goes on along the minus strand of NW_024426774.1, from coordinate 14,148,746 downwards.
TTTAAAGATTTTATTTATTTATGTGACAGAGAGACAGCCAGTGAGAGAGGGAACAGAGCAGGCGAGTGAGAGAGGAAGAAGCAGGCTCCCAGCAGAGGAGCCCGATGTGGGACTCGATCCCGGAACGCCGGGATCACGCCCTGAGCCGAAGGCAGACGCTTTAACGACTGCGCTACCCAGGCGTCCCACAATCCTAGTTTCTGATGTAAAGTTCGATGATTCATTACTTGCGTATAACACCCAGTGCACCATGCAATACGTGCCCTCCTTACTACCCATCACCAGCCTATCCCAGTCCCCCACCCCCTCCCCTCTGAGGCCCTCAGTTTGTTCCACCCTCCCATCTTGGTGAAATAATTTGATGAATAAAATCTGTGCCATGTTCACTGGTGCCTGGTCAAACGTAACCACCCTTTGTCCTGATTATTAATTAGCTTACTTGTCACTGATTCTTCAGGAAGAATATTTCCTTTTTCCTCTGGAGATGCTGTCCTCTCTAAATAACTAAATACTTATCGAAGCTATCAAGAGAAGTTGGCACTTACATATTGAGAATGCCCCCGCCCCCCAGTTTTGGAACTACAGGGTGGGTGGAAATGGTAGTAAGAGAGCAGTGGAAGCTGGAGAATGGGTCAATACGATACATAGAAGAGGGGAAGCTCTCTCCTCTAGGCGCAGGTGTGACCTTCGCCTCTGGAAGGGCAGGAAGCAGAGAAAGTTGGACATTCTTCTCATGAGTGGCCCTGCTCTCCCTCATTGTCTCAGAGTTGGTTGTGGGGGGAAATGCTGTCAGTATACCACACCACCTTCTCTCTTGGAGTAACTAAGATTTAGGTGAACCTCAAGTCAAGGTCATGATTGAGAGAAAACGGGGAATCATTTGGGGAAACACAAACTCTTAAAAACAGAAAAACAAATTGATCCAATGATTAATAGAAAAGTCATTGCTTTATTTTCTATAGCTGAACATTTTTTGAAGCATTTCTGTTGAGATGAATGTCTAGAATAAAATGCTTGGAATTGCTGTTCTTGGGGAAGAATACCCACCTCAGCAGTTGAATACTTACAATAAAATGGTCAAATATGGAATCACGTAGTTAATGTTTTCCAGGGTTATGTTTACCACCGTATCTGCAACAGCTAGGGCAATTGCTGGCACATGTAGGTACTCAGAAAATACTTGTTGAGTGGAGAAAAAAAAAAAAAGGAAAGAGGAGAAAGGAAAGAAAAAAGGAGGGAAGCGAGGGAAGGAGTTTCTTCTTTCTGACTGATGAGCTTTAGATGGCAGTCCGTGAAAATGTATTTGGCATAACTGGAGATAGGAAAAATCTATTTTTCCCACTAAACTTTTAAAACAGAAGGCATTTACCTTAAGGGAAGAACTGTGTTTATGGAACGGTAAAGTGTTTCTAAGAAAAATGATCCTGTGTGCAAAAGTGTGCACCCATGCTGTTGAGTAAGGGGACATCGGATTTTTCCTATGGCAAATTCAGAAATATGGAATTCTCTGACTGTCCCTCTTGGTCTGGTAGATGCTTCCTTCTGTCACTCCTGCACCATAACGGAGTCTACTTTTGCTTGCTCCTTAACAGCAGGAGTTGAAAGAAAATGTGTGGATACAGAAAAAAAAAAAATCCAGGGCCACCTTTAAATGCATTTTTCCAAGGCATATCAAAATATCCTTGGAATTTGTTGTGAAAATTTGACCACATCTTAGTTAGCATGAGGTTAAAATTAACAGTAACATGTGTTTTAGGGATCTCAATTTGCAAAATATTAATAGAGTTCACGGGCAGTTAAGTGCAATAAAGGGAGGAAATGAAGTTTATAGAGCAAGACCCTGGGGATTACCGCCTTCCCTACCCCTGAGCACATTCATATCCCAGAACTTGACATGAGGTAAAGGAGGCCATAAAGGGAACATGGGAGGAAATCTCAGGGTTACTGTAATGGATCTCCTTCTCTTCTCTCCTGGGAGGGCTTGCAGTGCCTTAGATAGAGCTTCACCCATCATTGGCCTCTTCTTCCTTATTCAGAAACCTTACAATTTAGTCAGAGTTGCAAAAACAGGGATCTTTAGCAAGGTTCATAGCTGCCAGAACATCAGGAGGGAGCCCTGAGCCATCTCTTATAATTTCTCTGAAAATGTGGTCTTTGCTGGGTTGGATATCCAGTCGAACTATTTAGATAAGAGAAAGTCATGGAAGACATCTTGGCTTGAGAGTCAGGAGATAAGTATTTTTTCCTTCTTTTGCTATTAGGTCCCCAGTGACCTTGAGGAGATCACTTCTCCCTTCTGGACCTCTGTCTGTTCACCTTCACAGAAAAATAATGGGGCTAGGTAGAGGTCTATAAGGGGCTCTTCCTGTCCTTTAATCTGTGGTTTAATGTGAATCTGACCTTGTCTATTGGGTTTCTAGGAAACTATATTAAAAAATGCTTACTTAATACATGATTCAGATATCAGAGCCAGGAAAAGTCACTGCAAGCTAAAATAATCCTGATAGGGAGAAAGGTAACTTTTAGTTCAAAGCCCTGAGGTGAGTAGAAAGACTGGAGGGCATTTCTGGCAAGGAGAAGGCTCTGATTAAAGGCCTGAAGTGTGGAAAATAGGCCCTAATTTGAGTCAGTGGGGAGAGTGAAGTCATTGGAGCAGGTTGCAGGAAACACGAGAAGAACCACCATGGCTTTCCCAGAACTTCAGGTGGGAAGAGAGGGGTTTTCTGGGGCTATCTCTGAATTCACCGTCAGGGACACATGTCAGTGTAGTATATGGAAGCCTTCTTGGACTAAAAAATGTCAAAATCTGTGGCTGATCTAGACCCTTTCTGGTGAGGGACCTACTGGTCTTGCCTGTCTATCTAGAGCACTGTAGCTGAGATTTGACTCACTCGTTTCAGTTGGCAGGTATCCTCACATAAGTTCCTTTTCATACCAGCTCCTTCATAGGCCTGCATTCTGCTCATCTTCTGCTTGCAGAATGAGGTCATTCTTCTTTTGGGAGAGCCTCCATGGAAAGGATCTAAGAGTAGTGACCCTCCAGAGTGCTCATGTAGGAAATCTTCCATGTTCTGGTTTGCTGCCTTCTTTAGATTCTTAGGGTTTAGTCCCCTGAACCTCTAGGGGGCTTAAGAATACCAAGGACCCAAACCGGTCCTGCTTATGATAGAGGTTATTGGGAACTTTCAACCGCTTCAATTCCTGGGCCAGTGGAGCTTAGAAATATCATGCATCCTTGTTGGGATCCGTTGACTGGTTTGATGGCCAGGCATTCTCATTAGATTCTAATCACTTTGATCACAACGAGGTTGAGGTTTGGTGCTCCCCAGATGATGGGTACCACCCTGCTGATATCTCTGCCCCCTCTGTAGTTACCCATAGGACTGAGATCTGCCCTTACATGCTTATTAGTCATTGAACCCCCATTTTGTTCAGTGTCCCAGGCCCCCCACAGGACCACAGCTCTGTGAAGAATTTGGTCCATTTATCTGGGGTATTGATACCTTGCCTTATGCTTACCAGAGCCTGCAGTCTTTCCCTGACTGGTAGTTGCTATAGCAGAGATCATCTTCTGAGCTCCGAGCAGGGCTGTTAGACAGCCTCACACGCCCATTTCCTTAGGTCCGCTCGTGTGGCACGCTGCCATCCCCTCAACATTCATCACACATTCTTTGTGCTTACACTTGATTTCTGGCCCTGGATTTGTGAGTAGTTGGAACAATGGAGGCCCCAGAGAAATATCAGAAACTTAGTTATTATTAAGGCCTCATTTTCCTCTCATTAAAGATCTTCTTGAAAAAGAAACTCACGACACTAGCTCATATTCTTTATGGGAATAATTTGATAACTACTTCATAAAAGTTTTTAGGGTTATAATCAGTTGCTGTAGATCTTTAGAACATCAAGAAATAGAAGGAAATATGTAAGGTTTGTTTGTTCCTTTAGTTGCTTGCTTTAATTAAAGTCAGTATTCGCATAAACATTGTAGTGTCTTAAATTGCGCACATTGTGTGCCTTAGTTTATCTTCATACAGTTCCTGGCCAGAGGTAATTTGTTTTCTAAAGAGAATGGACATGTGTCTGAAGCATCAGAGCTACAGGCTCTGCCCACCCCCAGCCCCCCCATCCTGCAGACTTCTTCGGTCCAAGGCTAGGGAAATATCGGCTGGCTCAGACTCACTATTCATGGAACCTAGAATTGGTCTGTGCCCACTAGTCCTGGGTCCCAAGGAAACTGGGATGGATATTAAGTATCTAGGAGTCTACTGAGGTCTCTTGACCTCCAGAAGTACACCAATCATTGGCAGAGGCCCACTGCCATGCTTCCCCAAGCAGAAAGAGCACTCCTGATATCATGGAACTAGTCAGGACTGAGCTAATAGAATCCCTTTGGAGCCCATGAACTGAACCCCTGACCACATCCACCGAGGGCCTCTTCACACAGCTTTTGTTCCTCCAGTGGGCCCATGCAGCTGGTGTCCCCAAATGTTTCAGAGCCTGATAAATAGCTGATTGAGACTTATAATTTTGAATCTCTTGAGTGTGTTGAGTTTGTCATGGAAGGCAAGGACCTTATTCTTTCCTCACTCAGCTCCAATGAGAGAAGCCATCCGTGAGAGCAGATGCACCCAGAGGAAATCACCTGCAATCCTAAATAACTCAGGCCTGGTCTCTCTCTCACACAAGAGAGAATGTGGGTAAAATTCCTTCTGAGTCTAAACCCTGAGTCTGTCATACTTTCTGCTCTTCTAGCAGATTCCCGTAAGCCGCCCACATTCCTCTAAAGGGTTCCACATGTTCTGAGGTCCTGAAGGCTGTGGGGAAAGTCAACCTTGGAGACGCAGGGGATGTTTGCACACGGAGCAAGCTCAGCAGGGATACTGTGCTAAGTAGCATTTGCAGAACAAGGAGGAACTTGGGTTCTTCTCATTTAAGACCAGAAAGAATTGCTGGTCTAACTCAGAGGATCACAACAAGAGCCTTTTGAATAGGATGGGGTAAGGGGGAAGTCACCTTGATTTTACAGTAGGCAGCTCTGGGTTCGAATCCCCACTCACCCACCTACCAACTCTTGAGCCTTTTCTTTATTTCTCTTAGCCCTAATGGCTTCACTGATTGATGAGAATAACAAATGCATCTCAAGGAGTTATTGTGAATTAAATATGACCGAAGTTATAAAATACCTAAACAGAATTCGGTACACAGCAAGTGCTCAGTATATAGCAGCTCTTTACTAGAATACAGGAGAGTTAAGGCAGGTTACTGAATTTACTTTATCATTCCCTTCGGATCTGAGAGAATTCAAGGGCGCTGATGTAATAAGGGACATGGCCCAGTTAGTTCTAGGAAAATCTATAATGAAAATTACTTTTCTTACAAGATTCAGCAGAGCTAAAAGAAATAACTGTCCCAAAGTTTGAACAAATGCAAAAGGCTGGATTCTGGTTCTATCTGTGTTGCAGACAAGTAGAATATCCTTACTGCTTAGCACATACAAAGGTGCACACGCATGCAGACACACTTGCGCACACTCACCGCAGAGCTCCCACTGTTGGCCTGAGCTACCTCCTGAACGGCAGGTCTCTCGGCACCCGGAAGTACGCCAGTCACAGGCAGAGGCCTGCTGCCATGCTTCCCCGAGCAGAATGGACACTCCCGATATCACAGGACTAGTCAGTACTGAGTTAATAGGACCTCCATGCCTCTGTTCTGCAGCCCCTGAGATGTGCCAGAGGAGAAGAGCTTTGCAGCCTGTTGAATTCTAACTAATCAAAATAGTTTGGGTTACCCCCCGTGCTACTGCACAAGACATTTTAGGCGTTTTTTCATGGGATTGGGAAATCATGTTTCACTAGTAATAAACAGAATCGAACCCCAAAAGATTAGAGCTCAGTTTCAAACTCCGAACCGAGGAGGTCACAGTGGGCTCCATCACCAAAAAGCACAAACTCCCTTTCCTCAGCAAAGCAACATATTCTGGAAGGAAGAGAGGAGGCAAAAGTCAAGCACAGCAGTTTCTAATATTTTTCCTCTTGACTTTTCTTAATTAGTGTTGACTAGCTTAACGAAGCAATTAAGGGGCTTATTTGCTTTTTAAATCACATGTGAAATTTAAGAAACCTTGAAATAGGAGAAATATTTGTCCCCAAGATCTTACCCCACAAGGGATATCAGTTTGAATATTCTCCAACCACTAGAGTGAGAACAACTGGCCCTGCTCTCCAAATGAGGCCCAAGCAAAACAGAAAACTCAGTAGCCAGCTCTGTACGGGAGAAGTCCCGGGTAGGTGAGCAGAGGCTTCTTAAATGTGCTTCTTCTTCTTTTTTTTTTTTTTAAAGATTTTATTTATTTATTTGACAGAGATAGAGACAGCCAGCGAGAGAGGGAACACAAGCAGGGGGAGTGGAAGAGGAAGAAGCAGGGTCCCAGAGGAGGAGCCTGATGTGGGGCTCGATCCCGGAACGCCAGGATCACGCCCTGAGCTGAAGGCAGGCACTTAACTGCTGTGCCACCCAGGTGCCCCCTGAAATGTGCTTCTAAGACGTCCATTGAAAACAATAATGAGCGTTAGTTTTTAATAATAATTAATATCAACAGTAATATGAATAATGATATCTATCATTCATTGATTACTTACATACTAAAGGCTGTGTTGTGCACTTCTCATGTATTATTTCAGTCTGAGTCTGTAAGCCCCCTTCTTTTTGCGGAATAGAGAAATAGGGATGCAGAGAGGTTAATTTCATGCCTAGGCTCCCACACCAGGCCGGGCCTGGATTTAAATTTTTCTTGCTCTGAAACGCATAGTCTTTCCATACTTTACTACTTCCTCTTGTGGCAGTTTATTTTTATTTTTTTAATTTTTATTTATTTATTTATTTATTTATGATTCAGAGGTAGAATTTAGTGATTCATCAGTTGCATATAACACCCAGTGCTCTTTATATCAAGTGCCCTCCTTAATGACCATCACCTGGTTACTCCATTCCCCCCCCCAGCAACCCTCAGTTTGTTTCCTAGAGCTCAGCGTCTCTTAGGGTTTTCCTCCCTCTCAATTCTTAACCATGAGAATTTTGGCCTGAGTACATTGAAGATTATGTAAAATTATTTTTGTGTATGTATGTTTACATTTATATTTCTATAATAGCACATATAGAGTATTATTTGAATTAGGCTTTTACATTTTAGTAATCATATAATCTAATAATCCATATTATAAGCTAATATATCTTATATTATATATTATATGATAATTATATAATTATTGTATCATTTTATATCTTAAATTGCTTATTTAAATGAAATGACAAAATTATATATAACAACATACAATTTATAGAAACTAATAATTAATATGTTTGTTTTAATACATAATATGGAAAACATGAGACACGATATAGGACATATACATGATACAGATTCATGACATCTAATACCAACCATAATATAATAGATGTCCTATATAACATTGTATAATACATGTACGATATATGTAATATGTATATATAAAATATATAATACATAATATAAAATAAGTGGCAATTATATCTTAAGTATATACAATGTTTATAAAATCATATAATTTGTTAAGTAGAGGGCTAATAATTAGATGATTTCAATAAGTAGATGCAGGGTATATTTTATATTATCTAATATAATGATAAATGGATCATATTATTAAATACAATTAATAGATCATTAATAAATTAGAGTACCCGTCGTCTAATGTAGCGCCTCTAGCTATGGGAAATCAACATTTATTGCCTACCATATGCTACAAACAGTGTTAGGCATTTCATACGTCGCCTCTGCTAAACCTCACAACACACCAGCAAGGGAGGTGCCATTAGTGGAAAAGATTGAGGCTTAGATGAGTTAAATGTCTTGTTGTGCTTTGTTTTTCCTTCAGAGACAGAGAGCTAGTAAAAAAGCCAGGATTTAACCCTAACGTCATTCAGATAATACCATCTTTATACTGTACCAGGTTAAATGAGTAGATGGAGAAGAAAAAGTGACCAAAAAAAAAAAAAAAAAAAGAAAGGAAGAGAAAGGAACTGGACCCTAATGCTTGCCTGGTCCTTACAGCAGAGGACAGCGTGGCACATCCCGTTTCACTGATCCATAGAGAAGGCAAAGGGAGCTAGCCCTGGCATCAGTCCGACCGTTCCCTTAGCCTCTTGCTTATTCAACATGCTGCTCCTCAGAGTACTGGGAAAGAGGGAAGGAGGTGGGGTGGCAGCTCACGGCCCGGGTCCTGATGCTGGCATGTGCAGGCTGGTTACCAGGCCCTCCCCAGTGTGACATCCTTGTGACCAGTGTCTGCATGCTCGTGGCATTCCTTTGGACTCCATCTATTTTTCCCACCTCTGGGATTACAGCCTAAATACTTGGCATTGAAAGGACGGGTAGCTTCAAGACAGATCAGGAGGACGTCCCAGATGGGCACTGATTCAACGATGCCAACAGGAGGAAAAAAACATGCGAGGCCAGGGAGATTTCTTAACTATTTACCGAATAAGGGGAATTGTTTATTTTCTGCATATCTCCCAAAGAGTCCATTTATGAGCTCCATTTACAACTTCAAACAGGCCAGTTGGCAGACATCTGGCAGTAAAGATAAGATGATGACTAATTAATGGTCTTGCAACAGGTTTCAACACCCAGATCTACAACTACTTATATTTTTTTTCTTAACCACTAACATTTATTTTCAAATACAAAATGCTTTTAAGTATTTTTGTTAATACAGCTAATAGTTTTATCTTGTTCCTGGCACTATTTCCTTTTCTTGATAGGGTTATAAATAGGGTATTCCACTTGGCAAGGATCTTGCCCGTGGCATTGGAGAAATGGTTCTATACTTACTATAGCAAAACAGCACATAGTTGGCATATTTTCCCCCAAACTCTCCTAACATTTACACTGCCATCTGCATACTTTTCACTTGACTTCACTCTGAAAATTGCTTGTTCCTCTGAGACATACCAGAGACTTGGCTACTTGGGAGATTTGGGGGGGAAAAAAAAGAATACGAAGGAGCATTCTTCCCATTTCTGATCCCAGGCATTTAATACTTGCACTAGTATCGTCTTTTGTAAGAATGATACAAGGTGGCTTCCTTTAAGGTCAATTTCAATTTTAAGATCTTAGGATTCTGTGACTGGAGGAACAATTCCAGCATCAACTAACACATCGCTATTGATCACCGCATTGTTTTCCTTTGGTTTATGGTCAATTGCCCGAATTCACATAAATGGATAGTAAAAGACACTGATTTCACATATTGTTGTTTTATTTATTTATTTTTTGGTAAGAAAAGTCAAAGAGGAGGCTTAAAGACACAAACAATAAAATTATAATTGAGAATTTGGAGCTAAAACTCTTTCAAAAGTTCTGCTGCCAATATTCCAAAGAAACGTTAGATAGCTTGAATTAGATTAAGATGTTAGAAACACAGTATCTCTAGAGGCTCAAGGATTTTCACTGTGAGACAAGAAGGCACAGGAGTACGATCTCCAGAGTTTTATCTCCGAGGTACTCTGGTGGCCTGCATCAGCTGATCCTCTCTTGCCCTTCATGTCTAAAAAGGTGGGTGGGAGAATTTGGCAATAGCCACAGGTATTATCGATGAATGGCTAAGAATGTCCCCAGAATGAGGTTTTGGGGGAGGCAGAACACAGAAACCCTGCCCTAGAGAACTAGAGAAACCCACTTGATCTGTATCGTGTGTGGTTGGCCAAGGCAACTTTGAATCAATTTTAAGAAAAAACTTACTGACTTCCTAATCCTTCTTTCTGAAACTCTGCACATTTTTTCACATCCTTGGGTAGTGGAAGAGAGGCCAGGTCATCTGGTGAACATTGGTTCCTAACACAGTGCATGGGAGGGCTATTTGGTGGCCGTTCATCCTCAAAATGTCCATATGTGAGGACTCACCAGCACAAAAATATTTAAGATTTGAGAAGACAGTCATATGATGAGTCCATTTGTAGTTAAAAATACATATGTGTTAGTAGTTGAGTTTGTGGTGTTGTCCCACTGTGGCTGCTCTTGTTTTGCTCTTTTTTGCAAAGTATTGTAGGAAAGCCATTACCAACTTTAGCACTAGTTTTTACTTGTGGTTTTGATTTTTTGATCTTAAATCTTTGGGGGATCAACTCCTTACAGTCTGGGAGAGCCTAATTTTCTGTTTTTGTTTTAATAATCCTTTCAGCCATAGAACGAGGGAGTGGACACTGGCTCGTCTTACAGAATAACTTATCCATAATTTAAGAATCTAATGAAGCTGAAACAAGAGTATTATTTCCTATGGGGTTTAAAAGAATACAGATAATGTGTGTGATAAACCATGTTTGGGCTTTTAAATTCCAAGTGCTTTAGAGATAAAGAAAGATTAGGGAGAAATAAACCAACATATGCACATACACACAGACACACACACAGATGCACACACACACACAAGCCAATACATTTTTTAAGGCTTATCTGGTTATATATGTTGTGTTTAAGTAACTGAATGTTAACTACCTCCATTCTTGTCTTCTGTCCAGTTTAGATAATGGATATTTATTTTAACTATATCACATTAACCCATAGCTATGGTTATTAAGTTTGTCAAAAAAAAATCACCTGCACAACATATTTTATGTAAGACAGGATGCTGGCTACTAGATATTGTTAAAAGAAGAAAGAATGGCCATCATTTTGTCATTGGAGCAGTTTAAAAATTTGGTGGAGAACAAATTTTATTATACAAGTGAAATGAGCGTAAGCAGTTGTATTTTGAATTCTGTGGCTCACAAATTCGGCAGTTACAACCTGATGTGTCCTCTGATCTCATATCATAATTTTTCCATCTCTTACTTCTCTTATCTTGGCCTCCCCACATTCTCTCACTCTCTATTTCTCTCCTTCAGTCAGCAAGTATCCATTTCCCCTGGGTAAACCTAGAACTCTGTGATAGACTTAGTATATCCTTCAAGCTCCTTAGAACTGTTCTGCACAAAATGGTAGCCCCCTAGTTACATGTGGCTTTTAAATTAAATTAAAATTAAATTAAACTAAATTTTCAGTTTCTTAGTCATACCAACCACTTCTCAAGTGCTCAATAGCCACCCGTGGCTAATGGCTACCGTATCAGACAACATCAGTTATATATAAAACATGTCCACCATCTTCGAAAGTTCGATTGGACAGAGCTGCTCCAGAACCTGGTTAAAAGCTTGTTTGCCAGCCTCTTCTCTCCCTGGTCCTCCTCAGGCAAGTGGTCCTCCAATAAATTGAATATTTATTGTTCTCTGCAAAAGCCCTGAGATTTGCCTACTGTGTCTTTGCTATTTCCTAGCATGGAGTGCTCTTTGGGAATATTGCTTCAAGGCCTAGAAAAAAGACATCTCTTTTTCCTAGGAAGCTGTTTCTGATACTCCCAGTCTGAGTTCTGCCTCCTCTGAAACCCTAGACCGCACAGTGTACCTCAATTCATGGCTCTACCTCATTGTACTCCACAGTGTAGCTTCCACAGGACTTTTTAAAGTCTGCTGGCAGGTTGTGCTGGTTTTTGAGGGTGGAGGAGGTTATGTGGGTCTTCGTTTTAGATTTCATGACCTCTGGTTTTCATTGTTTATGGGTTTTATTTTTATTTAAGAGATGAAGACATTAAAGAGGACATAAAAGCATGAAGAGGGGGAAAGATACATGTGACAAAGTCTGAAGGAAGAAGGAAAGAAATATGGTTATGGTAACAGTACGGACATATGGTTATGTTAACAGTTTAAAGGAAGAAGAATGGGGTTGCCTCACTGTATATGCTGGAAAAAGCCCTATAATTAAAGTCTGATTTTGCCACTTAGCCTTCTGGATCTGAGTGAGTTAAATATTCTCCCTAAACCTCAGTTGTTGTGGTGGTTTTTTTTTTTTCATTTAGGGAATAAGAATAGTAATACCTACCACACAGGTTGTTGTAAATATCACTGGAGAGATAATATATATATCTATATATATAAGTGCCTCTTGCAAAAAAGAGAGAAAGAGAGAGAAGTTTCACACAAATGTGAGGGGTTATGCTTACAGCAAACTTCCAAAATAGAAGGGTGTGGAATAGGGAGAAACACATGTTGTGCTGGCCCCCTCACCAACCCACTTCATTCTGACAAAGCCCAGCTGACTGACAAAGTTCCAGTAGGCTCTATGTAGGTTATCCACAGGGTTCTCTTTTTATCCCCCAGAAATATTTATATATCCATAAGTATCTATAGTATTTTTTTATCCCACCCTCCTTGGGGTACAGTTATGGCTGTTGAATGTTTACTTTTCAGGCATCCCTTCTCACTTTGAAGAAATCCACAAAAGAAAGAGCAAAACGCTGACAAGTTTTCAAAGCCATGATTTACAGGAATGATTTCTGAAAAGCAAGTGGACAACATCCGAGTTCATCATCAAATAATATTTCTAAAGCACCCTCTAGTGCCTGGCCCCAAGCCAGATGATTCAATGCCTGGAGAGGCTGCAAACTTTTTTTTAAAGGAAAATGGACTCTCTGTTGGCTTCTGAGAAACAAGTGTCTGTCATTTAGGATTCCTTAAGACTGTCTAAATAAGCATTAAGAACGAATTGCTTTGGAAAAAAAAAAAGTCAATACAATTAGAAACCCTAATGCTATTAAGTACAATTCAAATCCCAGTTTGAAATAGATATTACAACTTGAAAGACAAGGTCAAAAATTACACTGGGAATTAGAAGAATTTGAAAACTAAGTAAATCTCAAGGCAGGAAAATCTGGTCATTAAGAGAAGAAAAGTTGTGAGCCTTGAGGAGAGGTAAAAATTGCAAGAATAGATAGGTGTGGTCTAGTAGGAATATGAGACCCATCTGCCATCTGGTGATGCTGTGACTTGTACTAGCCCAGAGTTCTTACCCAGCTGATTCATAAGTGGTGGAGTGGAAAGAGTGCAGTAGGCAGAATTGGAAGACTCACCGTCAACGGTCAACTCTACCACGGACTTGGCTGTGGATTTGTGAGCCTTAGTTTCTTCACACGTAAGATAGTGATAATTCCGCCAACTTCATAGAACTGTTAGACTTTCGAGGATTAAATAAAATACAATGGACTAGTTCTTTGAACATAGTACTTGCCCCCAAAATGTCAGTATCTTCCTAGTTGTCTGATTTATTTTGGCAATCAGCAATTTTACAATAAGCATTCAGTATGACTCTTGAACATATCTCCTCAAAGGGAATCACATTCTTAACCTTCATCTTATCTTTCCCACATCCTTGAGAATGGAACCACAGTTTATACAGCAGGATATTGAAGTAGTAGAGTCAATTCCTGTATAGGCTAGTTGACTTTAAAGATAAATGCCCAATCACTGATTGATTGCTTGATCAATTCATCATTCATTCATTCATTCATTCATCGTTAATTAATTAATTAATTCAATTCCCAGTTCTTAAATCCAGAATGGCCCCTTCACTAATTGGAACCTTTTAAACAAGATGGATCAGATGCTTTCACTGTATCAGAAGATCTTTGTAGGTAGAGGAATAAAGAATACTGAGTCATTTCAAGAAGTCACTTTGAAAATGACTTCAGAACATAGAAGAACTAGATTTGTTCAAGCAAATTATATTTCAAAGTTTTACTTGCAAGGTTATTTATTACTGCATGGAATCTCACTCCTGTGGCTAGGGTCAAGGAAAATGGGGACACAGGTGTCTGCCTATTTGCACAGGCATTAAAGAGTGTTGTAAAATGAGCTTCAGCCTTTTAAGTTACTGTCTTCTCCTTTATAATAATAATCTCTTCCATTTTACAAGGTCTATATTATTTTTAGGTAAGAAAACACTGTAGAGTTCATGTTTTATTGTTCCTTGCAGTTATATAAATTATATTTGGCCAAAACAAATGTAATTCCTACTGTGTGAACTGGGAACCCAAAATGTTGATTTTCCTCAAGTTATAAACAATGTGAAGATATGTTATACTGGGTCACAATTTTCCAGAGCAGAGCAAAATATATAACTCAGTTTTAATAACAAAACTGCATATATCATTAAAGTTTCCTACTCCACACAGAATGTATTATATTACTCTGCCCAGCAAGAGACATCCTTTGTGTAGACCACAATTTCTAAAATACCATTTGATTGAATGGAAAACATTTTAGCCATTGGTTAGTTAAAAAAAAATATATAATGGCTAAATGCTCATGGAAATTCTGCTTTGTCTTTGCTAGTGAATATTAAATTTCTTCTCACTAAATTTCAGTGCCATGGATTTTGTAAACACCAAGGTCTGGGGGACAACTATTATGACGCCTTTCCCACTATTAGATGAGTCAACTTTTTGAGCATCTTGGAAGCAGATGTCTGCTCCTTTGTAACACCAATGAACCTTATTTATACATGCATCATATCAACTTCAAGTTGCACTGTAATTATTTATTTATAATCTTGCCTCTCAAAACTTGTAACTTAACAAGACAAGGTCCAGATTGCATTATCTTTGTATTTGTGGCCCCTGGTCCAATACCTATCATAGTGTTGGAGCTCTGAAAATGTAAGTGAAGAAGAAATGCTGGAAACACACACACACACACACACACACATACACACCCCACTACCACCAGATCATTAATTTTCCACCCACGTGTTCTCAGAATAATTCCAAAATTTAGGAGATTTATAAATGTAACTACCTTTATGAAGAAATGAGGAAAGATTCTTTCTTTCTTTCTTTCTTTCTTTCTTTCTTTCTTTCTTTCTTTCTTTCTTTCTTTCATGAAAAAAGCCATACATGGGATTAGCTAACTTAGCCTCCTTATTTCACAAATGGGAATTTGAGGACCTGGAAAAAGAATTCCTTGCTCTCACTAATGTCACAAAGGTGGAGGCAAAACTGATCTTAATTATGTTCATAGTGTTTTGTTTGATACAAAGTAATATATGCTAATACTAACATTTTTGACAAGTTAAAAAATACATATAGGAGCTAACAAGCATATGAAAAGATACTCAACATGAAAACTTATTAGAGAAATGCAAATCAAGACCACAATGAGATACCATCTCACATCTACTAGAATAGCTAACACGAAAAGAAAAGAAAATGTTGGCAAAGATGTGGAGAAATTGGAACCCTTTGTGCTTCACTGGCAGGATTGTAAAATGGTACCACTGCTATGGGAAACAGTATGGTGGTTCTTCAAAAAATGAAAAGTAGAACTACCATGTGATCCAACAATTCCGCTTTCTGGGTATATATCCCAAAGAGATATTTGTGCACCCATGTTCATGGAAACATTATTCACAATAGTCAATAGGTGGAAGCAACCCAAACGTCCATTGACAAATGAATGGGCAGGTAAAGTGTGGTATACACATACAACTGGAATATTTCTGAACATTAAAAAGGAAAGAAATCCTGTTACCTACTACAGAATGGGTGAAGCTTGAGGACATCATATAAGTGAGGTAAGTCAGTCGCAAAGACAAATACTGTATGATTCCACTTAAATGAGATATCTAAAATATTCAAATTCATGAAGCAGAAAGTAGGATGCTGGTTACCAGTGGTTGGGAGTAGAGGGAAATGAGGAGCGATTATTTAATGCTCACAGTTTCAGTTTTGCAAAATGAACAAGTTTTGGTGATCTGTTGCACAATGTGAATATACTTAATGCCACTGAACTGTGTGCTTAAAAAGGCTTACGGTGGTGGATTTGATGTTGCGAGTTTTCTTGCCATGATCAAGGAAAAATAAAAGAAAGAAAGAACAGATTTTTTAAAAAATATATATGACAGCAAAAGAGCTGTTAAGTATAACACATTTAGTTATTTTTTCTGGCATATTTATCTATTTGAAATCACACGGTATAAATGACATGGCACCTTATTTCTATAACAAAAATATGACGAAAGTATTTCTAAAACTCTCTAAATAACATTGAAGAGGCTGACTAATATAAATAAACCACAATTTACTTAATAATACCCCCATATTCAAATTCTTTTTATGTCTATAAATAATGCTTTATTTTCTGTTTTTGTACACTCCGTATCATCTACAATTCTTTTTTTTTTTAAGATTTTATTTATTTATTAGACAGAGATAGAGACAGCCAGCGAGAGAGGGAACACAGGCAGGGGGAGTGGGAGAGGAAGAAGCAGGCTCATAGCGGAGGAGCCTGATGTGGGGCTCGATCCCATAACGCCGGGATCACGCCCTGAGCCGAAGGCAGACGCTTAACCGCTGTGCCACCCAGGCGCCCCCGTATCATCTACAATTCTGATTATTCTGTTAGGATAGGATATAGTCTAAGAAGTAAAATTAGCAGAATGAACATTTAAAAACATTTGCTATATGTTGTAAATTTAAGGACATATTCAAATATCTATTCAATATCATATTCAAATCATATCATATCAATCAAATATCATATTCAAATATCACAGGATGTGAGTGCTTCCATTTTATCACACCCTCGCCTGCAGAGTCTCCTCCTCTTCTTCCTCCTTTCATTGCTGTTATAATTTCATTTGGAATGAAGGAAATAAGATTATTTGATTTGTATTTCTTTGCTGGTTAGTACAACAGATAAAATTAAACTACTTTTCAGTCATTTGTATGTTTTCTTACGCGAGTTGCTTTTTTACATTGTACGATAATGTAAATTGAATGAGATCTTTATTTATAAAGAAATGTAGTTATTTGTCTGCCAAGTTGAATTGCAAGTGTTTTTCTTAGTTCTACATTTACTTTATATTCTGTGTCTTAAGAACATAATTCTTGAGCTGTATGGAAACCTATTTAACTCACTTTCATTTAAATTTTTATAATTTGATTATTTACTCTGTTTTCAATATGTAAGTAGATATTTTATGAGTTTGCTTAATACAATATTCAGTCCTATTCCTTGAAAGATCCTACTAGAGTTTTGCATAGGACTGTGTAAAATCCACACCTGAAGTTTGGAGTAACTGTAACAACATAGTGGCAATCATGACAAACAAAATTCTAGTTGTGACTCTTTGGGTGCCTGCAGTCTGCCAGGTATTGCACTTACCGATAGATCACATTTAATCCATGCAACAAACTTATGAGGCATATGCTATTATTATGGCCTTTTTACAGAAAATCCAATTAAAGCATAAAGAAGTTACATAACATTCCTATGATCATTCAGCAGTAAGTTGATGGAACCATGCTTGGATTGCAGTCCACATATGTTCAGAACCCCAGGGCTCTGGGTTGCATCTAAAGGTCAGGAAGCTGTCTAAAAATCTTTATAATATTAATTTGTCCCTTCTGAGGACTTTCTTAAAATTATCTATGTTTCTAAGATATTTTTAATCTTCTAAATATTTTGGGTTTTGCAATTTTTTGTTGGTTTTGAATGGCTTTTAATTTTTCTCCTTATATTTTCTTAATGATTATTTTTAGTGTCTAAACACTATTGAACTTTTATTAATATTAAGAGGTGCTCTTTAATTTTCTTGGGTTTTTTAGTTGTGAAATTACTGTCTTAGGAAATTAATTGTAATCTTATTTTAACTTCTGTTCCACATCTTGTAGTAGTAACCATGAGTTCTATAGCCATTAGATTCATAAGGAAGCATGTATGCATGTTTTGTTCCTAATTATAACAGATAATATCTAGGTTTTCACTATTAGGGGTAGTGATGGCTGTCAGGCTAGGAAAGTGTTACTGATCATGTTTTATGGTATTGGTTCTCTTCAATTAAAAATAAAAAGTTGCTTTCATTCAAAATCATTTGGCATTTATGGAGATAATATATGATCCCCCCCCTTTTGTCTTACATAAAGAAGTAGTGACAACAACATTTCATGGACAATTACCATATTCTATCATATTGTTAGTAAAACAGATACAAGTAAACTACTTATCATATTCTAATCACCACTTAAAAGTTTGCATTCAATTTCATACTTCATCTTCACAAAAAGCCTATGAGATAGACACTGGAGTGCTCTTTTTGTTTTTTGTTTGTTTGTTTTTCAATTCATAGATGAGGAAACTGAAGCATAAGGTGGCTAGTCCTTTGCGCAAGGTCACATAACTAGTTTGTGGCGGATCTGAGATTCAAGCCCAGTATGCTCTGCCTCTAAAGCTAATGTACTTAATCACTAAGATAGACATGAGGCCAACAATAAAGAAAGGTTTAAGAAATCCTCAGAATTAAAATCTGTAACAGGGCGACAGAGAGGAGGCTATTATATACATACATTCAAGAACTGGGTGACTTGAAAATAAGAAAAAAAAATCATCCATTTAGGGGTACCTGGGTGCCTCAGTCGGTTAAGTGTCTGCCTTCAGTTCAGGTCATGATCCCAGAATCCTGGGATTGAGCCCTGAGTTGGGCTCCTTACTTAGCAGGGAGTCTGCTTCTCCCTCTTCCTCTGCTCCTTCCCTTGCTTGTGCTCTCTCTCTCTCTCTCAAATAAATAAATAAAATCTTTTTAAAAATAGTCCATTTAGTAAGAGTATTCAATTTTTTAGAAATCACCTTTAAAATATACTCTTTTATATATCAAGGGTGAACTACCCACACACCCACCTGCTTTCCTGTCCCTTCATAATGGGCAATAGATAAGACTGGAAAAGAAAGGAATCAATTGTTTTGTGTGGTGATCAGAATTTGAAAGTCGGGAAGTCTGAATGGGTATGAGAAATCAGAGAGGAGGGATGTTGTAGGCATGGGAACTCAGCAGGGAAACTGGGCCACTTGATCCAGCAATCAGTGCCTGCTAAGAGCCCAGGGAGAATGGCATTCTGTGAGATATTATTTGTGTTTGTGTGACTGAAGAATAGAAAATTTCAAATAAGAATATTCAGGGACTTTGTTTTAATGTTGTGCTGATTTTTCCTGCCATTACTTCCAACTCTCAGGAAATCTATTCTAAGTAGGAGCCTTATGCAGGCAGCCTACTGGTAACACTCTTCCTTCAGAATGCCCTATCTCTCCTCAACAACATCAGGCTGAAGCTGCACTGGACAGCAACAGGAGTACACATGATCAGGCAACAGAGAATCTCAAACATGAGAAGGAAGATACAGCCAGGAATTACCTGATACATGAGGAAAACCACCAGCATGAAAAAGAATCACGGGAGAGCTAAGACCAGAGTGGGGGAAAATAAATATAAAAACAGAATACCTGGAAATGAAAGCATTATCTACACGCACAGCAGAGTAGGTTACTGTGAAATAAGAGCAGTGACACAAAACAACAACAGCAACAAGAACAACTTCAAGAATATTGCCCCCAATTTAAGACATTTATCAATAATAAACAATACCATTTTAAAATTTAAAAATCTCCAAAGTATAAAGTATAAACTGAAAAGCAGAATTAATGACCTCGATTTCAAACCAGAAAGTATACTCATACAATATTAGAGGATAAAAATAATCAATAAATGAAATATTTAAAGAGACAGAAGACAGACCCTAAATTTCCAAAAACTCAATAGAGAATTATCTTTAAAACTCCGAGAGAAAATGATGAACCTAGAAATCTACACCTAGATAAGTTACCATTTAATTGGGAAGGGCAAAATAAAGGCACTTTGCAGATACACAAGGATTAAGAAGTTTACCACCCAAGAACCCTAACTAATAACTTCAGAGAACAGTCCATCTGAATTCTGGATTGGCCTCAAAGACTGGTTTCCATGTAGGAGAAAGAACACAGGAGCTGCCTAGACACACAATCAACTTGTGTGGAGTTACAGGTATGCTGTGTCTGGCTATTGTTGGTAAAGG
The DNA here is from genome assembly GCF_017311325.1 of Ursus maritimus. Lineage (NCBI taxonomy): Eukaryota > Metazoa > Chordata > Mammalia > Carnivora > Ursidae > Ursus > Ursus maritimus. The sequence goes on along the minus strand of NW_024426774.1, from coordinate 14,128,962 downwards.
CCACACGGCATTTTGGATTTCTCCCATAAAAGGACATTATTTTCCTCATGTATTTTGTATGAAGGGTATAATTATTGGCGAATTTGGTGTTTCATATCTTTTATATTATTTCTTTTCAATTTGGCTCCACTAAGAATGGTTTGTGAGAACTGAATTACAAAATTATGGTGGAGATAATATCTGCTAAAGGTTGGCATTCTGGAAGAAGAGCAAGGAGGCCAGGGTCCCTGCAGTAGTGTTCAGAAAAGGGAGAACAGCAAATGAGATCGGAGAGATTTTGTAGGGCCTTGTAGGGCATTGTAATGACTGAATAGTTTGAGCAGAGGAGGATGTGATCTGACTTTTGCTTTAGCAGATCATTCTGACTTCTGTGTTGAAAAAAGACTAAAGCAGGAGAAGGAAGTAAGATTCTAAGGGACAGTGTAATGATCTTCTTGAGTCAGTAAGCTATGGCCATGATAATGCCATGTAATAAGTAATCCCACAATGCAATGGCTTGAAACAACAGCACTGCTTCTCAAGGACCTGTAGGTCATCTCGGGGTTGGTTAAAGGTATGCTGTATTGGGGTTGGCAGGTCTATTCAACTTGTAGGTCTGGCTATACTTAGTGCCTTCCTCAGTCTGATCCATGGATGCTTTTTCTGGACTGCAGGGTGAGAGGGCATCAGTGAGCTTGGGGAAGCTCTTCCTAATGTGGCAAAGACCTGAAAGAAAGCTCCACCGTACAAGCACATTTCAAGCCCGCGCCTTCATTCTTTGGGAGCACCCAGTGCAGCCTAAAGTCCAGGGGCAAGGAAGTAGACTTTGCCCATCGGGATGCCATGGCAAATGTGTACACAGATAGCTTGGGGCTGATAAGTGCGTCTACTGCCCCAGTTGAAACACAATGGTGGCTTGGACAATGGAAGAAATAGTGAAGAGGCAAGGAGCGGTCAAGTTGTGTATATCTTACGCAGATAAAGCTGATAGTTTTGTGAGTTTACCAGACATGAGATAAGAGACAAAAAGAGGAACTGAGGATGACTCTCCTTATCCGTGTGTTCAGAAATATCCCTTTCTAGAATTTTAGTTTAGATTGACATTAAGCTCTCTTGTTTCATTTTTAGTGTTTTGACACTTCTCTTGACTTCCACAATCTCTTTAGAGATCATGTCCAGAATTTCAGACATCTCATTTTTATATTGTCTTGTTACTTAGAAACATAGCTGATCCGAATCAGGTGAGGTGATTTATATGTAAATATTCTGAGCAGCAGCATGCCCCCACCACCTCCTCCACAGCAAGCCTTCAGTTTCTCCCCCGTGATGTCAGTGCTACCCCTTTGGTCCACCAATAATTCCTCTCAAAATAAAAAGAAGATAGACTAAGTCTAGAAGCACTTTGTTTCTCCGGTTAGTCATCTGATCTAGCAGTGTGCCAGGCCATTCCTGGTTCTACTTTTTTTCTTCAAACATATTGAAGGTCAGACTATATTCTAAACACAGTGTTTAAGACAGTCGGGAATGTTTAGAAGGATTTTCATCATACGTGGTTAACATTTTTTAAAGTTTTGGCACTTAAAGTCACAAGCCTTACTTATTTGGAATATTATCTATAATAAATAGTCCATTCCCTGGTGATAGTAAACAAATGAGGCATCACTCCATTTCATTTTTGTTGATTTATGCATCGATATGGGGACTGTGTTCCATTTAACAATGCAAAGAGTATACATGGTCAGTCTGTTTTGTTGCTATGTGTACTGTTTAGTCCCAGGGTACCTTGAACTGGAAAGAAGCCCTGTTGAGTGACACGGTTACATAATTCTACCTTCCTGGTAAACTGTCTTGGGCCTCAGCGTCCCCAGCTCAGATATCTGTCTATCAAGAGACATGTGGGTCTTGCATTGCTCATTCTGGTTTGACCGTAAGCCAAAAACTTGTACAGAAGCCTAAGTCCTGGGCCTCCTTCCTAAGCAACTACCACTGTCATAGAAGTAACCGATTCCTGCTCATTACTTCAGCTCCTGTTGACAGGAAATGGGGTGCTCACCCTTTTCAAAAGAAAGGCAATGAAAAACTATTCCCTTGCAGGTGGAGTTTTCTGGCTCATGTAAGGATTAGAAATGAAATTAGCCATTGGAAATTTCATTCAGATCAGTCCAAACATTGCAAAGTACAACAAATGCAGACCTTTCCACATTGGGTAATCAAGTTCAATTTCTTTCCACATCTTTCCTCCAAAGCAGACAGCTGTGAAACCCTTATTAACTGTTTTCCATGTATCCAGTGGCTGCCAGAGTCTACAGAGATAGAACATTCCAGAATGAGCTCTGAGCCCTGACCTTGCAGGGCTTGCAATCTAGTCTGGAAGACCAGAGTCACCCATACAAACTGCTCAGTGAACTAGGCAGCACATGATAGAGTAGCCAGCAGTGTGGGTCAGACAATAGGGAGTTCGGAGCCAACAACAACGGCTAAGTGCATCATGAAGCCAACTTCAGGAGAAATAGGAATGTGACAAAACGGTATAAATAAGATGCCTGATTTGGACATTTCAACCTCTACTGTTTCCTTTCTTCCAACTTCAATTTCCCTGTAACAGATCAAAACCACTTTGTAGCAGAGATCACTTAAAAATAAATTTTAAACTAATATGCCCCCACTTTAAAACAATATTCTCATTTTGGATGGACCTACCATCCATCCATCACCCTGACCCACTCTAGCAAAATGATGCATAATCCATCACAGAGCTTTCTGCACATTGCTCCCCTGTTCAAACACATAAATGGCTTCCTATGGCCAACATCAATCAGCCTTTGCTTGGAGTCCTATGGTCTCCCCAGCAGGGCCCTGCCTCACCCACTCATATATGAGTTATAGCACAAGAGCTTATCCTTTAGGGCAGCTTCAGTAATGTCCCCCATTCCCACCATACTGAAGCTGCCATCTGGGACCTCATGGGACCATATTTTATAGATCAGGTTAGATTGCTCTCCCTTGTATTTCTTATCTTTCTAGTTGGATAACATTTTCATCCAGTATAGGATTATGCAACACAATTGGAAATGTACTCACTTTCCCCACCATTTATAGCACATGGTAGATGTTCGAGAAGTCACTCACTGATGGGTTTTAGTTTCTGTGGAACTAAGACAAGGTTATGAGCACATGCTAATTGCTACAGGCGGGGTCAGGGCTAGGATGAGACAAGTAAGATGCCTAGAGGGAACATTCAAGCAGGCTTTTACCCTCAGTTGTGGACCTTGCTCTTCCCCCATCACGAGAGTGAGCACCTCCTTAAACTTGGTTTGCCTCACCCTAGACGCTGCCATGCTTGGATTGTATTACAAAATGTCTTTATAGGATCTGTCCTTATGCAGTCAAAGTAGATACTGAGTTTGTTTTCCCTCACAGCCATTCATAAATATGTGTGTGTACATAAATGTGTGTATGCATAAAAAGGGGCTAATCCCATCACATTGGCTTGTCCACGATGGTGGCAAAACCTTAGAGTAAGGCTTTGGTGAGAAGAGCTTGACCCTAAGTTGCATCTGTGTGGCATCAAGGCTTCACTCTTCACAACCTAGGTAATCTTCACCTTCAAATATTTGGCAAAACTGTAAAATGGTAAGAATGAGAAGAAAAAGGAAAAACAAAGAGAAGGAGGAGGGAAGGAAAATGAGAAAAAAATCATAAAGTTTTTATGAGGACTGATTGGAACCGAATATGTGAAAACACAAAACCCTAAATGAAACTCAGTTATTATTTTTATTTTTGTTGATGATCTTGGTTTGCTTTTTTGAGTGTGTTCATACTCACAATTGTTCAAGTACAGAATTCTACATACACGTATCTCTAAATGGACATCCTGCACATACACTGCTTACCTAATAATGGCAGTGAGAGATTCAATAGAAATTCTGCCTGAGTTACTCCAGCCATTAGGGGAAGGGAAATATCGAATGGGACCATAGCCTGTATGTTGGATTCAAGGTACTATGCAACGGGCATTATTTATTTTGTTCATCTTCAAAGTGGATGCCTTGGAAGTTGGTAGTATCTCTATACCATTAACAAAAACTGAGGACTCAGTAGGAAGAGTTGATATGGAGACAAAAAGGAACATACAAGTTTGAATTGCTAGTGGCAGCCATGGTGGACTGCGGATTTTTCTAGAAAAAAATGAAGATACTTCAAAAATAAGGGTATCATTTTCTAATAATGCACACTCAAGTAGTGAAATATATACCATGTAGGCCACGATGCAAGGCACTTACATGTTTTCTGAAACTGTTCCATTGAGATATCATGAGTATGTGTGTGGTGATGAACTGGGTACGATCGTAACGTAGTCTACCAGTGGAGGCCATTTCTCTTACGAGGCGTGATGTTTCCATGACTTATTCTGGCAAGAGTGGATTGGCATTGAATCAATAAATAAGATTTATTGAAGCACATCTGAAGCACAAGTAATCTTATGTAAATTAATTAGGCAATCATGACTGTTTAGACCTGGTTTGAAAAACAATTCATGAAATCAAAATGAATAAAAATGTAAAATTTTTATTTCTGGCCAGCATATTCAGGTACATATGCTCCTTGATCAGACAACTTCTCAGGGCCTTATGAATTATTAGCAGTAATGCTAGCATTTGGAGAGAAAATATTTATTTTTATTTTTTATTTATTTATTTTTATTATGTTCACTTAGCTACTCTATGGTACATCATTAGCTTTTCATATAAAAGATTTTACCTCTTCAATCTGAATAATGAACTAATCTGTGTTTTTCAATCTCACTAAAAAAAAAAAGTTAGTTTTGTGTCTTGGTATCTTTGTTGTTCTGGTAATTCTTTTGCTTGAGTCCTCCGAAGATTTTTACATACACCAAACACAGAGGCAGTGATACTAAGAGAGGGTTTAAAATCTTATTCTAAGGACAGTGGCTTTTAAATATGATTTTAAAGACAGAAAAAAAATTGAGCTAATGAAATGGTCTGATATTAATAGCCCACTAATAATTTAATATTAAGGACAAGTAAGCAAAGCCAGATGTTAACTGAAATGTCTCCCGGTTGGGTCACAGTCTGAACATTCCCCTCCAGTGTAAACACTCCAGCCTTGTGCCCGGGAGTCAGAGTGTGGGCCAAGACCCAAGTCACACAGGTTTCACTGCCCAATCAGAGTACACCGAAAACAATTAAAGTAACATGGAATAAAGACACGTTAAAAAAAACAAAAACAAAACCCAAACTCTTATACACACACACACACACACACACACACACGAGTAAAACAAAACAAAACAAAACAAAACACCCCCAAAACCCTGGCATTAACAACCTCAAATTCTCTTGTATTAACAACCAGTTCTATTGGTAGCCCACCAAACTGATGGCTTGAAACCTTCCAGGACTCATTTAAAAGTCTCAAGGAGTCTGATTTACTTCTCAATGGCCCATTCATCCTTTGAACATTTACTCTGTAGCCCGTGCAGTTATAACCTAAGCTGGATTTCATACATGAAAACTGACCTCCAGCACCCACGACTTTTGCCAAGTCCCAGTGAAGGCTCATGGAATAATTTAGAGTTTGCCATAGTGACAAGTTTAAGATTCAATTATTAAGTGTAGTAATTTATTTTTATTATGTTTGTAAAATGGCTTTTGCCCAACTAATTTCACCCCCCTTCACAGCCAAATGGCCTAAGATAGCAACAGCAGTCCTCTCGGCAACAGGGCCGCTCTCTCTGGGTTGTTTAATGCCACGTCAAACAGAAGGATTTCTATGGGACTCCGATGGAGACATTTCTCTTTTGCCTTAGTTTGGGCAAAAAATTGATTTCCTACAGATAGCTGTAATGGATGGTGAGGACGGCAGAGAGTAATCAGGCCCAGCTCGAGGCAAATGCCAAAAGTTTCCCAGAAGGATAAATCTTGTTTCCTGCCTTACTTCACAGAATTAAGCCTTAAACAAGTCATGTTCTGTGGCTTGGATGCTGTGTTTATATCAGCTTTGGTTCCCTGGCTCGTGGTTGGGAACATTGTATTGGTCTGTAACCCAGGAAGGTCTTCCTGAAGTAAGAAATCATGGTCCCGGTATCTTTATCTCCCATTCCATTTTATTTGTTCTATTAATACTAGCAAATGAGCTCTGAATGGTAAGGGGATCACAGGAGACAGTTACATTCACCAGGTGCAGCCTGCAAAGCCAGTGATTTAGCGCTCTGCTTTGCTAACTGTCTTTCCCAGGAGCTGTATGAAAGATGCCTCTTCATAAAGGATTTTGTTTTGGAAAATAATAACAGCACCTCGTCTGTGCACGACACATTCTCAGTAAAAGTTCAGGAGAAAATCTTTTCTGTAGAGTTCAGGGTAGGCTGAGAACTTGTGGTCTCTCAGCGTCTGAAATGAAACCAAATCCTCCAGGGATCGCATTCGGTTATGGTTAGTAACAGGCGACTTCCTGTTTCGAAGCGAAATGGGCTTGAAGAGGCTTATAAAAAAGACTCAAAAGGTTTCTTGGACATCAAATGACTCTAGTAAAACATTTTGATGAGTTAAGTGTAAATGCATCAGCAGCATACGGATTAAATTCCCTTCTAAATAAACATTAACAGAGAACATGTTTGGCAAAATGCATTTTGAGTTTTGCAAAGCTGAAAACATTTGAAAAAGGAGTGTGAGATATTTGATGAACTCAGAAAGCAGCCGGATTGCCCATCCCGTACTTGAATATTTTCTTTGGATGTTCTGCAGATGTCAAATAAATTAGGACACAGATATTAAAACCAGCGTCGGCTGCAGAAGTGATCAGCTGCCCTTCAGTTTGGAAGGTGTTTCTGTGGATACCCAGTTTGTGTACGTGTGCATGGAGAGAGCCCCGGGGGACCTGTAACCCTCTCCTCACTCACAGGCACCGTCTTTTTCCTGGATGTGGCCCTACGAGACCTTCTGTTGTTCACAGCTCTTGTATCTGCTCTCCTGCCTGTGGAATATCTTGACTCCCAGAGGGGATTCCCGCTTTGCTATAGATCAGCGATGAAGCTTTGGTGCCACCAGGCAGATGACAGCTTTGGTGTTGCTTGGGCCAAGACCTTTCATCCAGAAGCCACTGCCCTTGTCAAGACTATCATATCTCTCACCATCTCCTTTTTTCTGACATGCAAAATTTATTCATCCTTTGGGACTGTGGATGTGATAGTGGAAGGGAAAGCTGAAAGCTGAGATACAGTTGAACAGAGCCTCAACTGGACTCCATAACTAGGTGGAGAAAGGGAAGAGGCCAGTGTCACTCCAAGGGTTGAGTTTGGGTGATCCCATCTGTGGTGAAGCCAGTGAATGAGAAAACTGCCATTCGAAATCTCTTGGATTCGACATTCTTACAGAGTAGCAGCAATACGCAATTGGCATCTTTTCCCTAAAGCCCTTGGCCCAGAGCAACAAACTGGCATACAGTAGGAGAAATCTCACACATGTGATGTCACTTCCTTGCAATCCGTTATCACACTGACTTATGATCATTTTGCCTTTGAACGATATTTTCAGAAAGCAAATTCTCAGAAAATTAACTGGCAAATAAGAAGCAGGTATTTTGTTTAATATTTGGAAGAGTTAAGGTTTATCCCAGTGTATTTTAGCAAATGGTATTATTTACAGATAGCCGACAATGCACCACCATATCAAAAATTATACAGAAAATTAATATGCTATTAATTAAAAATACTTAAAACCTGAATGGAGAGTATTCACCTCTCACTTTGCATTTATTTGACAGTCTTAGAGCTGCCAGTGTCTTCCTTCCTGCCATCTTTATGCATTCATCAATAATGGTTTCCCACTAAGGCTATGATGAGGCTGAGGCTATTGGCCTTGGCTCTCTCAACTTTCAATTTACTCTACATATGGTTGCCAGAGTGTTCTTTCAAAAGCACTAGTCTTGTCATTCACCTGTTCAATAATCTTTGATGGCTACCAGGTGTCTCCAGAATCAAGTCCATATTCCTTAACCTGGTGTTCAAACTCTTTTGGTCTGGCCCTAATTCACCTTTCAGTTCCTGTCCCACCACCTCATAATCCAGTCACAGAAGACAAATTCCCTGTTCCCAGATTGCACATATTCCTATGTTCCCTAGTACTTCTCAGCATTTTGCACACTTGTAAATATTTATTAAATTATTTGTTTAAACAGAGTTCACCACTAGATTGTCAGTACATGAGCGTGGAAGCTGTGTCTGCCCTCTGTTCTGTGAGTTCATCCCTAGGATTTAGCACAGCGTCTGGGACTTAACCTGTGACATCTGTGAACCGATGAAGTCACAGCTCAGGGTCTCGAGGCACTGGTTATATACTTCTATTTGGCACCTGCTGGATTCCATGTTTGCCTCGCTGATCTGCCTATCACCAATATTTGAACTTAGAGGGCAGAGGATGGGACTTAATTTATTTCTGCATCCTTGGCACCTGGCTTCATGCTTAGCTGAGTACTCAATAAATATTTACTAAATTTGAATGGAGAGTATTGTTGCAGGAAAAGTTTCTATAAAATCATGTGGATTCCCATGATCACCCCAAGATGACGGTGATTTTGAGCTGTGGCTCTCACTCTTGCACGCACAACAGTATTGTACGTAAGGTAGGCAAGCTAGAGTCCTCAGGCCAAATCGAGCCATGACATGTTTTTGTGAATAGCTTTGGTGGAACATTCATTTTTCATACTATTTCTGTCTGCTTTCACGCTACAGTGGCAGACATAAGTGATGGGAGAGACCAGTAACCACTAAGGCTTATAACAGTTACTATTTGGACCTTTATGGATAAAGTTTGCTGATCACTATTCTAGAGGACGGACATAAATAAGAATACTAACAGTCCATATTATGTAGGGTAGTTATGATGATGAAACAATGTAACATCTGTAACATGCTCAACATAGTCTTTGACACGTGTTAATTGCCCAGTAATTTTTAGGTATTATTACTAATATTGCTATTAAAATATGAGAATTATTTTCTAACACTCCAAACCTGAAATAACGAGCCAGCAGGAATTTGATGCAGACCAAGATGGAGGCAGGCACAGGGAGGAGAGAAACATAATCTAAGAGCCTGGCATCGAGGGAAGAGCAAACTACAAAACAGACAAAGTGCTTATAGAAATGCCATTTGATATAGACCATGATTGCTTTGTTATCATGCCCATTTTACAGATGAAATGCATAAGGCACCAAATGCTTGTTCATCAGTCTTAGACTATCAAGCTAGAAGAGACAGGGCTTGAAAGGACTGTTACATATGATACAGGAACTAAAAAGAGTCTGTTCACAATCTCTGGCTCATAAATGACTGATTAGGTTGGGACAACTTTTGAAAAAGAATCACCAAAAATGAACTACAACGCTGCAAACTATAGAAACTCTGAGAGGAAATTTTAACACCGAAAGGGATTCCTGGACCAATAAACATATGAGGAGGTGATCAGTATCATTAGTGATTAGAGGAATACTAATCAAGACCACAGGAGGCATCATTTAACAACCAGATACATCTTACAATTAGCACATTTAAAAAAAAATCTGACATTTCCAAGTGTTTGAAAGGATGAATTAATAGAATTTCTTCAACATTGCTGATAGGATTATAAATTGGTGCAGGCACCTTGGAAAGCAGTTTTGCAATACCTTCTGAATCGTACTTTCATATATTTTATAGCACAAGAAATGCACCTTAGATATGCACCAACAACACTCCTGCACACACACAAGAGGAGGTCTACAGCAGCATTTTTTAAAAAAGTTTATTTATTTAAGTAATCTCTACAGCCAATGTGGGGCTCGAACTCACAACCCCAAGATCTAGAGTCCAATGCTCTTCTGACTGAGCCAGCCAGGTGTCCCAACAGCAGCCTTATTTTTAATTGCAAAAGCCTGGACACCTACCAACAGAAGAACTGACAATGTGTGGACAAAGCACTTTTATACATAGTCCAAAAAGGTGAACTACAACAATGTATGATAGTAAGGATTCCCCTTAATAATATAAAATTAAATAAAAGCCAAGGAAGTCACTATATATTCCATATAGGATGGCATGATATGTTTCTGTGAAGTTAAAAACTGTTAAACTAAATAAATATGTTTAAAGAATATATACAGATGCAATAAAAATATAGCAAGGAAATGAACACGGGATCTAGGATGCCAATTTCATAGTGTGTAGGGAAGTAGTTATAAAGTTTCAACTGAGATGTGTTTGACAAAAGCATTGATTCATTTATTTCTTTACTCAACAAATAATATTAAATATTTATATATGAGCTTATGTTAAATTATAAAAAATTGAGCACCTGTTAAGTGAAAGGACTAGGATAAGTATAGGGCAGAGTAAAGGAAAAGATAGATATGACTCTTGTCTTCATGGGGCTTCCATTCTCATGGGAGAAGAGCTGTGGGGAAGACTAGGATTTGAAAGCTCTTCTATCTGAATTGGAATGACGACATTCCAATAGAATCCATGGAAATGGAAAGAAAGAGCCTTCCAGAATATCTTCTGTGGGTAACTTGTAAGTTGAGCAGGACCACCTGTGCTACAAGTCCAAGTTGGCAATAAATGGTAAATTCACAGACACTGAATAACAGGTCCAACCAACACTCAGGATATATGCATATATCTGCTTATATTTAGAGAAAATAGTAAGAAAATACATGAAGACATTGGTGACTACCCTCCACCATTTACACATGGCTCCTCTCCTCTTCTAGCACCAGAAATGATTTTAATTGATGAATTCATTCATCAAGTACTTCTTGAGTTCCCACTATATATGAGTCATCGTGTATGATTCTGAATGGTCATAGATGGCCATTATTCAAAATTAATGACATACCCAGCAGCAATGACTAGAGAAGAGATTTGACCTCAAGTGCTGCAGAACTGTGAGTTCACAGGAAACTACTTAGCTGGTACAGTCCATACACGATGCTTTCCCAACGATGCATGGAGGTGACAGGTTTCCACAAAGCAAACTCCTTGCCATTTATTTGGGGACTTGCTGATCGCTCCATTTTAGGAGCTCCAAAACCTAGCTTTAGTTAATGAAAAGGTGAGAGCTGCATTAGAGACACAGAAGTGATTCAGGGGGCACAGGCTTCCTTATTGTTTCTCCCACGTATGACTCCGATCCCTCCGTGCCTCCCCCTCACACTTCCTCAAACCTGGCTTCCTCACCACACACGTTCAGTATCTCTAGCTCCCGATCTCTTTCTCACCCGATTTCATGCCAATATGCATGACTTCAGTTTTGTTTTTTTTCATGAACAAACTAGCTGCGGAAGGGACTGGCTAATGCACCCCTCAATGATCTGTTCCTCAGGACCCACAAAGTAGGACTTGAGCTTATTGACAAAGTTGGTAAATTGGTTTCCAGAGGCCATGCTCCTCTGGAGAAACTGCATCAAAGTAGGAATTGCTAATTCAAATCTCTGCTAATCTGAACAGTAGCCCAGGTCAAGAGCTGAGATCATGATACCAGTGTTGCCACCTGTCCCTGCAGGACAGACTCAGGAAACAGTACCCACTGCCCAGGCTATAGGATGCCCCCCCCCCAGGGTGAAGTACCTGCGGTTTGTTAATTAGTGAGGGGCTCTATTCCGTTAGAACCTTTTGTGCCTAATTACAACCGGGTGTCCACGTATCAGACGGGAGGGAATCTGAACTCAACTTTGGTTATAAGAACGGATGGTCCACAGAAACTCCTTGACTGGAACAGTGAATCCCTCTATCAGGCAGGGAAAAATCATGCCCCAAGGGGGAGAGCCAAGGATTGTCAGCTCAAACTGTGCAAGCAGCAGTTTATTTGTTTTGTGGGTGTTTTTCTCCTCTGTAAACATGTTCTGAGGCCAAGTGATTGGTACATGCTTTATAAACTGGAAATATAAACACAGACATTCTCTTCCAAAAATGGATCTTTAGGACTTCCCTAGGGAACTTGCTCCTATTGTTTGTTCTGAATTCTGAACCAGCATTAGTGAAAATGTTACACCTCTAATATTTGGAGTGTTAATCCCAACATCAAAGAGAAAAAAATGTTGAAAAGGTTTTGAGGCACCCTATTAGATTCTAAAAGCCATTTCTACTTCTAGTGAGGACAGTCCACTTACAGGACATGTTTTAAAGAGGGACGAAGGAGGAGGAAAGCAGATCTGTGTGGGCGGGTGGAGGGGGTGGGGAGGAGTTGGCGCCAAAGACGATTCTCCTTCAACCACATGCTCTGAGGTCTCTGATCATGCCAACTGGTATTTCAGTTTTCCATGTCATTGCTGTGTGGTTCTATTTTTTTTTTTCTCATAATACGACACGTTCTTCTAACCTGGATGTGGTTGCTTTTAAAAGCTGTTTTGCAATACACTAGAAGTATTAATGAAGCATCTAAATGCTGAGTAAATTGAATGTTTCACCAAATTATTCGCTTTTAAATAAATGGTCTTTTTGCAAATAAGATGGTTCTTCCCCGCCAATTTACAAAGAGTTAGCTTGGAGTCTGACTGTTGGTACATCTGTTCTTAGCTCAAAAGCCACCCCTCCTTCCTTCCTTAAATGATATTATTCAGCCGGACAAGAGAATTACAATATTTAAATGGTCCTGGAAGAAGAACAATGTGTTTGGGGAAAGCTTTTAGCATGTGCTGTCAAGGGATTGCACTCAAGTGTTCAGAAATAGTTCCTCCTTATACATCTTCCTTCCAGAAGATGGAGGGCAGGGCCTCTACGATCTTTTATGTAAACATTGCCCTGTTTGGAGATCCCCTGGGGTTTCCCTAAAGGGTCATATTTATAGTGAATGTCTAGGTTTCTATTTTGGGTTTATAAAACACATCCTTTGTCATTTGGCTTTGAATCGCACATATATAATGGAGACACATAACAACGTCTTGGTAGTTTTTGTACTTAGTCAATCGGCATTTAACTACAGGCACCACCCAACTGAATTTTACATTTACTAAATTGGACGCCATGAACAGTGCATGCTGCCCCATTTCTCACCACTCCCCCAACTCCTTCCCAACCCCAATCAACACAATAGAAATACAGCCTACCAAAATGGAGAAGGAAGTGGGGCTCTAGTCTATCCCACAAGGAGCCATCCGTTAAATATACCCCCCCCATCATTCTCACACTAAGATTGGTATGTGTTTACACTTTTCTCACAGACATCAGTGTCAGACACAGTCTTCCCATCCTGTCTATCCTCTGTGTTCCTCTTCACTGAATTCAACCCCACACTGATGATTCACACCCTCCAACCACTGGTTTTTAGCCTCCTTAAATCTTCTGGCCCTTAAGCACAGCCTATTTCAGCCAGCCTCAAACATGGCCGCCCTCTGGCTGTCATCATTAGGCAATCGTATGTCTACATGTAATAAACCAACCCACCCCACTCTTCGGATTTAATCCACCTAACCCCTCCAATCTAGCATGAGTCCTTGCTTTCTCTCAAATCTTCTTGACCACGTGCATGTCTCCATTTCAGATGGAAACCCACAGACAATTATTCCAATGTCCTACAGGTTCTGACCTCTGTGCCTTAGCTCAAATGGGCTCCACAGCACATATCTCTGTTTATTCCAATCCTAGGTATGTTTCAAAGTCAATGTAAATACCGTTACCTGCATAAAGCCTTCTCTGATGCCCTGCTGGTGGGTTTAACCTTGCCTTCCCCCAACTCCTCACAGTACTTGAATGCATTTGTATAGTATATGGCACTTCCTCACCAGCACCTCAGTTAGAGTTTATCCCTTTGTTGGACTATTTGAAAATAGGGGCTGAATTTTGTTCATAGTAGATGCAAACAATACTTATCAGAATGTGTTTATATAGTAGATATTCACTGACTATTTTTCCAATAAAATATTGATTGTTATTTACCAAGTACAGATCCAGATTACCAAAACTTCCTCAAATATAAATATTCTTATTCTCCAGTTAAAAAGAAGCAAAGCGATATTAAATAGGACTATATTTTGTTCAACTAAGCTATACCCATGGATCTCAACTAATTTGTCTCTACAGCAAACAGTGGTGAGGTTGGTAAATGCAATGAAATCTGAGACACTGACCCATGAAACCCTTGAAGAATACGTTTCACTCTGTCACCTCTTTCAAGTCTTTGTTCAAATGACAGCTTTTCATTGAGGTCTACTCTGACCATCCTGTTGAAAATTCTAGTTCTTCCCACAGCAGATAGTGACCGACCCCCTTTCTCTGCCTTACTTGTTTTCCAAAGCATTTATCATTTCCATGTACATAATTTACTTTGCTATTTTATTTGTTTATTTTTCCCTGCTGGAACAGAAGCTCAGCAAAGGCAAAAATTGTGTCTGGTTTGTTCCCTGCCTTCAATGGAGCCCTAAAACAGCGCTTGACAGGTAGTAGCTGCTTAGTAAATACTCGTCTTTGTCAATAACTTTGTGTCAGTGGTATACCGAGTGTATTTGAGATGACAGAAGATCAGTTTTTACACTCATTTCCTCTACATGGCAATATTAGTTTCACCTACTGTCAGCAAATAGATAATAATAAGATAGAAGAGAGTGACAGAACATATTTAAGTATATAATCAGTCATAAAATTAATCATATAGTTGAAAAAAGAAAAAAAAAAGCACAACTATTTATTTAATAGCTATTAAATTTACCTAGCCATTTGAATTTTGATTGTTTGGTTACAGCCTGATATAAAGAGATTTTATTTAAATAATTGTCCAGTAACCAGAAAGCAAACTTCAATGCAAACAAAAGATTTCAGAAAGCACAATGACTAAGTCATACCATTGATGTAATGTTTCACTTTATTAATTCATTCTTCAGTTTTGCAACAACTAACAATTAAAAAAATACATTGCTATCTTAAAGATATTATTCAAGCTCGGTAAGATATCTATGTATGAACCAAAATAGTACTTATCAAATGAAAACATCACATCTCTGTGATATAGCCCGCACTCTAATTCACTGACTTTTATTTTAAAAATAAATAAAAATTCCAAGCAGTCACAGAAATCACTTAAATTTTGCTTCTTTGTCTTAAAAAATCATGATGTTATCATTGTTTATTTCAAATCTACTGTTAAACGCCAGAATATCTAGTGGTCACAAATTGTACCTAAATGAGCTTCAGTAATTCTGAACCATTCAACATGCATTTTTGGAACGAACACATGTAGCTGAGTCTGTGTGTGTCAGGACCAACTCAGAAGCTAGCAGGTCTCTGAATTAACATATGTAGAATGCTAACTAGAGGAAAAGTAATAA
The DNA here is from genome assembly GCF_017311325.1 of Ursus maritimus. Classification (NCBI taxonomy): domain Eukaryota; kingdom Metazoa; phylum Chordata; class Mammalia; order Carnivora; family Ursidae; genus Ursus; species Ursus maritimus. The sequence continues at coordinate 14,113,671 of NW_024426774.1, read as the reverse complement.
AAATGAACACATTTGAAGCTTATACATACACATATGTGAGTTTTTATATTATATATTCTTTAATATATATTTACTGTAAAATGTAAAATTTATTTGTAGAATAATATAATATTTAAATTAATATACATTTATATTAATATTTTACAAACAAATATTTATATAAAAACCAACATAAATATATAAACATATACAATATATAATGCATAAACAATAAATATTATTAATACATAATAAATCATTATGGATATATTATTGTATATGCACTATATAAACATCCAATTAAAATCATGTAGTACTTGCAACAATTGTTTAGAATTTAGAGCAACAAAATACTTTTTTCAGGGAGGAGTATTTTATCACTGATGTTATTTAGAATTGCTGGTGCATGGTGATAATCAAAAGTGGACCTATTTTTAATCTGTTCTATTATTGAATTTAAATTCTCTACAGACTATACCCACTTTTATTGCTCTCTCTGCCCTGCTCTTGTTAAAGCACTGGCTGTTTGTATTTACCTTTCATTCCCAGTGCCCAGCAAAGCCTCACATTTGGCAAGTGGTCCATACATGGTGAACACATCCCACTGCCTACAGTTAAGTGAAAAGTTTAAGTGAAGAGTAGTCTTGAGGAATGCATCTCAATACAGTGAGCTTTTCCTCTCTAGAGTCCTGGGGTAAGGAGTCAGAAGTGAGCTGGCCATCCATTCAATTCAGCCTCTGCAGTGATGTGAGAGTGCACAGTTCCTAAACCATCTAGAACCCTCAATGCACTGTCCCTATGCCAGTCCATCTGGAAATATCCATCTTCTCCAGGAGGATTTGTGGCAGCTCGGGGATTCTCACTAGTCACGGGCATTGGGGTTCCAAGGACAGAGCTCGGAGTTTTTCTGCCAGGGCAGGGGCAGCCAGAGTTCTCAAGGTCCAGGACTATATTAGGAAATATATTCACCAGGGGGAACAACAAACATGTTTGTTTTCTTCCAGCACAGTCTGCTCTGCTTATCTCAGACACCTCCCTTTCTTCAGCAGAAATCACAGTCCTGGGAGGAATGTTCCCTTGGGGTTAGGGAAGTTTTTTCCTCTGTCTAACTGAGGTCTTGCCCTCGGTATTTGTGAAATCATTTCAAAAGAAATGATTTCTCTGAGACCAACAGATAGTTTCTTAAAAATCAAATGTGAACAGCCACGCAAAGGAGGCTTTCCTGCAGGTGAGTGCAGTAGGTTTTGCCTGGCACTATTCGCTGAAGTAGCATCAGAGGATATCTTCTTCACAATCCTCCTAACCAGTCTTGCTGGCTATTAATCATTGTGCCGAGGGCTCATGGGAGCTCTGTGCCATGGAGGAGAGAGAAGACTGGAGCATTCGAGTCTATGACCTTGTTACTGCTCATCGTTTACAGCCCTCGGTGCTTAAAGCAATGCTCGGAACCAGTGGGACCTGAGTGTGCGAACCAGAAGCCACCATATTCATCCTACCCACCCATGGCCCCCAGTCACACCTGCTCTTCAGAGTTATTCTTCATCATACCTTCCATGAAATATGACACAGCCCACGAATTTCTGGCCACTTGCTATTTCTGGTCACTTGCACTTAGTTTTCCGCTAGTCACAAAACTGTATTTTCATTAATTAAAATGTCTAATCATACGTAGCAAAAGAACCTCTGCAAGAAAACCTCCAGCTTGTCTGCTGAGCCTCCACACCCTGAAGGTGGCCTCTCGAAGCAGGACTTACGTCCAACTCAGGCTAACGTTCACTCTACACGTAGCCCTCATGTAGTCTTTCGTAGGATGCCTCTTCCTTCAGAATGGAGGTGGCACCTTTTATCTTAAGGTCTTAGATGAAACAGAGACAGGGTCTTATTTTAAAACTATAATAACAACCCAATTCATACTTGTCTACAGAATTTTAATTTACAAAGTGCTTTTGAAAGCCACGAATGCATGGTGATTAAAAGATTAAATGAAGCAACAAGGGGCTATAACTGAAGGGGCATTTGTCTGATTCTGTGATGCTAGATGTAATCCTGGAGTAGAAGGCTTTTGAGTTGTGAGGGTCCTAGGGGTCCTGAGAGTTTTCTTCTAACCAAAATGCATGGAAACCAACAAAACCCCTGCCCCCTTAGCCAGGCTACCCATTCAAACACACTGAAGCATGGGGGCATAAGAGAAGCATATTACATTGCTTGCATTTGTAGGTTCTATGGGGGTATTGTATCAGGAAGGGAACAAAGACAGTTTTAGAAATACAGGGAATGAGGCTATGCTGAAAAAGATGCAGGGCAATTACAAACAGAATTATGGACAACTGGCCAATCAATCAATCTGTTCAAAAAGTCATCCAGAATGATGAGAATAGTCAGGACCAAAACAGTAACTAGATGGACTATTATTAATATCCCTAGATGTTAAGGAAATACTCAGTAATAGAAAATAATCTGCATATGGATGAGGACATAAATCAACTGAAGCTTTTTTTCCTCAAAGTTTCATTTCTGCTTGGTAGGAAAGATTGGCTGTTAATGTCACCTCATAGGTTAGAGTTAGCCAAATAAAATCTCTAAGTGTGGTATATACATGCATTTTAGCTATATAGACTGCTTCCATGGTTCTTGAAACACATTCCACAATAGAGTTCTGGATCTTCTCCAATCATTCTTTGGTGATTTTTGTAAAGTCTAAGCTGATAAATGCTTTCCAGCATTGCTATGGAGAGGAGGTTAGCCAATATTTGCAAGTCACTACCTTATGCCAACCAAATAAAGGTACCTCTTATGAAAATGTGTCTAATCTTGTATCCTAATCTTATTTCCATATGCTGTATCTTTTATACCTTCACACAATTATTTCATTTGGCCTTTAAAATACCTTTTTGGGGTAAACAGTAATATTCCAGATTTAAAAACAGGGCTTATAAAGATTAAATTATTTGCTCAAAGTCACATTGTGAGTAGTAAAGCTGAATATTCTTGTCCTTTATTAATTATACTTCACTTGTCTATAATGTTATAAAAGACTTTGAAGTAGAGACTTTTCCACCAATTATCTATTGATTTTCACAAATTTGGAATTTGGCCAAAATCCTGTTTCAGAGGTGAAAACACGTTAGGTGACACAGTTTGTGTCAAATTCCTAACTCAGCCCAAGGTTTTCTCTATACCACATTGCAACAGTGTATGTTTCCCTTTCTAAAAATGTGTGCATTTCTTTATTTAATTTCCATGTAATTTATAATTATACTTACTAAGAAATGCATAAATGTGGCTGTCACTTATTCCTAATCTCTTTCCTCTTCCTTCCTCATTTAAATAGCCAGAAGCTTGAACCACAAGACAGAATGAATTAAAAATCCAATGTAAGTACTTTTTGTTTATATCAATTTCAGTGCTGGTCCCCAAAATGCAAACCAGTATCAACAGTTTGAAATTACTGTGTTAACATTTTCTGTTTCTAAGTTAAGCTAAACATTGGAGCAAACTGTATTGCAACACATATTTGTTTTAATTCCAATACAACTGATATTCTTATCCAAGACATGTTAACAAATTTTCCTGTAGTTACCCATGCTGTGATGGAATGGAGTTAATAGAATATTTTGGTTTACAAATTTGAGTAAAAATAAAAATTTTACAATTTTTATACAACTCAAAAATGCATTTTTTTCTATTAAATTACTTTGCTCTGTGTCAGATATAAAAATCCTCATGCTTCATCCAGTAAACATCCCATTTTAGCCTACAATTTGTAGCAGTAGCCCCTCAGGGGAAATATTTTAACCAGAAGATTATTATGAAATTGATTTTTTCCCATCTTAGCAACAAATTTTATGGGAAAATAAAGAATAACCCCCTTCCTGTATTCTACTCTTGTGCAGATGAACAAGAAAAATCTGATCGTTTAAATTGTACTTCATGTCCCATGATGTGGTAACTAAAGTTCTCCTTAGAACACAAGTTTATATTATCAACACTGACTCATTTTCTCAGGGATCATTTGACTCTCCCCTGGTATAAAATCACTCCCTTGGAAGGACTGTTAGCTAAATAAATTAGACAAATTATCTTTTGATCAAATTGACTTCTATTTGAATATCACAGGCATATAATTGTAAATGTAACATCCAATGCTAAAAATGCTTATCAGTGTATCATACTTAATAGTAAAAATTAAAAACAAAATAAAGTCTCAATTGATGAGACTGATTAAATAAATTTTGACAGAATTTCTGAGGAAATATTAGGCACTACTCAAATAATATACCTATAAATTGTTCATGAAGTAGGGTTAATTTTTTAAAAGCATATTATAAAAATTACTATATGTCACTAGCTCCTAGATATACATCTTTTACTTTTTAATATTTCTAAAATCAGAATTCATCTTAAAATTCATGGTATCTTACAGTCATTGTAAGCCAAGTAGCCATGGTGGTAATTGTTTTTGCTGGCCCATGCATGAACTTGGCTGTTATTCTTGTTAGAATGACTGAACAACTGCCACTCCTCGTGGTTTCACTCACAGAACCATTAAGGACAACTTTCAGAAGGAATACAAATGCTGGTTGTTGCCTGAAAACCTTATATAAACTCTATTTTAAACAAAGATGTTCAAGCAACATAACTCATTCAAGGTAAAAGACTGAATGCTTTCCCCACTAAAATTGGAAGGAAGCAAAGGCAAAAATGCTTACTCTCGCTGTTTGTATTGAAAATGGTACTAGAAGTCTTAGCCAGTGTAATAAGATAAGAAAAAAGAAAGAATACTACATATTGGAAATAAAGAAATAAAACTGTCTTTCTCTGCAAAAGACATGATAGTCTACATAGAAAATCCCAAAGAATCTACCAAAAAAAAAAAAAAAATTGCTAGAACTAATAAGTGGGTTTAACAAAGTCACAGAGCACAAGGACAACATAAAAAATCAATTTTATTTCTCTATATAGCAATTAATAATAGGAATTCAACATAAAAATATAATACCACTTGCAATAGTTCCCCACACAGAAAAAAAAAAAAAGTAGGTACAACTTTAACAACACATGTGTAAGATCTACATACTGAGAAAAGCTAACCACTGATGAAGGAAATCAAAGATCTAAATAATTGGAAGACATTCATGGATTGAAAGACCCAATATAGTTAAATGTCAATTCTTTTCAAACTTGGCAATAGTTTTATAATTATTCCAAGCAAAGTGAGAGATATGTGGTTTTTTTTGTTTTTTTGTTTTTGTTTTTGTATAGACATTTTCTAAAATTTATATGGTAAGGTGTAAGAATTAGAGTAAAACAATTTTGGAGGCAGCCAGGTAGCTCAGTAGGTTAAGTGTCTGCCTTCATCTCAGGGTCCTGAGATCAAGCCCTGCAACAGGCTCCCTGCTCAGGGGGGAGCCTGCTTCTTCCTCCCCTTCTGCCCCTCTCCCTGCTCATGCTCTCTCTCTCTTCATCCTCTCTCTCTCTCTCAAATAAATAAAATCTTTAAAAAAAAAGCAATTTTGAAAAAGAAAGTTGGAGTATTTATGTTATCCAATTATAAGATTTACTCTAATGTTGATATGTAAAACAATAGGGATGAATTTCAAAGGCATAATATTGAGTGGAAGATGTCAGTCTCAAAGATGACATATAATTCTGTCTATATGACATTCTAGAAAAGGCAGAACTACAGTGACTGAGGTCAAATTAGCAGTTGCCAGAGATTGGGTGTGAGAAAGGGTATGACTGAAAAGGGGAAGCACAAGGGAGTTTTTTGGGGTGATAGAGGCGTTCCGTATCATGATTATGGTGATGGTTACACAAACCCATACATGTGGCAAAACAACAGAACCGTCTAATCCAAAAGGTCAGTTTTACTTTATGTGAATTTAAAAAAATTAAATTTTATCTCTAAGGAGGTCTACTTAGATGGTACAAATAAAAAGAGAAGTACATATTTAAAAAGTGCTCTGTCATAGGGTTTCTTAATGGTATATAAACCAAAATGTCTCATAATCAAAACACCTTAAACTTAATGAAGCATGGTCTATATATATTATTTTAAAGTCATCACATAAAGATATCCTCTAAAGTGTTAATTAAGGAGGGCACGTATTGCATGGTGCACTGAGTGTTATATGCAAGTAATGAATCATGGAACTTTACATCATAAACTAGGGATGTACTGTATGGTGACTAACATAATATAATAAAAAATATTATTTAAAAAAAATTAAAAAAATAAAGTGTTAATCACGGTTGTTTTAGGTTGTGAAATAGAGAATTTTTTACATACTTTTCATGTTTTTTAGAATGAGCAAAAGTTCTTTTTATAAGTAGGAAAAAAAGAGTCGAATAAATACTTAAAAAAATTAAGAACAAAAAATTGAAGCAAGTGGGCCTTGTTTGTCCCAATTCTGCAAATGCAAAGGGTTTCATCCAAGGATGTGATATGACAAGGTGATTCACCAAACTCGGAACTCCCTGAACATTTGTTTAGTTCTTATTACTCACACCTATCCTCTCACCAGATAATTCCTCAAGATACACACATCACGAACTATCTGCAAAGCAATAATCAGTTTGGGATTATTTCTGGCAACTGTAAATGTGTTATAGTTGGAGAACTACCCACAAAAGTAAAAAAAAAAAAAAGCAATTTTTATCTTTATTAGGGAAACAGAATACTGTCTGTGGCTGCTTCTTTTTAAAACTCAAATTATGGGATGTGATGAGAAAGCCAATATTTCAGAATAGGTAAAATAATGCTCGTGGCAGATATGCATTTGTTTTCTGTCTCTGCCCCCTCATACAAATACATTTCCACACGTCAGTCCTCTGAAGCCCTCCTCTCTTTGTATTCCATCAGTAATGACTCCAGTAATAACGTCAGGGGCAGGAATAGTAAACATTTTGTAAAAGCAAATGGCTTCCAAATGTGGACTTTCTCTCAGCGAGCATGTCCCTCAGAGCCTGACCCAGAACACAGGAGCAGGTAGAAATGTCAAGCCCAGAGCACTGTGACAGAATCAAGAAGTTAAATGTGTGAGGGCTCAACTTGAAAACCACCTGCAGTCCCCCCTCTGTGGCTGCAGAGTTGACTGGCCAGTGGGTTCAACAGACAAGAATGACCCTTCACGAGGCCTGTGCACTGTGTTTGCCCAGAGGACCATTTACGAAGGTATCTAAGCACACCCTGCACTATGGGCAGGGGTGTGGTTGGGCAGGGGAGGGGAGGAAGTGGTTGATTAGCCCCCCTGGCCTTTGGATCTTGGGTCTAGAGAAAAATCCTTTAATTGTACTAAGACTCATTTTCCACATTTTCAGAATGGCCACAAAACCTCCGGGAATTACCACTTTGACTAACTAGGTCAGGAGCCTCAAAGCTGTTTATTTACTTTTTTGTTTCATGGGTACCCACAATATTATGGAATATTAATAAAAAAATAGTATACTACTGGATTTAAGAACTATGTTTTCAAACATTTTAAGGATGTGACTAATGAAAATGGCAGTGACAGAATAATTATGTACAATTTTATTAAAGCACTCTGTCACAAGGGATGTGTGTGTTAGACCAAAATATTTAGGAAAACAACAACAACTTTTATTGCTGGGTGGTGGGATTAAGAGTAATTATTTCTTTAATGCTATTTATATGTTCTCAATTTCTTTGTCTAGAACGCATATTTCTTTAAAAAAAAAAAAACCCTGAAAAGTAACAGTCTCAAACATAACTGTTATCTCTACATTTTGGAATTAGATTGGATTTTTATATCTTTATAAAGTGGAATCTCTCTACTATAATTTCATGTTATCAATTAAAGATGTATTACTTTATTATAAAATTATATAATTTTAAATACTAAAATAGGAAAAAAAATTTTTGGCATCTTAATCAAAACCATTTCACTGTGTTAAATAAGTATTTCAAGCCACCCAGAAAATACTCCGTTGGCACTTCCCGGCTCTTCCTCCTGTATGCCCACGTCAGAATCCCCCACGTTCTGCATTGCTCCCCTTCAACATTCTCATCAACTCTTAGGCAATTTCTTGGTCATTCCCTGATGATAAAAATCACTCCAGGGGCAACATGGGACCAGCTCCTGTTACAAAACAAAAGGGGTTGTTTTAAAAAGCAAAGAATTTCTAGTTCGACTGCCATCTAGAATTTCTAGTCTAACAGCTTCCAGCCATCAGGGCAGCTGAATGAATTTTGAGAAACACACAACACTGGGACATCCGAAGGTGATTTGAATAAACAAAGTAAAATAGTGCTCACTCCCCAACCAGGGGGCTTCATGCTCCATAACAAACAGCTTCATCCTGGTGGCCTACAGCTGCTATAATCCCCTCTCTGCCAGAGTGGGGCCTAGAAGCAGGGGTCAAGACATCAGAATATACAGATGCCAGGCTTTTGCTGAGTCAGTCGGGCAAACGCCATCTTCAAAGGACCTCCCCCCCCACCCCCTCCCCATTTGTCCCTTTCAAGAACTTGCTTTGCTCAGGAGAAAATATCAAAATTCTTGCTGTTTAGTTTTTACAGGAAGCCAGGGCACTGATAAATGAGAGCTCATCCATACATGTTTTTACTTTGTTACCTAAGAAACTATCTTCAAAACAGAAGTCCTCATAAATACTCTGGAGATGCATCAGACACTCTCCGGCGCTGTGCGACACTGTGTATATTGTTTGGCAGAAGTTCATTGGGGGAAGATAAACTAGCACATTTCGCCAGGATTCTATTACTCTTGACCTTGACCTTGGCTAGAGGCTGTTTCCAGTTACACTCCATCTTAAAGACAGTGCCTACTCTTTCCCCAAGGTTCTGTTTTCCCTTCTCTTTTCAGTTGTCCTAAGTACAACTCTCAGGATGCTGCATCATTGAGAGGAAGAAAATCCTACCGCTGCTTCTCCTCCTTCGATTTCTCATTGGAACACAGCATTCAAGTGCACCAAGACATCCTCTTCTTTAAGCAATGGAGATTGCCTCTTAGTACTTGAAGTTCACAAAACCGTGTAATAGCGTATCCTTAACTATAGGCACTCTGCTGGCCACCAGATCTCTAGAACTTACCCATCTCACATAGCTGAAACTTCACACCCATCGAACAACTCCCCATTTCCCCCATCTCCCAGGCGCTGACAGACACTATGGTATTCTCTGCTTCTATTAATTTGACTATTTTAAATACCTCATATAAGTGAAATCCCACAGTATTTGTCCTTCTGTGACTGGCTTTTATCACCTGGCATAATGTCTACCAGGCTCAGTCATGTTGTCACAAATGGCAGGATCTCCTTCTTCTTTATGACTGATTAATATTCACATATACGTATATGTTCACATATACGTATATGTGAATATATATTAATATTCATATACACACATCCGAAGTTTGCTTTATCCACTCAATATATATATTAATATATATTAATATTCACACTAATATATATATTAATATTCATACACACGCACACATCTAAAGTTTGCTTTATCCACTCACTGGTCAATGGACACTTGAGTTGTTCCCATACACCAGCTATCATAAATAATAATTTTTTTAAAGATTTATTTATTTATTTGAGAGAGAGAGAGAGAGAGCATGAGCATAAGTGGGGGGAGAAGCAGAGGGAGAGAGAGAATCCTGAAGCAGACTCCCCACTGAGCACAGAGCTCCACGCAGGGCTCCATCCCAGAACCCTGAGATCATGACCTGAGTTGAAATCGAGTCAGATGCTTAACTGACTGAGCCACCCAGGGGTCCCTGTCATAAATAATTCTGCAGTAAACATGGGAGGGCAGATATCTCTCTAGATCCTGATTTCAGTTGTTTTGGATATACCTACTGTCTTGATTGTCGTGATGGTATTGTGGGTGTTTCTTATATTCAAACTCATCAGATTGTATACATTAACTACATTGCAGTACTTTGTATGTCAATCGTATGTTAATAAAATCTTTTAAGTACTCGATCCTGGCACAGTATTGCTCACTATATCTTCTTCCCCCTGACAGCGGTGACCCAACTCATCAGCACCCGCTCTGCAACACGAAGTTCCCAAGATTCCACTTCCAGTGTGGGGTTGACGGGTATGGCACCCTGTCCCCGTCCATTGTTCTCCCCAGCTCGGGTGGGCTCATTTCCACCATTCTGAAAAAGGAAAAGCTTCCCAGTGAAGTGGAACCAGAAACTACGAAGCTTGTGCAGCCCAAACGACTACTGCACCTACTCCCTGAACCTAACCAAAGGCTTCGCGAGTAAATTCATTCTATGTAAGAATTAGAACCGAAGCTGAATATTGCATAATTATACAGTGTTGAGCCGTTCAGGTTTAATAGTACCCTTAAAAGTGAAAATAAGGGCTAATATTTATTAAACACTTACAATATGTTCTTTACATATATTATCTCATGTTATCCTTAAAATAATCCCATATGGTGGATGTTGTTATCCCAGTTTTACTTATGAGAAAACAAAAGCTTGGCAAGGATAAGTAATTTTCCCGTAGGCAATCAAATGGTCACAGGCAGAGAGCAGGTTTGAAGCCAGCTCATTTCATTCCGAAGGCCAGCTGCCCCACCCTGCTCTACCCTATCCCAGTATAACACAGACAGATCTGAAACAATACCAAAAAAAGAGAAAATCCTTATGAATAAAATACCTTCATACAACTGACTAATATGTGAGATATATTTAATTCTTACAGCAAAATACGGACCCTCCAAGTTGTTAGAAATTATTTACAAAAACCATGAGGCCAATTCTGACATCTAGAGATCCTACTATTCCACTAGATAAGAATATAAAAATCCAATCTCATTCCAACATGCAGAGATAATAGTTATATTTTAAACTGTTCTTTTTCAGTTTTTTTAAAGAAACATATGTTCTAGACAAATATTGAGAACATATAAATGGTATTAAAAAATTTAAAACCCTCATAATTCCATCTCCCAGTAATAAAAATTGCTTTGTTTTCCTATTTGTTGTTTTGGTCTAATGCAGCCATCCCCTGTGATAGAATGCTTTAACAAATATCTCTTTTGTTACTGCTTTTTCCTCGGGCACATTCTTAACATTTTTTTAAATCACATTTTTAAAATCCAGGAGTATATTGCATTTTATAATTTTCATAATTTATTGAACTACTCTTTTCCTCTTGGGCATTTAGATTTTTGCAAGTATCTCGTGTAATAATTAAACACGCACATAAATATATCTACATAGTTCTAGGTACTTGTCAGGATACATTTTCTTTTTCCCTATGGAATTACAGGGGTAACAATCAAAACGTATTTAAAGCCCTATATGAGCAATGCCAATTTGTCTCCCAAATAAACTATTTTCAGCTTGTTTAGGGGATGTGCCAGAGTCTTTATTCCCTTGCATGTTCACCACACCAGGTATTTTTAATCTTACTAATATGACAGGCAAAGAATGGTAACTTTTAAATTTTAATAAATTTTGTGTGGGATTAAATTTGTTTTTGTATTAACTTTGGAAATTTAAAATTTGTCCTTCACTTCCAGTTTTTTGCCCCATTTTGATCCAAGAAATTCTTAAAATTTATTTCTAAGGATATATAAAACATTAAGGTATAGGGGAGCCTGGGTGGCACAGCGGTTAAGCGTCTGCCTTCGGCTCAGGGCGTGATCCTGGCGTTCTGGGATCGAGCCCCACATCAGGCTCCTCTGCTAGGAGCCTGCTTCTTCCTCTCCCACTCCCCCTGCTTGTGTTTCCTCTCTCGCTGGCTGTCTCTCTCTGTCAAATAAATAAATAAAATCTTTAAAAAAAAAAACAAAAAACATTAAGGTATAAAGCTTAATCTTTGTTCCAAATATTTTCCCAAGTTTTTGTGTGTGTGTGTGTGTGTGTGTGTGTGTTGTAGATTTGGTCTATAATATATGTCAAACACATTTTTTTATGATTAAAATATTTCAATTTTATTATAATTCCTTTATTTTGTTATTTATTGGCTTTTTGGTTGTCTTTTTTGATTTTTTGCTCTTTCTTTCTTTCTTTCTTTCTTTCTTTTTTTTTTTTTTTTTTTTTTTGCATTAAAGCCCTCATATACCTCAGGATCAGGTACCTATTTACCTTTTTCCCCCTGGTTCCTTCAAAATTTCTCTTTTTATATTAATTTAGAACTAAGTGTGACAAAAGAATGAGTTAGGATTTTAAATAAATACATGTATGTTTTTCAAACTAGTTGTCATGTTTATTATTTCTGGCGAATAAAAATTAATTTAAGAGGAATGGACATCTGTAAAACCCAATATTCCCATCTAGGAATAGAATATGGCTCTCCTCTTTTTGTTGTTTTAAATTTTTTTATCAAAGTTAATAAAATAAAATTTCTTATCAAAGTTTTATTACGTCCTTAAGTGTGATTTGAACATTTTTGTTGGGCTGGATATTTTATGGATATTTTTATTAACAAAATGAATAAAATATTTCCCTGATCATCTTCAAACTGATGTGTATATCTACATGAGAAAACTATTGATTTTGATTTTTTGTTATTCCCGTAACTTAATATTAAGCTATTATTAATTAGAAGAAATATTTATTTGATTAACTCCTGGGTTTTGGTTAATATTTTTTGCAGCTGTAAACTCCAATTATTGCTGTTAAATGCGTGTGTGTGTGTGTGTTTGTACTCTCAAGAGTACGTTTTGGTATTTGCTTTCTGTATTATTATCATCAAATTTACAATTATTATTAAGCTTCTGTTTCCAACACTTAATATCATTACATTAATACTATACTATTAAATTATAGTGATCTTTGGGTCATTTTTTTTTTAAAGAAGGGTATGGGAGAAAGATATTTTCTAAGCCCTAATCTATCAAAAGAAGGAGAAATTCTACTAATTATGCTCATCTATGACATGAACAAAAGCTTACTTTTTTCTTCTGTAATGCCTTTCCATATATATATCAGAGTACAACCTTAACAAAGAAAGTAGCACAAAGCTGGGTTAAGTATTTAAAAGACATTTCAAGGCTAGGCAGATATACCAAAAGCATTCAGTTGCACAGAAATAAGTCGAGTTATTTTCTTATCTACTGAGTAAATCCAGTGGACTGTCTACATGGTTGCTGTTGTAAAGCAATGTTAAACATTAAGGCAGTAGAAATGCTGGCTGAATCTTAGAATATCTCCTAATTCCCAGTTCTCTGGAGCTAGCTAACCCAAACTGCGTAAGTCTCTAAGGGTTTGTCAACATAACACTTCAATTATCGTGGCATCTTTAGAACAAGGTCTGCCCACAATCAGCAGTAGCAGGTTTCCTAGCCAGTATAGAATCCTTTTATATCTCTTTCTAAAACACTTATTATTGATAAATGCTGTTGCATTATCCCATGTTTTCAGAAGATAGGCCGTATGTTCTTTGTATTTCTAGGGACAAACTTAGTTCTTAAATAAAGTGCAATGTTTAAAAATGTCTTATAATATACAGCCCAATCATGAGCAGTTGGAGCTAGCTTTAGAATTTGCAAGTGTTTTTTCCTTATCGTCAAGAGACTATAGAATTGCCACCTTTTAAGTAGAAAGAGGTTCTATTAAAATGCCTTGCTCTTGGTACAGAGAAAAATCTCTTAGTTTATTAAATTTTTCCTTTTTGCCATGTTTACATAAGGGCAAGAAAATTGGAGCTACCAAGAGCATTGGAAAGAAAACAATGTCTCTTTCTCCTGTCACCCCACACTGCACCTCTGCAATTCTTTTCTGTCAAGCAGGAAGGGTGGAGGGGAAGATGATAAGGATTATGGAAAGATATACACCAGGAGAGCAAGAAATTTCAGGTCCTCAGGAGAAAAGTCACTAAGCATTAAGTGAAAAACTAGAGGATGTTTAAGTTCAAACTAGTCTTGAAGGAGAGAAATCTATACAACCTCATTTTGACTCTGATTCTAGAATGGGATATAATTAGAGATGTTGAATTAAAGGAAGTTAGAGGGAAGAGAAAAAAGCTGGGACTAGACCAATCTTTGGTTTGCAACCATTACAGTTGAGGAATAAAGGAGTGTCTAGACTTTAAGGCAGGCTAAATAATAGTATTAAGAAAGTCCATACACACAAGTAATCTTGCCTATTTTGGAGCTAGCAGTAGCCATGGTAATTTCCCAACTCAATAGGTGGCTCTCCGGGAATAAGAGTCTCTGAATTGACCTGGATCCACTCTAGTCAGAGTCTTTCTCTTCATTCTCCAAAGAAACCTGTACACCAGATGATATTCTGCAATGAATCCTCTTCGCTTGAAACTACAGTAAAGTGGGTTCTCTATCTGTACCTTAATTCCATTTGAGACATTGCTAGGTAAATAAGTGGACAGATGGATACACACACACACACACACACACACACACAAATAAAAAGTACATGGATGAAAATAAGCAAATACAAATGTCTAGTAATATACTCCAATAGTTCAATAAAGTATATATGACTTAGTCACTGTTGCCAACTTTTAGAGATGACTCCTAATTGCAAATTCTGAATTTTTTCTTAGTTGTGCTTTAACCTCTCTCTATATTGAAGTCTTTGTGACTTTAGTCATATGCAGCTACAGAACAACTACATATTAGAAAGAATACTCTAAAATATCACAAAATTGTATTATCTTGTAATGGAACTTTCTAGACTTTGCATTTAGATACGTGTTTATTGCTTATGGAGTTGGAAATAATAGTCATGGCACATTTTCATTTTATAGCATTGGTTTATTATTAATACCATTCTGAGAAAAGTACTGGCAACTGGGGATTTAGGATGTGCAAGAGATGTCTGATTCTCTGTGGAAGCTCACTCTATGAAAACAGCTTAGAATCAGTGGCTTTACCACTGGGCTAATAAAATGTGGAGCAAAGTGTGCTGGGAGCTCCTTGTTTTCTTACTTCCAAGAAATGGTCAAAGGAAAAATGTCTCTGCCCCTTGAAAGCTGTCAAGTTTGACTGTGATGCTAGGTACCGCTGATGTGTCTTACAACCATAAAGGAAGGGGGAAGCCAAACTATTCAGCATTCCTCAGTTGGGATTCTCTTGTGGAACCACCAAATAAAGAAAATAATAGATGTGGCAATTTTCTTAATTCTCTTGAGGGTGGTTACAATAGTACACTGTTCAGATGCACAGGAGAAAAGTCAATTCATTATAGTCCATAGATGACCTAGGGCATTAGGGCTCAATTCTCTATAGATCTAGTTGAGGAAGGTTGTGTGATGAGTGAGATAATGTATCCACTGTATTATTCTGGATTTCTTTTCATGAGAAAGAACACATTTCCTTATTATTTAAGGTAATTAGAAGTGGACTTTTCTGAAACTTGCAGCTGAAAGCAATTTAACCTATATACCTTACCATGAGACATGGTGGATTTCAGTTTACCTCTCTGTTTCCCCATTGATGGATATAGGGCAGTTAATGTAAAGTCAGTAAGTACGTATTAGATAGCAAAGAAGTTTGGTATCTGTAAATAAACAACTATTCTTAAAGTCATAAATCATGCCTCCACTGTGAGTTCCTTTTAGAAGAGTGATAATTTGTTAGCTTCATTAAGATCTTGTGGTTTCAAGATATTTTATTCATCATTTGAAAAACAAAATTGAACTGTACTGAGCACTGTTAGGGTGAATAAACTTTTGACACTTAATGATTTAATAACTAGCAATAAGGGTAATTCAGTCTCAACAATTTGCTGACCGTTGACAGCAGAAGTATAAACCTGGCCTCAATTCATATATTTGCTGACAGTCCTTCAAAAGCTTAAAGACATGGTTGACAAGTGTGTATCAAGCATGGGGCAATTTATTTAAGATAGTCATGTCCTTGGAGGAAAGTCAGGGACGGTATTTTCTCAGCAAAGTTTTTCATTTGCCTTACTGTGGTGACAACAAATGACAAGCTATTCCTTGGGGACTGGTCCTTGTGAGTAGGCTGAGGAGTTGGGTCAGGTTTGTCACAAAGGTTTTTTCAAAGAGGGATTCAATTAATAATTAATTGCACATAATGTTGGTTTTAGTTTTACCGAGTCAGCTGTAGAATGACTTCATTCCCTATTTCTATATTTTATTTCAAAGTATTCCTACAAGAATTAAATCTGGGGCTACATTTAAGGCAGAATTTTGTGAATTTTCTTGTTACAGTTATCTGTCTATCACCTTCATTTTTTATAAAGATTTTATTTATTTATTTATTTGACAGAGAGAGAGCACAAGCAGGGAGAGCAGCAGGCAGAGGGAGAGGGAGAAGCAGGACTTCTGCAAAGCAGGAAGCCCGGCGCGGGGCTAAATCCCAGGACCCTGGGATCACAACCCAAGCTGAAGGCAGATGCTTAACCACCTGAGCCACCCAGGCGCCACTGTCTATCACCTTCAAAGTGAAATCTGATATATCATTTCAATATGTAACACAGATAAAAATGTTGCATTGATTGAAGTTGGGATAGGGCCACAGATCTCCATCCTCTTGTATCTATTCTCAGTCTTCTAATGGTAACTAAGTGGGCTTCAAGGAACAATTACCCAGCTTCTCAGAGGGTAAGTAAAAGTTTAAACATACTCATATAAATACACACCTATCCACTGTAGATCCTCCTTTAACTCTAACTTGTTGGTTGCAATATGGGCACAATCCCCCAGCTAAAAAACATGGTTATAAATAGTGGCTTCCATATTATTGTTACAGAGTTTTGATATCATCAGTGAAAGCATGAGGCCGTGGGCAACATATGACTCAGCAACAGATTTATCCAGGTGATAATCATGGAAATAGAGGTAAGGCTGTCCACCAGGAAGTTTGAATTCGAAGAGATTTCATTTGGATCCATTATTATTTGTGTTGAGGAAACAAGGTGACTTTACCATCCAGGTTGTATGGAGGGGTGTGACCTGTCTAGAAAATGGATTCTGCCAGGGCACTTAGAGGTACTGAGCTCATTTACCTTAAATCGAGTTCATAGAAACTGACTTATAGGCTAGACAATGACTTTAATTCACACTGAGAATTAAAATTCCAGAATAAAGAAGAATACTTATGCCGTCAGGTTGGCCATGCTCTCCCCTACCGGGAACACTAAAATAGTTTCCAGAATTTTGCTCTATAAGCATGGGGTCAGAGCTGGGAGCAGGAGAAAGGTGATTCTCCATCTCTGCCTTGGAATTAAGCCTATCAATGCTTAGCCCGGT
Organism: Ursus maritimus; assembly: GCF_017311325.1. Classification (NCBI taxonomy): domain Eukaryota; kingdom Metazoa; phylum Chordata; class Mammalia; order Carnivora; family Ursidae; genus Ursus; species Ursus maritimus. Next base: position 14,096,505 of record NW_024426774.1, on the reverse strand, counting down.
CCATATGAGCATGCTTTCCCCTGGACCATGCAGGAGTAACAAATAGGACCTGTCTTTTGCTCCCCCCTATTAAATCTCCAAGTAGAAGCATCTTTTCTCTGTTAGTTCATCCTGTTATGGGTTGAATTGTGTCCTCCCCAAATTCCTGTGTTGTGGTCCTAAACTCACTACCTCAGAATATGATCTTATTTGGAAATAGGGTCTTTGCACATAATCAAGTTAAGGTGAGTTCATTAGGGTGGGTACTAATCCAACATGACATATGTGCAGGAAGAATGCACTCTGAAGATGAAGGCAGGGATCTGGGTGATGACTTTAGAACCAAACACCGACGGTTGCCAGCACACGGCCAGAAGCTAGGAGAGTCATGGTATAGATTCTCCCACAGACCTCTCGGAATGAACCTAGCCAATCAACAGCTTGATCTTAGACTTTTAGCCTCCAGAACTATGGACAATAAACTGAGACAATAAATTTCTGTTGTTTCAGCCACCCGGTTTGTGGTGCTTTGTTACTACAGTCCTAGGAAAATTATACACATCTTTTCTTCCATGATGTTTGCACAATTCTTATGTTTAGTTTTTCTTTCTATGCCCTAGATCACAACCTTTAGTTACATTTCTATTCTTTCTGCTCTGGTTTGGAAGATGCTCTGTGCCCTAAAGGGACTTCTGCAGAAATCTTATCTCATTGACTTGGATTTAATTTTACCAAGTTTTAGCTTTTAGAGGTGGTAATGCTTTTCATGTAAAAGTCATATTCTCTCATACTTTTATAGTGAATTTGCATAAAGTACTATCCAAGGAACTATCCTACTTTTAATTTGGCTACCTACCTACTCTGTGAGATGGAAAGAACCCTTTGTTACAACTTGTTATAATTATCACATGATATCCAAATTACAAGCATCCTCATCTTATTTGGCTACAATTACCAGATCCAAGACTGAGGATTTGATTTTCAAAAATAATGTATAAGACAATGGAGATATCAACAACTTAAAAACTCTACAGACTACCTGACACAATAACCTGAAGAAATAATCCATCATGTTATATTTGAATGACTTATCCATAAGCATCAATAGTCTACATTCCTGGGCATTGAGAACTACTCCCTCACCCTCACATGATTTAATTTTTGTAGAGGTTACTGAAAGTTCATTATTGCTTTCAATAATAAGAATAACTTGGGTATCTAGTATAGTTCATGTACTTGCTCTCACCCAACCATCAGTATTTATTACATGCCTACTCTGTGTTAAGTAGTGAACCAAAAGGACATGGTCCTCATTCTCATGTTATATATTCTAATGGGGAAATGACATTCAATAAATATGTAATTACAAATTGTGATAAACATTAGAAGGAATGTTATAAGAATGTAAAATCAAATGCCCAAGTAGCTTGTATTTTTACTAAATATATTAGGACTCCTCTCATTATAGGTGAGAGAAATCTTACACAAGTGAGAAAAAGCAACAATAATGCAGAAGAATGGGACAGGATTTTAGAAAGAGCAATGACAGGGTTGGCTTCAGGAACAACTGAATCCAAGTACTCTGAATTCTTGACACTGTTATCAGTACCCTTTATTTTCACTTCTCTTGTCTGCTTTTCTCTGTGTCCCAACTCCGTTTGCTTCTATTATAAACTCCCTCTCTCTCCTCTGACAATTTCAGGCTTTCATCTTCACAGGTTAGACACAGTGCATGAAGAGGGCCTTTCTTGCTAGTTCTGGTTCCTTGGTAGAAGAAGTACCTAGGAAATACTCCGATTGGCCCAGCATGAGTATTTTTTTTTAATTTTTATTATGTTATGTTAGTCACCATACAGTACATCCTTAGTTTTTGATGTAGTGTTCCATGATTCATTGTTTGCGTATAACACCCAGTGCTTCATGCAATATGTGCCCTCCTTTATACCCATCACCAGGCTAGCTGATCCACCCACTCCCCTCCCCTCTGAAACCCTCAGTTTGTTTCCCAGAGTCCATAGTCTCTCGTGGTTCATTCCCCCTTCTCTTTATCCCCCCCTTCATTCTTCCCTTCCTTCTCCTACCAATCTCCCTGCTATTCCTTATGTTCCACAAATGAGTGAAACCATATGATAATTGTCTTTCTCTGCTTGACTTATTTCACTTAGCATAATCTCCTCCAGTCCCATCCATGTTGCTGCAAATGTTGGGTGATCGTTCTTTCTGATGGCTGAGTAATATTCCATTGTATATATGGACCACATCTTGAATATTTTATTTGAAGGATGGGCAATACTAAGAGAAACTGCATGCAAACACCTCTTAGCTTAAACAGCTTTCATTTACATGTTTCCTTGAACCAGCTAAGCAGCAAGTGTGAGCAAGTAAGAAAGGATATAAGACCCATTCCTATCTATGCGGGGAATTGGCCAGTCTGACATTGTTTTGGCCTCTATTCATTCCCAGCCAATGTCTCCTGCTTTCTGTTGCCTTATGGTCAGTGTGTGCTAAGCTGAGAGTACCTGAGAGCAGCTCTAACGCAATGCAAGGGTGAACGCTCCTTGTGGTCCGGCAGGGGCTGGACATATATACTTATTAGGAACCTGGGTACTCGGCGGCCTCACATCCCAATGATTGGCAGCGGCAACCTCATATTCTGATTGCTTATAACCAAAGTTACCTGAACTATATATGGTGTTTATTATTCTTTATCAGCATGTCATAATTTTTGGTGCTTTCTCAAATATGTTTATAACCTTGGGGTACAGTGAGTGTTTATCTCTTTTGAGAGAAGTAGTCATTTGCTTACCCGTAACAGTCAACATGCTTTAAAACTTTACATTTGTGGAAACTGTGTTTACAAGCACAAGCTTGTGTGAGGCAGGAAAGCTTATTTACCACTTCTAAGCATAGGACACAGATTTGTATTTACTCCTGTTAAAATGAAGAATGAGGACTGTCACAGCCAAGAGGAGACTAAGGCGATCTGATAGTTGAATGCATTATGGTATCCTGGATGGGATCCTTGGATAGAAAATGACATTGAGCAAAAACTAAGGAAATCTGAATATAGTATGGACATGAGTTAATAAGTGTGTGTCAACACTGCCCATCAGTTGTAAGCAACGCACTGCACCAGTGTAAAATGTTCGTAATGGGGGGAACTGGGTAAGAGCACATGGGAACTCACTGTACTATCTTTCAAAATTTCTGTAAATCTAAAACCATTCTACACTTTTTAAGTTCATTTTCAAAAATTAGAATGAGACATTCTTTTCAAAAATTCATTTCACATATCAAAATGAATCCTATATCTGCCCATTCCTATCAAATCATCACTGTCAGAAGAATTGCATATTATGATTGAAAAGCAGAAAAAAACAAAGGAGAGGTGTTCTGGGTCTCATAAAAAAGTAGCAACTGCATTTGGTTAGTCATTGGTATTTGAAGCTGGAATTTATCAACAACCTTAATATACTTTGCTATTAATTGTTAATAGTGCATAGCTAAAACAATTTCTCGATGCTAAGCTGATGAACAGATTTTGAGATTTTAAAAAAATTCAATAAATATTCATTGCCTTTATTTTTATTTCTGACCTCATCAGTGTGCAGAATGCTTGATTTTTCTCCTTTTCCTTATGTGGAAACGCAAAACTAAAAATCCTACTTCCCCCATGGTTCTCGCATTCTCTCTTCCTGCCGTCCTGCTCTTCCTCCTCCCCTTTCTCCCACTCTACTGCCCACATTTACTAAGCATCTGCTCTGTTCCAGACACTGGGTTTAGGCCCCTTCAAGTAAGACACCACCTAGTGGGAGAGACACATGCACGGGACACAGAACTGAATTTGTTCTCCAAGGAGAAATAAGGCAGCTTTCTCTTCTTAGATCTTCACAGGTTTGTCCCCTTGAAAATTTACCTTTCCACAGCTCAGGATTAGAAAGAGCAATTGGCAGAAGCTGGCCAACGGCACAGAGAGCTTGCAAAGGGATGGGGAAAGTCAGGAGGCCCGCGTCCTCGGCCAGGATGGGTGAGACCCTGGGCAAGTTGGCCACTCCCGTGGCCCAAGCTATCTCAAAGGGCCACGGGATAAAGGGGTTTCCATCTCAACTTTGTGGTGTTTGATTGCAAGGGTGTGGGCTCTTTAAGAAACATTTGCTCCAGATGATATTTAAAAATGTCTAATTCTCCAAGGATTGGCCAAAGAGGGTTTTCCTGTTTTTCCAAGCTGCCCTGCAGAACATATTATACTGTCCAGAAATGATGTTTAAAGTTTCAATAGCTTCTGGTTCTCTGGGCCACATCACCTTGCAGTTGCCCTCAAATTGTTTCTGAATCACGTTTCCTCTGGCACGAAGCAGGAGCCCTCGGTTCACATTACGCCTTACAATGCACAGCGCGCTCACCCTGCTACGGAGGAGCTTTATGTCAGAATGAAAAATGATAAAGCATAAATGAAATAGCAACCACATGTTCCCTGTGGTGTGGCCCTGGGTCTGCGTGGCCTTTCAGCGCAGGGAGCAAACCCTCTTTGCAGCACTTGGTAACAGAGATAGGGTCTGCTGGGTGGGGGTAGGGGGGCTCTACCTTCACGAGCCGCTACCTGGGGTAAACTGAGGCCAGGAAGGGTTGCCTAGCTGGCCAGAGTCACCCCAGAAATGGCCGCTGTATACAAAGGGCAGCATGGTAAGTGAGAGGAGGGATGAATAGGATGGACCCAGGATACTGTGTTCAAGGCTCCATAGATCAGTCTCCCAGTGGACTCTACATCCTGATGGTCGACTTCTTTCCCAGTCATACCCAGCCATTTGTATTCTCAACTGAATTCCTGTGGCATCACTGTCTCATTACCACACGTCTTGTCACCTTTAAATCTATCCGCCACTCTGCGGGCAAAGTGAGACACTGAAAAGGAAATGTAGTTTCAGTTATGCAAGACAAATAAGTTCTGGGGAGCTCATGTACAGTGTGGTGACTGTAGCTAACAATACAGCATTGTACACTTGCTAAGAGGGTAGATCTTAAGTATTCTCACCACACACACACACACACACAAAAGAAAATGGTAACTATGTGAAGCGATGGATATGTTAATTGGCTTGATTGTGGTGATTATTTCACAATGTATACATATATCAAAACATCAAGTTGTACACTTTTTATAGACAATGTCAATTTGTCAATGATACTGCAATAAAACAAAAAAAATCTAAAAACACCTATTTAGTTTCCTCATGACGAAGCAAGTCCAGATTTCTTAACACAACTTAAAATTTCCTTGGTGCTCTTACTTCTCATCCTCCAGGACTCTTCAGGACACATCCACTTTATCTCTTCACAAACTACTCACATTTCCCAGCAGACTCTATGCCCATGGACATTCTCATACCCTCTTTCCCAGCCTGTGAGGCCCTTACCTCACACCGACTGCCTGGGGAATTAACACTCATTCCTCAAGATTAATTCAGACATGACCTCGTCTGTAAAGTCTACCTGATCATCGTTCTAGGAAAGTGAGTCTTCTCACAGGTCCGTATGCACATCTTTATTCCATCATTTATAAAACTACATATTGTAAATGTCTATTTACAATTCTGTCCCTTGGCTAATACAATGAGCAACTCAAACATAGCAAATATTTTCTATCCTTTGTTGCTATAGACTGAACGTGTCCCTCCCCCCAAATTCATATGTCAAATCCCAATGCCCAATGTATTGGCATTAATAGGTGGAGCCTTTGGGAGATGATTAGGTCATGAATGTGTAGCTCTGATGAATGGAATCAGTATTCAGGAGAGACTCCAGAGAGTCTTGCCTTTGCCCCTTCCTCCATATAAGGATATAGTGAGATGACCGCCATTTATGAACTAGGAAGTTGGCCTTCACTACACACTGAATCTGCTGGTGCCTTGATCTTGGACTTCCCAGTCTCCAGAACTATGAGAAATACATTTTGGCTGCTTATAAGCTACCTAGTATATGGCATTTTTTGACAGCAACCTGAACAGACTAAGACAGTTGTCCAGCGGTATGCTCAAACAAGCTTTGGAGAGCTAATTGTGCATAGAGAGCTAATTTCCCCACCTCTGATTCAGCAATGTCACAATGGTGGTTTAGAAACCAGCCATGGTGGGAACATTTATACCACAGTAATTGGCAAAGACTATAAATCACCGCCCCCCAGAGGAATTTGTTAAAATATTTACTAGCACACCACTGCTTGCTTGCATCCATCTTCAAAACCTAGTCTCTTAAAACAGGCTCTAAAACATAGTCTCTTACAAAAAGAGGAATGAGAGCAGAGGCCTGAGGGGAGCCCTGAACTTGAAACACAGGTCCCTTGGGAGGAGCCCGGCCCAGCGCAGGCTACCTGGGGACCCGTGAGCTCACCAGGCCGTGGATCCCCTGTTGTCCTCCTGAAGCTGGAGGGGTGTGCACTGCCAGTGTGTGAACCACCCAATTTATGGCAGCCAAGGACCTAGGGTCAGGGCAATACATTTTGAAAGGAAAATAGAGCTGAATGAGTAAATCTATGGATGAATGACCAACTAATGATGAACTAATAAATGGTGAGACCAGAATCCACTTAATCTCTCCAATCCTTTCATAATAAATTCTCATCTATAAAATGAGGATATCACATTGTACTCACCTGTAAGGACAATAACAAGGTGATCCAGATGGGAAAGTATTAAAAATATACATATACAAATCACCTGTGGTTCAAACGTACCTCTTTATCTCAATACTTGCCTAGAGATGGTGCTGGCGTGGGGGGGGGGGTTACGTGAAGGATTTAGAGCATCCTGAATCCCTCCTGTGGGTCACATAATCTAACTTTCTCCCTTTGTAAGTTTTAGGTGCCATCCCCAGTAATTTTCAGACTCTTGTAATACCCGAATCAAATTGACTGAAATACATACTATCTTGTCTGACTAAAGAATTATATGAAATTCAGCTTTCAAATGGCATCTGGTTAACAGTCCCCGAATCTCATTGAATCCTCGTTGTCTCCCAGCCGTGAGTTTGATGGGCCATCCCCAATACCTTGTACTCTGCAACGGCTTCAAAAACCAGAACTGACGCTCATCTTATTGCCAAAACCTGGGAAGAATTTCCACTTCTAGAAGTCTTACTAAAAACATAATGAGCAAGATGATTTGGGATCTAGTCTTGCTATGTTTCTGGAATACAGTGAGCTTGCTTGCATGAAAGAAGTAGTGATCTTTTGCTGCCTCCCCTGTATTTGCAACTTGGTTCAGAGTTGAAAGTCTGAAAAATGGGAAAACTGTCCCTTTACCACAATGGTGCCTGCTTTTTAGATCCAACACTCACCTCTCCCCACCCTTTCTATGAGGCTTTCCTTTTGTGAAACCATTTGGAGATTGCAACTCCCCTCACACGGTCGGTAATGACGGTACAAGCCTATGAGTGGAGAGGCCTTGTAGGCCAAGACTGGCAGACAGTAGGACCAAGGGGGAACCATCTTATCACTAGACCTGGAGCCCCTGGCAGTGCACAGACCTCAGGAGACCTGGAAGCTGGGGTGCCACATATACAGAAAGCTCAACTATTTTTCCAGAATTTATCTTTTTTTAAAAAATTGGAAGGAAAGATAACATCTTGATGAGATTCTTGGTAGGGTTTCTGTTTTCTTCTTTAAAATTTAATAACTTCTCTTATTTTCCATATATAAAATGCACTCCTTAGTATAAAATGGATACTCTTAATTTTGAGGCTGGGGGAGAACTATTCTGGCATGTTTGTGTCCGGGGAGGGCTTTCCAGCTATTCACTAGCAGGAAAAGGAGTTCTGGACTGGTCTTCCCGGTCAGTCAGAGGCCAAGTCAAAGCTTTGAGAAGCCAGGAGTGCATTTGCTCTTGGCAAGTCCACAGGGGATCTGAATCAGCAGATAGAGGGGAGTGTGTCTCCTGAGCTACCGTCTTCAGGCCTCCACTGAGCACGGTTCCCAGGTCAGAACTGGGGGAGAAGCTAGCTCCCCGAAAAGTTTCCTCTCCACCTTCTCACCCTATCACTCTGTCCACAGATTTGACCCATGCCTTAAAGGTCTGAGAGCTTCACAATAAAGCATGGGATTTGTATTTGTTAGAAGGCAAGACGTTAGCCCAAAGTGTAGCTAAAACGAAACTTACGTATTTTTTTTTTTTTCTCCTGAGGGCAAGAGAGAATGTCAGAGACTTTTCCTTTCACACCCACAGAATATAACACAGTTCCAGGCATCTGGTAGTTTCTAAATTGAAGCACAAAAATGTATGTTCAATTGTGTGAGAATAAACAGACTACAGCCCCGGGCACGCCTCTGTGTCACCTCTGAACGTTTCTAATGGAAATAACCCCGTGAAGACACTGAACCACAACGTAAGGGGTGGGCCTGTGAAGGCCAGGGCCGAGTGCTGGAGGGCAAAGCATGATCTTGATTCTGTGCCCAGTGAAGCTTCGAAACAGGAAGCTCAGACGGAGACAGTTACCATGATGGCCAGCACCAAGCAGATAGGTCTGTGGTTGGCGGCTGTGAGTGGCACTCCGTGATTCTGCATGTTATTGCAATAAGCACCGTGCCAATTCTAAAGAGAGGGGTGAATGGCTGGTCGTTCTGTAGGAAAGCCACTGAGCGATCACTGACCTAGACAGTCGGGCAGGTTGGGGGGCAGCTGCGTTTCTTTAGCTCCTCTATTTTCTTATGCTCCATCTGACCTCCGTCCTTAGCCCTTGGGTCAGAGGGCCCGTGATACACACGGCCGAGGCTGGAACTTGTACCCAGAACTGCTGGTCAGATGCCAATGTGCAGCAGCCCTGGCTTTTACTATTTCAGTGCTTTCACGGGCACCTCTGTCCTCCTTGTGAAATGCATTTTGGGGTCTAGAAGCAAGGTAATTTCTTTGCAGATGCAAGGCAAACTCTTTCTGACGATAAGGCATGCCCACAGTTCCCAAACTGGTCAGAGGTGCCCCAGGATGCTGCGGCCCATGCCCTGGGGTGCACAGGCTTTTCCAATTTGTTGTAATTAAAAAATAATTTCAAGGGAAGCATAGCGACACTGGACATCTGTCACATCATGAGAACTACTGGCTTTAGGTGGGGCACAGTTCAACATGAGGTTGTATCACATTCCTTTCGATGACATCATATTTTTGCAAAGCTAGGTTTTTGGTGGTTGTGAATAAAAGAAGAGCACTGTATGAAAATCAATGTGGGGCAGGAAACAGGAATGGCGAGCATCCAAACTGGTTCCAAGTTTTGACAAGTTGCACAGAGCTCAACGAGCACACTTAACCCATTAGTGAGTAATTGTGTTTTTTAAAGAATGAAATAAATATTTTTTTCTTTCTCTTAAGTTATGCACATATATATGCGCATATATATCTGAAATACATATATATTTCAAGTGGCTACTAAATTGTTAGAATGTAAATGTGTATCAAGTTATGTGGACCTAACTGTTTAATACATGGAAATATTGGTATTGATCTAGAGATACCCTGAAGAAATTATGGAGTCACCAGGGGCACTGTGATTCAAGAAAGTCTGGAACCCTCTGCCCTATGCAAAGCTGGTTGGTCATTCTCAAAGTACAACTCACAGGATTCCTATTCCAGTTTAGGCCCCGCAGATCTGAGGGGACGGAGGAAGTAACTGGCTTCAGTAAGCACCCCCTCAATATTTGTGGATGGATATTTTCTCCTAACATTTACTGAGCCAGGCACTATACAAAGCATTTTAAGTACATTATCTTATATAATTCTGATGGTGCCCTGATGAAGTGGGTGTTACAGTATTTGTATTTTACGGATGAGAAAACCAAGGCTCAGAGAGGTTAAATAAATTTGCACGTCACACAGCTAGTGGATGTCATCTGAACCCAGAATGGTTTCACTTGAAGCTCATGCTCTTTTCACCACACTATATTCTCCCCAGATGGATGGATGGATGGATGGATGGATGGATGGATTCCTGGACAAATCAAAGACCTGGGAGGGTGGTCAGGGAGGAAATTCCAGAGGGCATGGGATGGTAGAGAGACCTGGGGAGCAGAAGTTCTTGTGTGAAACCAAATGTATCAGTTAAGCCGTCTTCATTAAGGACTGAATAAATAAACCCGGAATGCCTGATAAATCTACACTGAGTTCTGCAAAGTTCCTCCTTTCTTTCACGTTTTGAAGATACACAAGACTGTATTCTCTGTTACTGTACGGTTAATTCCTAATGGCTTAGAAAGTCAGAGGTTGATCCAAGTTCAAAGAGGACAATCCCTTAGGTCTGCGCGTCCTTCTAATATTTCCATAGCCCACTAGCCCAAATACTTGGGATGTTTGAGATACTTCTGCCTGAATCAAGTATTTCTATTTGCATAAAATATTTAGATATTAAATTTCTAATGCTTTAAAAAAAACACTTCAGAGCAGAAGTATGTTTTCCTTAACCTCATTTGTTTTAAAGGAGAAAGAATGAGAGAAAAAAGAAATGCATCATGTTTTACATAAAGGAAACAGCTCCAGGCAAACCTTACTAAATATTTTAATGGTTTAAACATTCATTTTAGCGAGTTTTCTTTAATTTTCTTAACTTTGTTCCTTTTGAACTGGCTCAACCTTCATGTTTAATCCTTGGAGCTTTCAAGGAACAGCTCACAGAAAGTTATATACACAAATATAACAAACATTTCAAATAAAGCACAATGCATAAAACAGAGAACAGGAGAACGCTGACAACAGCTGCTAGATTTAACACTAATAGTTTTGAAAGATTTTGGCTTGAAGGTTAAGAGTATCTTATGACAATAAGCAGGCTTTGTATATAATGTCAACAGTCCTGTTGCAACATGTCCAGCTTTAATTTATTCTTTTTCATTTGTATAAGACAAATAATATAATTATGGATGTCTGGTTCATGACATTGAAATTTAAAAAAAAAGCTCAAAATCAATCATGTTTTTCAAGAATAACAACTTTTAAAAACCTCTGGCCTATATGCCTGGTAATAGCTACAGTTTGGTTTAAACATGATAATATGCTTCAAATCTTTATGCATCTATTTTATTCATATTAGTGCTTGGTGCTTGGGTGCTTCTGCATATGTGGAAGTGATTCAACTTTCCGCCCAATTTGCTTCTCCAAAGGGTACCATGATCGAAGCTGAGTCTAGAGAAGCGGGGTGGCACAAGGATCCCGCCCCCTTGGCCCACAGACCAGGAACACATGGAACTTTTCAGAACCAACCACTGGCCTGCCCCGGCAAAGGCTCAGAAGCCACCCTAAGCAGATCAGTGAGTGTTTTGCACACACGTGTACATACACAGAAACATACATGTACATAACACACACATACGCACACATAATTTTATAAATAATACCATTAATCAGGCTTTGCTTAAGATGTCAAATTGGAAGCCTCAGGAGAAGGGTGCTACGTAACGTTTAGGAGACACAGAGTAAAAGCAGCTCACGGCCCAATCACTATGTGGGAGGCAGAAGAGGCTGGCTGGAGTGCGGCTTTCAGAAGGAGGAAGGGCTCAACGTGGTGTTGGTGATGAGCCTCCTCTCCTCGAGAACACACAAGTCACCAGTGAACGCCAGATAAGGTGGTTGTGTGGCATGTGTGCTTATAAAGGACAGCAGCTCTCTTTCCACATCCAGGTGGGCTTATGCCATAGACCTCAGATCCAGTGTCCAGGTCTGGTGAGACCAGGCAAATGCCCCACTCTTGTTACCGAGGGTGTGCCTTGGCCTTGAGTACTATTCTCTAGGAGAAGGTTCCACAGTGAAAATAATAGCAATAATCGCAATAATAGTATTTATGAGTACTTACTATGTAACAGGCATTGTGATAGTGGTTTACTGATAGATGCGCCCTGATTCCTCACCACCATCCTACAAAGCAGGTATTATTACTCCTATTTTGCCCACAAGAAAACGGATTCAATTCTCCAAAATCCATGGTAAAGTCAGGACTCACACCAGATGTTTTTCGTTAAAAAATATGTGACTATAACCAATCTTTCTTTCCCACAATGAAAGTGCTGAGGATTGACCAAATGACCTCATGTGTGACGATGGTGTGATTTTTTTTCTAGGTCACAGTGCCCCCCTTTGTCACTCTCCTCTGAGTACTTAAGAACCCTATGCTCCCCCCACTCCCTTCTTCATCTTTCTATTCCATGATGCTTTCTTACGTGCCATCTAGAAGTACACCCCTTGCCTTAACCTTGGGATCCTTGTGGTCTGCACTGGAACACTGGCATCTGCCAATTACTTGAGCCCTCACCCTGATACATGGAGGCACACACAGGTAAAACCGGGACGTCATAGACTCAGGCCCCTCATTTTACTGGTAAGTACACTGAGGCCCAGGAATTGGTGAAAGGATAAAGAGGACATGAAAGGCAATTGTCTTTGCTCGTCCAGCAGATATTCTAAGGGGCTTTATTTTTGTGTGTGTAGGACCATCGTTGGTCCAGAAAATAAAAGGGACAAATGCAAGATCCGTGCCCCCCGGGCTAGCAGTGGAGAAGAGGCATAGTGGGGGAGGTAGCAGTTGCAGCTCCGTGTGGGAATACTCCTCCTGGGAGTATATGCACCATGTGCTGCGGGGGTGGGGAGGGCGGCCCAGGTACCCAGGTCTCCTGCCTCCAGTCTTTTAATTAGGCAAACATGCAAGAATGAGTGGTAGCCATTATCTGAACCTATAGAAATTGATGCTCTGTGCTTTTTATTTCTCTATCAAAGATGAGAGTGAACATTTCTTAAGCCCCAGAATTGAGAAGCACATTTGGCCTCTGTTTTCGTAGCCCAGAGGGATTTCCCATTTAATGTGGAACTTCTGCTGTCACTAGATAATGAGCTTCATGAGAATGGGGTTGTTCCTTTCCTGCTGTTTACCCAGTTTTAGCACAGGGCTTAGTACACAGAAAGTGTTCACTGTAAGAGTATCAAAGGAGCAAAGGCCAGACTTAGAGGAGAAACTGCACACCGGAAGAAGCCCTGTCTCTTTAATCAGCCCATTGCTCTAGAACGACACCCCATGCACTGTAGCAGGCCTGGGCTTGCATGCATGGTGCCTTCAAGTACCTGTGCACCTTCTATCTTCACCACTAGGACTCTGTGGCCTCAGCAGTGGTGGTCTCACTAAACCTACCTTCTCATCACAGTTTGAGACACAGACAAGCCACCATATGACCAGGAGCTTAATTCAGTCACAGAATCAGCTTTAGTGCAGAGCAAAGCTCCGTCAAGTTCAGGTGTCCTTAGGCAGCGTGGTGTGTAGTCGGGGAACATAAGCTGGTACCAGGATGCCTGGGCTGTCAGTCCAGCTCTGTCCCTACCATGTATGGGACACACTCTCCTGGATGTCCAGGAGGAGGAAGACGAAATTGTGTGGAAGATGGTGTCTTTAGTCTCATTTCACTCTAACATCCCATAGTTCTGTGGGATGTGACACCCTGTGTCAGGGAATGGGAGATAGAGAGTAACGTGGAAATCCACAAAAAACATCTCAAAGCATTTCACTCTGAGGCTATGAATGACTTAGCATGGAGGATATTTCAGTGTGTGGGAAATCAGGGAAAACCCCCTTGAGAAAGAGATGTTCCCCCATCTCACCCTCTGCCCTCAGTCCCATAAGGGGCCAGTTATTGTGAAAATAACATCCAGGATGCAAATATGAGAACTGTCAGAGCTCTTCTGAAGTCAGTTGAAAGGAGACAAGCCAAGCTTAAAGGATCAAGCCAGTCTCTCTCTGGGTAGCTTCTTCCCAGGATTCCAGGGCCTAGGGGCTTTAGTCTGCTCCCCGCAATAGGGCAAGTTACAGCCAAACTAGGCTAGCGCACCACCCTCCCTCACCCAACACAGAGCTGATTCAATACCGTGAACTGAACAAGAGCTTGGGCTTTGGAATTGAGAACATATGGATGACAGTCCCAGAAAAGTTAGGGCCCTTATATAAGACCAAACAGCTTAAAGGAAAGTAGCATTTACTGACTTGAATCAAGAGTTCCTGCAGAGATCTACACCACACAGGTGACACATTAGGTTAGGGGAAGGTGCAGTGCAATGTCCTGCTTACAAATTCCCCATCCAGCATCCAGCAACTGTCTTCCCACCAGCTCCTCTCCAAGCCCCAAGCAGTTTGTTCTATCCAACTCCCTCTGCATCTCTGTTCTACTTTGTCGCCTTCCTTTTTAACTACCGTGCTTTGCTTTTGAAATCCTGTGTTCTATAGCTCCTCTTCATGTCATAGATAGGTTTCCACATCTAAACTTGCTGACACCACAGTTACCCGAAATGTGTCTTCTCTGCTACTTTTTCTGACAGTCCTGCTTTTCTCTATGTAAACGTATGTACTCATCAGAAAAGCTCTTGGGTACGAATGGCAAAAACTACATTCAACTTGCTTTAACACATGCTCATTGTAAGAATATATGCAAGCACATAAAATTAACGCAAGAGTTGCAGTAACTGGAAACGTTGGGGACAGGGGACGGGACTCACCCTTCCATGATGCTGTCTCTGCTACTTCTCTCTGGCCTCTGCGTTACTCTCTCTAGTGTCTCGATAGCGTAGAGGACAAGGTCACCACTAGGTCTGCAGTCATCACATCCATGATGCTCCTTTATTGGTGAGGAAAAGAGATTTTTTTTTCTACTTGCTTTACTTAAGAGAATCATGGGGGAAACTCTGATTGCTATGGGTCATATTCCCATTCCCAGATCAATCACTGTCACCAGAGGAATGAAACATTATTATTATCTGGATCTGGGTCATGTCCTCATACTGTGTCTTGGGGAGGGGGTCAAGGAATTGGCAGCATGCAGAAACCCACAGTCTGAGTAGGGGAGGAGCAGGTCTCCAAAGAAAAGGTTTCTACTATCAAAATAAGGAAGCAAAGATGCTGGGCATATGGAAACAATAATTGTACATCACAGATAATAATGATTATAGCATAATTTGTGACAAGCCCAATGTGTGTCATGTTTTTACATATAACTACATTTCAGGTAGTCCTCATAACAAATATACATGGGAAGGTGCTTCCCCCGTGCACTGATGAAGAAACAAAAGATCAAAGGATCAGGCTGTAGAGATGGTGCCACGGCTAGGCAGAAAGCTGGAGAAATACCCACAGCTTGAAAAATGTTTCTGAATGTTTTAGTTTGCTGTTAAGTCATTCCTCTGGATGAAGGTAAAATGCAGTAAATATAAATGAGTAAATCTTACTGATTATGCATCAAATAAACATCAGACAGAAGAGATAGATGGGTATAGGTAGAATTGAAATCATGACTAATGAAGGAAGCTTTTGACCTTAAAAGTAGCTTAGAAAGCAAAAACCCTTGAAATTAAACCAAGTCTTAAATAGTCACTCATAAAAAGTCTAAATTGGAGAAATTACACAATTTGAAAATGGCAATTTAATAGATGGAATCCCAATTTTAACTCTTTAGCTTTACAGGAGATGAATCTTTTCATTATTATTTAGAGAAACTGACACAGTAAGTACGTAAGAGAAGCCAAAGATACAGGAATAAAGATGAAAAAATATTTGGAAAAAAAAACAGTGTATCATCCCAAGAGAAACAGCTATTAACGGCGTAATATATGAAAACGTGACCATGATTTGATGACAAAAAGTAAGAAATACCATAAATTTACGTGTATAATGAAACTGGACCAAAGAAAGTTTGCAAACCTCTGTGGAATAAAGGTGAACAAAATATAATAAACTCAAGTTCATAAGTATAACATTCTACGAAATGATCTTCATGACTTAGTTCATAATAGAGATATTTATTATGTTAGTATCTCAGACAGAAATGCATGGGCTAAAAAGAATTGAAGATGATAAAGGATTTAGTACAATGAGTAATAGAACGGATTTTAAAAGAAATTCTCTACTTATTGAACTGAGTCACCTGATGACTATCTATGTAATAAAAAGTTATTGGAAACGTGTGGGCAACTTCCTGTCAAAATTAAGTTGCAAACAGGGTCATTATTTACCTAGTGATACTTGTATCAAAACAATGTACATGCCAGCAATGTCTTAATATCAAAAAGTGATTTAAAAGTTGTAAGAATGACTTGGGGCGCCTGGGTGGTTCAGTGGGTTAAGCGTCCGACTTCGGCTCAGGTCATGATTTCAAGGGTCCTGGGATTGAGCCCTGCATCAGGCTCTGTGCTCAGTTGGGGAGTTTGCTTCTCCCTCTCTCTCTCCCTTTGTCCCTCCCCCTCGCTCATTCTCTCTCTCTCTCAAATAAATAAATAAAATCTTTAAAAAACTTACAAGAATGACTTTATGAATAATTTGGAGCATGATTCATGTCACTTAGTAAAGAGTCCTATAATACACAGTGTAGCTTGTCTACAGAATAGAAAGATCATTTTTTTTTTGGTTTTATATATTGACTTGTTTTACCCCATTAGTAGTAAAATATTTTACTATCCTCTCAGCATTTATGGACAAGGACTTCGGAGAACATAGAGAGTACTCTCTCGTCAGGAGCCAGCTGCGAATATTTCGTGTAGAAGGACTCAGTCATTCAGATGATTGGAAGTTGGATAATTCTACAGACAGAATAGAAAACAGAGAATGTTTTGAAGGGAGCAAAACTGTGGGGTTTTGAATACACAAACTGATGCCTGTTACTTGACCCATTGACTTAGTTGTAGAGGGCCACATAGATAAGGAGTGGGAAACAGGTCTATTATGATCAGATTGTGGGTGTCTTAGGTCCAAATGGAGCAATAAAATTCTACTGGCTCTTGTGAATGACTGGTATCTTTTTTTTTTTTATCAGAATACAGTGGCTTTGGGGTCTTAGTTTCTTTATCTGTAAAATGCGACAAACAATTCCTCAAAAGTTAGAATTGAATTATGTATATGAAAGAACCTGACACAGGATGGAGCCTATTGTAGATAAATGAAAAATGTATTCTAGTGTATAAAAGTACTCTGTTTAGATAAAATGTGCAGTTTTTTTTTTCCCAAGCTCATACTCAGATTGAGAGTTAAGGATTAACAGAAAAGTAATATAATCTCCCTAAAGAAGTTATTTCCTATCTATTCTTTAATCTGTTCATTAAATTATCTTTAGTACTTTAATAAAACAATAATAAAGGAATCCCCCAAATTTATTATATTGCATTCTATTAATAAGATAGCAAATTGCTAAATTCACCTTATTTTTGCATGACATGATACTCACTTCTGTTGAGTCATGAAATTATGCTGAGGTTCAGAGCACTTAGTTTGTTGTATATTTTTTGGCTCATATGAAATCCAAGGTAATGAGTTTTAACACTACAAAGGCTCTGGAATGCTTTCAAAAACATTTGCTTCCCACAAGAGAAATTAGCTGAACCAAGCAATAAAATGTGACATTAAGCATTCAATACTCCCATTTTTATGTAGTCCCAGGTCAACAAAAATGACCTCATTGGGGGCATTTTTCTAATGCCCTTGTTCAGAGTTCTACTAAAAACCTGTCTCTAGGAAGCTAATCAATAGTTATTTATGCACTGTAGACCCCTAAAGAAAGCCTACCTCATAAATTGAACTCAAGGCATTCTGGAAGCTTCTGAACCTAATGCAGTTTACAAGGATCCTCTGTCAAGCGGACCACCCTGTGTGCACACATATGTCTACATCTGTACATGTACATTTGCAATTTATCACTTTTACTTATTTAGTATTGTATCTTGAGGTCTTGAAGAAAATTCTAAAGTTGGACAATGATCAGTGAAATCCTATTCTTCTTGCCATTTTTAAACATTCATGTTTAGACTTCCTAGTTGTTGAATATCTAGTTTTTAGAATAAAGGATGTGTTCACCTCACCTGGAGTACCATGCTCTTTATAATCAAGGGAAAGCATTTCTCTAGGCAAATAGTAATTGGTCTAAGGAAGGGAGGTCAGGAGAGTGAGGAAGATCTTCATGGAACAGTTGTGAAGACTGGGTGTGCTTGGCCCCAAGAAGACAATGGCTGAGGAGTGAAGGGAGAACGCAGCGTCTGCATGTCCCTAAAAGACTGTGAAACAGAAGGGACGCACGGGCTGGGGAGGTAGATGAGGAGCAACAGAGTGATAGGGAGGCAGAGTTTAGATCACAGGAGGAAGAACTTTCTAATACAATGGTATAAACTGAGACTAGATCGTTAGATTAGAGAGCCCAGCTGGTGATGTTTTAGACCCATTCCAGCCCTGGGATGAAGGCCTTAATGATCTTCACAACATATAATTCTCCTGTCTTTCTCCCGTTGTAGTTCAGGACAACTAGTCAAGCCACTGTTTTCTATAGAAAAGACTTGCACAAGGAAGCATATTTCCTGAGGATCCCAAGGTTTCTTTCATTCCAAGGCTAGCTTTTAAAATTTTTGTAAAAGAAAAAGTACTTAAAGAAGGATATTTATTTTTGCAAATTCAAATTAATTTTAAGAAATTTTACCTTGACTCTTTTTTGAATTAAAGAAAAACAACAATTCTACCAGGAAAACTGAGACGTTTGCTTAATCAGGTTGGTAAACTGCTGTCTATTTTATCATGTCTAAATTATGGGTGCTTCCTCCCCTTCCTCCCCTTAGGCTACTCTATACCTTAATTAATTAATAGTAAGGAGAGAAAGCTTCCAGACAGCAGAGAACAGACTGGCCAATCAGCTTCATGTGTCCTTTATTTCTTTTGAAATGTAATACCCTAACAATTCACAGATGCTCCCTGCACTACTTTCAGCCTCAGCTTGGAATGATCCAAGTAGTCCTGTGTCATCAAGATGGCATTTGTTACTTGGTGCCTCGGGGCCAAAACGGAGGGCTGCTCATGGCCTATAGCCAAATTCTGGTGGAGAATGTAGAGGTTACCCTCTTGTCAAGGGCGCTCCTCTGTTCTATCACAATCCTGAGAGCTGCAATTTAATTATAACTTCTCCCTGAGAAATTCAATGAGGATCTCCATTCACTGTGCAACTTTTTATAGTATAATTTTATGTTTTGAGAGCTGCAAAGAGACACATGTTTCTCTGATCTATTTAGGGAGCCTCGACAGAAATTCGAACACATGAATCCTTCTAAGTACAGTCCATATCTTACTTACAGGTAGCAATCATAATCTCACCTATTCTGATGAGAAAGAGAAATAATTACTAGGGCAATTCTATAGAGGTTAGGAGAACTGCCAGGAGAGCTAGAGTAGCACCCAGAGTGGAGGGGACTCAGCAGGGGAGCAGATGAGCAGCTGTAGGCCTGCTATTTCTGTCATGGGTATTGTGGGTTTCTGGCTGTAGATCTCTTCAGCCTTCTCCAAAGTCAGAGCAGAATGAAAGTCCATTCTGGTTCCAAGACTCCTTTCTCCAACAGCTTTAGGTTCTGTATCACCCCGTAGCCATTCTAACTTCATAAATCAATGAATCAACCAACCACCAAAGACTTAATCTATATTGACCACACTTGAAGAAAGTTCAAAGCAGAGTCTCCTCTTTCATTTTGGCCTAGTCTAAAAAGAAGATTAGGCATGCACATGTAGAAAGGAAGGAGCTGATAGTTACCCTTGTCAGTTGAAAGGAATTTTCATATAGGCAGTAAACGTGCCCATTTCACCCATGTCCTTCACTAGGCTGGGTCACAAGAAGAGATATTTGGATGGATAACTATTTGAACCAAGATTCAATCAGTCCAGTGGGTCTCAAATTTGTTTAGCTAGTAAAATACCTGGAAATCATTGCCTTTTGTGAAAGAGTATGGAATGATTACATATATACTTTTATAATATACATACTTTTATAATGTATATATCTAATCATTCCATACTCTTTCACAAAAGGCAATGTGTACACACACACACACACACACACACACACACATATATATATATAATAATTAATGATTAAGTCAAATGCAAAAATTTGGGAGGAAACTGAACATAAAATGACACTCTGATTTTGCTTGCGAGAGCAAATTTGGAGAAGCTTTAAAAATACATCAGTCCCCATCCCCTGTCTGCTTCCATTAAAATAAGTTTTCAGGAGCTTGCTAGGGCCCCACCAGATTATGTACTGTCCCTCACCTTCCCAACCCACATGCAAACATAACTTCCACATCTTATCCTTCTGCCGATGTTAATAATACTCCCCTAAACCCATCGGGGCACAGTCCCGTCTCAGCAACATGTGAAGCCAATGTTGGGAGGTAATGATCTGTTTCCTCATCCTATTATTTCCCTCCACTTGAGGGCTCTGCCAGCTGACAAAGTGGGGTCAAAGAATTTGCTGCATACAGGATGAGATGGGTAGCTTTTGAGGATAAGAGTTGAGGCTTTCCCCAAGATGCAGGGATCACTTCCTCTCACTCCTTGCAAAACAAAGGAAGAGGGGTCAAAAGGTGTGAAGATCTTACATAATACATCACTCCCTCTCATCTTGAGAACTTGAGGCGTCTCTGGGCATGAGTTATATTTATTAGCACTCAGGATGATAGACTGTGTCACCAAAGTTGCCTTATGATTTTGTATTCACCAACACTCTGGTTCTTATTTTGATACACACACACACACACCACACCAGGCTACAAAAAAAAAAAATTGTTGATTTCATATACTGAATAATTCACCAACTGAAAATTACCCTCATCATATTAACATAATCACTTTCTGGCAGGCAAAAATTCAGAGGGTAATACTAATTTCCAATATGATTAATGTAGTTATTATAAGTTTTTCTATTCAAAGAAAAGTAAACTGGCATATCAAACTAATAATATTACTAATATATAATTAAAATTTTCAGAATATAGTTTCTTTCATGATGGCAACAAAAGTTAAATTTACTTAGAATTACTTTGTCTCTCTTTCTTTCATCTTATAATACTTTCCTTATTATAAAGATCATCTCAGGTGTTTATAATAACACCTTACTTACCTGAAAATCACAAGGCTGACAACTCCATATATGGAATATACCATGTTCCTACTTTGGGAAATGTAGGAATCTGGTAAATTTCTTTTAAGAATAAAGTAATTCTATGCATGCCCTTCTATAGAATTTATATTTATGTGTCTGAGTTAATTGTTCTATTATATTATGATGGCATAAAATACATCTTAGCTTCCTTTTCATCTCTTGGCCTTTGGTTTCCCTGTAGCACTGCAATGAGTCATCAGTTTCTGAGGGATAACATACCTTTCAAAAATATACCTTGAGGTAACCCTACATAGAGGCATTGACAACTACTGTTTAGAAGGTCCAAGATATTCTACAAACTTCAACAGAGGAGTAGCCTAAGTTTTCTCCCCTCTGAAGCTCAGCTTCTCCGTGGCAGAAGGAAAGAGTTGGAAGACACAATCTTTAAGTCCCCTTCCAATCCTGAGATTCTGTGGTACTCTATAATCCATTCTTTTGTACAAAGTAAAATAGCATTCATTTTCACTCAAGTTCTGCCACTGCATGGAAAGGCCATATTAAAACGTAATGGCTCATGTGTCAGATCCACTGAGAAATGAGGTAGGTCCCTGGCTTCACAAGATGATCATTATGTTGTGGGGAGCTACAGTCCTGTGCAGTATCCACCAGCAGGGTCACCTGCAGAAGTTCCACCCACACTGCCCTTGTCCAGCTCTGCACCCAGAGGACAAGCCAGCCAGTTGCTTCTGAGGGAGGTCAGCACCCCAGCACCTGCAGAGGATCTCTGCAGGGAACTGAGGAGATATCACCTCTCAACAAAGAGCTTCTGAGGCTCAGTCAGAGGAAGCCATGTTCCAGACACCTTCCTTCTGTTGCCACTCCTCCCACTCAGTCATGTCTTCCTGCAGACCCTGTTTCAGAATCTAGAGCTAGGTCTCTTTTCAGAGAGTGCTTTCTTTCTCCTTGGCTCTTTGCCTTCTGGTTTACACTAACTAATTTCTCATGAAGTAGATTTTTGCATTCACTTTTTGTTCCTTTGAGCCCCCAGCGATTTTGACATTGCTACTTATTCAGGGAAGTCATTGGGTTTTTACCAGCCTCTTCTGACTCTATTCAGAGCACAAGGAAAGAGATACTTTTTTTTTAAAGTTAGTTAGTTAGTTAGTTAGTTAGTTAATTTATTTGCCGGGGGGGGGGAGCACAAGCAGGGGGAGCAGCAGGCAGAGGGAGAAGCAGGCTCCCTGCTGAGCAAGGAGTGGGATGCAGGGCTCCATCCCAGGACCCTGGGATCATGACCTGAACCGAAGGCACCTGCTTAACCAACTGAGCCACCCAGGTGACCTGGAAACAGATATTCTAAAGAGATGTCAGCTTCAGTCTAAGGGAAGGATATACACACTCAGAGTGCACAGAACAGTAGACTACATTTTCTTCTTCCCTAGCTCTGGTGCTCAAAATGTAGGACAGAGGTTCCTCATCTACTAGAACACAGGTATTACCTGTGCGGCTCTCCCAAACCCTACAGCAGCCACCACTTGGAACACAGACTTACTGGTCTGCATCCCACATGTGCCCTCTATCAAGGCGGTAGGGCTCATAACACTCAGCAATGTCTTATGAGGCTTTTTTCTAAAGACCTTCTACATCCCAGAAATTAGCAGAGGCAAATCTGCTTCTCATTATCCTGATAGTCAATGATTTATACCTTCTAA
Organism: Ursus maritimus; assembly: GCF_017311325.1. Classification (NCBI taxonomy): domain Eukaryota; kingdom Metazoa; phylum Chordata; class Mammalia; order Carnivora; family Ursidae; genus Ursus; species Ursus maritimus. The sequence continues at coordinate 14,073,915 of NW_024426774.1, read as the reverse complement.
CCTGGGGGAGGGGAGAGTGCCTAAGAAGGTGAGCCATTTGGCAAGTTATTAACCCTTCTAGGAGAATGTGCTTCCAGCACTTCTCTGGAATCAGTTAAGTTGCCATTCCTGGTCCCTCCACCCCAGTGAACTTCATGGGTAACAAACTTATTTCATTTTCTTGGACAACCACCGTAGAGGCAGCAGGGATCTGTAGAAGATTTATGAACCTCCAGAAGCCTTAGCTATAGGGCTTCAAATGGGACCCTTGTTGACAATGCTGCTTCAACCCAGGGACCTGGTAGGACTATTTGAGGGAAGAAAGCCATGCATATTTGAGAGTCCCAGACTTCGGGTAAGTGTGACCCCAGAAAGGAGAGGATAACTCCTCTAAAAAGAATCACAGTTGCATGGGCAGTTGTCCACTCTGACCTTTGGTAGTAGCAGGAGCAAAATGTCAGCCTAGCCATCTCACTGCAGACACAGTGGTTCTGCCCTTGACTCTTGGTTCATGGTCACTCATGAAAGTACTGGAGCAGCCTTTGCAAAGACATTATAGCAACTGGTGCTGGTGGCATTAATACTCCTTCTGATGGAAGTTGCATCATTGTCCAGTCTAAAAATGCATGCCCGTAAATTCTGATCTTAGCAAAATGAAAGTGACACAAGCAGGATCCGTTCCTCAGGAATTCCCTTATGAATTCTTGGACAAATAAATGACAGAGGCCTGAGAAATTAGAACACATGCTCATCTGGACATGTGGAAGCCGGAGGATTATTCTCTGGGATATCAGTGCACAGGCCCATTATCGTATCCCAAGGAGTAAATTTGAAGATTCCAGTTTGTATAACAAATTACCACAAATTAGTGCCTCAAAATAACATGAAGTTGTTATCTCATTGTGCTATGGGTCAGCAGTCTAACTCACTGGGCTAAAATCAAGATGCTGGCAATGTTGTGTTCCCTTCTGGAGGCTCTAGTGGGGAATCCATTCTGTTGCCTTGTCCAGCTTCTAGAAGCTGCCTGTATTCCTCAGCTCATTACCTGTTTCCTCATCTTCAAACTCAGCAATGGAGAGTTGAGTTCTTCTCACACTGCATCACTGTGACCTCCTCTTCTACTCCCTCTTCCACTTTTAAGACCTTATGATTACATTGGGTAATCCAGGATAATCTTGCTATTTAAGGTCAGCTACTTAGCAACCTTAATCACACTTTGTTTTATAACCTAACATATTCACAGGTTCCAGGGATGAGGACACAGACAGCTTCAGGAGCACAGGGATGAAAGTGGATATTATTCCGCCTGTATCAGTTAAGCACTTAGCACAAAGAGTCAGCCATTAGACTAGATGTCGGGTTTCCAAGAGGAATAACTCTCAAGGGCTTCCAACACTAGGAAATGGGCAAAAAGTAATAAAACAATGTGGGGAAGTGATAAATAATCATCATAGGATAATACCAGAATGCCAATCCCACCTTATGTTGGAGGCTGGTAGCATGATAGAAGATTTTCTGGAGGTAGAGATGCCTGAGTTTAGTTCCTAATGGATCAATAGCCACCCAGTACATGAAGAAGAAGGCATTCCATCACCCACATCCCTAATGTTCCCCAAACATGGAAACTTTCCCTCTTCTATTGCTTGGCTGATGAAATCTCCTGCAAATCACAAGGCTGATAGCAGCCAAATGGGGAATTCATTGAAGATTTTCAGTTGACAAATATATGCCGAGGACCCGTGACATGTCAGAACATATGTGGCTATCAAAGCTGCAATGAAGGGCAAGACACATGCCTTTTTGGTGTTAAGTATTACAGAGGAAGACTGGAAAAGTTCATGTGAAAAACGACTTAGGAGATAGGCTTATGAATCTGTCCAGAGAGGTGATGCTTTTCAGATCCCAAATCTTACAGGAAGAGAACAAATCTTCAGTCTCCCCAAATTCCTGATGAACAACAGATGCTACCCCCTTGAAGTTTATCATCACAAACCAAAGTAATGGAAAGTCTGGGGCTCAATGACTAGGTTGTAGTTCTGGCTAACGTACTCCTGTGCCAGGGACAGAGATGCTGCAATCCACAGACGCCACTATCATACACTGCTTATGACCCTACTGTTTACTTCCCAGCTCTTTCCATGGCACTGCTCTTTGAAGTGACCAGTCACTGGCCATGCTCCTAACTCCAGAGCTATTCCCTGTCCCAGAGTTATGGAGTTTTACAGGCTTTTATGGGTTATAACAGAAGCCTGACTATCATTTCCATGTTATTTCTATGGGAAAACGTACTACTATTCACTCCTAAATGAATTATAATGAAATTCCAGAGTATAACTATCCAGAGGTTAGGGAAGGACTAACCTTTACAGGGACTTAAAATTTTACCTGAAAAAATGCAGCTAACTAAGCTCTCTTTAATCACTTGTGTGGCTGCACCACTTTTATTAACTTAACAACCAGTAACCAAACATTGTTTGCAGCAAGCAGAATGGCAAATGGAAACAGCAGGCATTTGGAAGCAATGGATCTCTGCTCAAATCCAGCTCTGCCACATACTAGTTGGGAGATCTTGGATGAGTTACTTAACCTCACTAAATACCAATATCATCACTATAAAATCAGCTTAAATCTGTCACACTCACAGGATCAATAGGAAGATGAATGACTGAAGATATGTAAACCATGGGCCACCATCACTGGAACAGAACAAGCACTAAAATAAAAAAGCTTTTGCATCAGCAACCTCTGCATTTATGTGGCCACATCACTGTTGGTTTGTTGTGTTGACGTGTCCCCTACTATCGGGAATTGGCCTAGTCCCCAAATCCAATTCCAAACACCTTTGAACAAATAGCATTGAAAATGTACCCCTGTATGTGTGTGTGTGTGTGTGTGTGTGTTGCACTATTGAATGCACAGAAACAGAAACTGGCTCTGAGTGCTTCTACTGAGTTGATGGGAGGCAAGAAGGTGATAAAGGAGAAAGAACTTCAATAAACTCTTATTTCTGGGACACTGCTGGCCCCTGAGTGCCTCGGGCCCTCACACTGACACAGCAAAGGTACATAGTCATGCCAATTACTGCAGAACACTTTAGAAAGGTTCATTGCTATGTATTATAATCCTGAAAATACCACATTCATACCAATAGGCTAGTCTCTGCAACATAGAAGTTCCTGTTTCTCCACCACAGAACTTTAAGACACTTTGAACATAAAGAGAGGGATGTCTGGAGAAGGTATATGTGCTTTGGAATTGACATTCCAACTTTTCTGCTGGTGGCTTTGAGGATCTTGAGCAAGACCTTTCTGTAATCCTTTCTAGATCTTGGTTTGTGAGATTCTAGAACCCCCAGTCCCTGCTGTTTTTACTGCTCTCAGCCCTTCAGAGCCTTCCAGAGTAAAATTTCTAAATTGGCATAGAAGGACTTCTTTGGCATCAAATGATTCTTATGAAACAGCACACTGATGAGTTAAATGAAACGATTCAGAAAAATACCGATTAAATTTCCCCTTAAATACCCAGGGGTTTAGAAATTAAGCAAAACTGCTTGGCACTAGGCAGTCTGGATTTTAACAAACTCAAAATGTTTGAAAAGTGTTCAAGATGTTTTGACAAACAGAAAATGCCACTATGTTCTCTCCTCTCTCCTGACATCACCCTTCATCTGCCCAAAAGAAAGCAGAATCAGGGTGTTCAGGGTCTGGAGATCGGCTAGTGTCCCAGGAAGGGCTTTCTCTCATCAAATGGAATAATCCATAGTCCTTGTTTTAATGCTCACTAGCTTCTTTGTTCTGCTGCAAAGTGATACAGCTAGTTTGCTTGATCTTAAAAATGAAACAAAATAAAACTGAGTAACTATGAATAGTCTAAAGTGATGACCTTAACCAGTGAGGTCATATTTTTAAAGAAAAAAAAATTATTCCAATTATGTGAATAGAATATGTAATGTTGCCTGGCTTGAGCAGTGAATGCAATGAATGTGAAATGCCACCACTGTCAGACTTACAACATCACCACCAGTGGTCTGGGACACTGACCCTCACTTGCCTGTTCAAGGAGGGTTGTGATGTTTGGCAGGAAATAGAAAGAATCCTGAGAGGCCATGTGGTTGAGTGAAAAGAGTACTGAAGGAGAAGTCAGAGTCTGGGCTTCAGCCCCAAACCACTGCTGCATCACCACAAACAAGCCCAGATTCACACAGAAAGCAGCCGCCCACGTTGACCCCTCCTAAAAAATGATGTGTGGGTACAGTCTTTGAGGTAACTTCCAGTATTGGAGCATTCTAAGATATAGTCAGGTTATACTATTTGTACCTCCAGAAACAAGGAACATAGTTTTAAAACTTATACTGATAGATAAATCTGGGTCACTGACTTTCCAGTTTAATATAATTTTTCTAACAAATATTATCCCCTGTCCTAAGTGAGGAGACATATATATCCTTTCTCCTCAATGGAACTATATTAATAATACTCAGCCCATCCATCCATCCATCCATCCATCCATCCATCCATCCATCCATCAATCTACCCAATTTTCTCAGCATCTTGCATACACAAAGTGTATTCATTATCTCTTCTGCTTCTCAGAACCCTGACATGGATCAATTATCTATATCTCCAAATAATGCTCAAGGAAACTGATACTTCTCAAAGTGAATTCCTCAAGATGACAAAATGATAAGTGGCAACGCTGGGACTGAACTCAGGTCTACTGGGCTTGAATATTTTCCTTGTAACATGGGCTGTACTCATCCCATCATCATTCTCTTCTCTAAGGCTGCAGAGGGAAGGAAGGAAGGAAGGAAGGAAGGAAGGAAGGAAGGAAGGAAGGAAAAGAGGAAAAAGAAAGGAAGGAAGGAGGAGGAGAGAAAGGAAGGAAGGAAGGAAGGAAGGAAGGAAGGAAGGAAGGAAGGAAGGAAGGAAGGAAGAAAGAAAGAAAGAAAGAAAGAAAGAAAGAAAGAAAGAAAGAAAGAAAGAAGAAAGAAAGAAGAAAGGAAGGAGGGAGGGAGGGAAAGGAGGGGAGGGGGAGGGAGAGAGAGAGAGGAAAGAGAGAAAGAGAGAGAAAGTCATAGCTTTCGAGCTACAGAGCAGCAGCAAGCCAGTAGGCTCTTTCCTGCGGTTTTGATGACCCAGAGCCATTTGGATAATTACCAGGCTGAGACTGGTGAGACCCAGCCATTCTTTGGCAACTCAGTATAAGGATACACGAGAAACAGTTTCCATTGTCTACTCCCAATTCCCCAGTCATGTCAGCAACCAAGCTGGGCTGGTTTGGGTTTTCTCATGGCAATCAGAGTCAATTTCAAGATTTAAAAGCCAAGTTCATGCTAGAGAACACAGAGCCACACCTTTTCCCTTGTCATTTTATATGATCTGTAAACTCTTTCTGTAACTGCGAAATCAGGAAGCTGAAAGGCACCCAAGTGATATTATCATAGAGCTGGGGTTGATGTTTTATAGCACATAGGGACTGATATCAGAGCCACAGAGATGAACATGTTATCATAATAGTTTCAAACAATCACCGTGTACCCCAGACATTTATCATGCTTTACAGCCTACAAAACCCTGTTAAATTTATTACATCACTTGGTCAGCAATACAGCTTTGTGAGTTAGAAAAGGTGAGGATTTCGCTCCTGCTTTGCAGATGAGGAAAGTGAGAATTGCCCTCTTGGTAAATGGCATCCACCCAGTTGCCTGGAGGGGAAGCTGGACAGGATCCTCTCACCTCCATCTCCCTCACTTATCACAGCTCGTTCATCACCAACTGCTGGCCTTCCCTCCACCCAAGTATGCATCAGATCCATCCACTTCTCTGCATATTCCCCACGGCGGTTCCAGTCAAAACATCATCTGCCCCTGTCTGCACCTTCACAGCAAGGATCTCACGGGTCTCCGTGTTCTTCCCTGCTTTCTGATGCTCAAATCTGATCTCCAGTCCTTCAGCGGCATGGCACAGACTTCAGCGTGAATCCAGACTCTTGATTTTTCCCGTCCTCCCCACAGCCTCTGTTTCTGGCTCATTCTCCTCACCATGTCTCTCTCCTTTGTGCTCTGTGCTCCAACCACACTGGGCTTCTTTTAGTTCTCAAACTCCCCATGCCCTCTTTTGTCTTAGCGTCTTCCCACATGTCATTTCCCTGCTGGATGTCTTTCCAGTCCTGTCCCCTTCTTGTCCCCATTTCCCTTTTCCATATCGATTTGTCTTCCTATCTTATTTCCCTATGACTTCCCTCCCCCAGGACTGGAATCTACATAGCCCAAGACTTACTCAGCGCCTGATTATCATTTAAGAAGTGTTCATGAGCATATCTTTTCAGGAATAAGTGAATGAATTAAGTCTCACCAAAGGCCTCAAGCCAGGGTTTTTACACATCAGTTTACATTTTGCCCCAACAAACATCTATTTATATAGAATAACTGTGAATAGTACCTCTCTGTTTAAAATTGTCAGGTCACCTGATGGCGCGTACATGCAGTCAAACTTTCCATCTTTCTTCCCAGACAGAGCAGCTGCCCTGAATCCTGAGTCCTTTTCTGGCTCACTGAAATTGGCCTGTATCGTGGAAAAGAACTGGGTAGCCCCCTTCCCTCTCTCCCTTGAGCCAAGAACCAATGTGAGGGAGCCAGCTTTGTGGCCATTCCTCAAAGTTCCTCTCCGCAAAGGGCTCCTTGAATCTTAAGAGTATTCAGAACCCTAAGATTCCTGGGTCATGAGGTTTCCTGACTTGCTATTGCTACAAAGTGCAGGAGGGGAGTCTGGCACGTCTAGAGGGGTTTATGGGTTGCAGCAGCATTGAGGCATTAAGCCATGGGCATTCTGGAGAACCAGATGGCTGAGTAGGGAGGACCCCAGCTCCTACACTATTGCACATGATAGCAAAGTAGACACTCTCCTGGAATAGTATCAGAGGCCCTGATTCAAAGCTGAGTCCATCTCAGAGCATGTAAATCATAAGCCAGAGTAGCCACGCTGCAGAACTCCTCTTAGTTTAATCCAGGGTTCCTCACCTGCAGCACTATTGCCATTGTGGACGGGATAATCCTTTCCTGTGTATGTGTGGGGGGCTGTCCTGTGCACTCTAGGATCTTTAATGGCCTCCTTGGCCTCCACCCTGTAGAAAGGAATAGTAACCATGCCCCTCTACACCCCCAGATGTGGCAACAAAAGTGTCACCAAACATTGCCAAAATCCCTTGGGAGAATGGGAATGAAGTTGAGAACCAGAGATTTAATGGAACATAGCACCTTGGGCAAGTTACAAAAAAATGCTTCTCATCTAATTTTCCTCATCAGCCTAAAAGAAATAATTTAAAAAAAAACACTAAAAATGTTTCTAATATTTTTGTGATGACTAATGAAAATATTAGGTGTGTAGTATTTAGCCTAGTCCTGGTGCAAAGTAGGTGCTCAGAAAATATAGCTGCGTGAACATGCAGAAAGTATGTTGCCCATGAAAGAAAGTAACTGAGACTCTAGGAGAAAGAGAAGTGCTGCCAGAGTTGTCTCCTCTGACCTTGTAACTGGGAGCCAGGTGACCCCCAATGCACATCCACAGGGACAGAAACTCCAGTGGGGAGAGGAGTGTAAGAACACTTTGCTAAAGCCAACAAACTTTACAAATGCAACTCATTTTGCCACACAATGAGATTTCTTCTGGGGTCTTCTTTCCGCCTGCCTCCAGAAGGGATCAATTTTATGTGTGGGTGGTGTATGTCGGGGGTTCTGCTATGGACAGTGTTTTTGTAGAAGCTGTCCCAGAAGGAGGTCCATGGTGGCCTCGCCAGAGAAAGGCAGCAGCACATGCAAGGAGACACATATGCAACACAGGAAAGGCAGAGGTCTCACTGGGAGGCAGAGGTGGGTATGAGACTCAGTCCTGCTACTCGTGGGAAATTTGGCACACAACCACTCTGAGCTTTACTTGCTTCGTTACAGGGAAAGGGTAAGAAGCAAATGGAATAATATGTGCAAGTCACTTGGCATAGAGCTGGCACATAGCAATCACATAAACAATGTAAGCATTGATAATATTAACTATTACTGAACCAGCTTGCGCCATTATTGTTTTTAGCACTACCATCATTATTGCCCAGGGTGGTTTACAGAGCATTATTGTTATTAACTTCAGACCTGCCACCTTCTGGTCAGCAGGGCCATCCATCTGTCTCCTGGATTCAGGAGGCTGTGATGTAGGCAGGTCGTTTTAGCCCACTTCCCTGTGAAAAACATTTTGGGTAAAAATCTGTATAGTCTCTGGTCCCAGGACATCAAAGTGGCTTTATCTCTCTTGGCAGGTTAGGCTACTAGGAATACTGAACATTTTTCTGTCACACCCATTGCCAAGGGTGCAATTTGGGAAAACAAATAGGGATTTACAGATAGCAACTTTCCTCTTCTTCTATTGATAGCCTGAGATAATTCATGGCTAGGTTTGGACAAATGCAAAAATGTGCATTTAGTTTGAATTTGGATTCATTCCTCATGAATATTAGTCATCTCAGCCTAAAATGCAAGCCCTTCTCTGTTTCAACAGATGGGAGGATGCACTGTGGAATCATACTATAGCACAAGGGGAAAACAAGAAGGTTGAAATTAAATTTAAGGATAAGTCTTGGCACAGTGGCAGCAGAGTGTGCAGCACCATATATTNNCCTACAAAATAAGGAATGTGCTCTTAGGTGTGGCTTGCATTCTTGCACAAACAATGGGATGGGAATATTTATAAACCATGTTTGCTTGATGATTTAACTCACTGTAGGAATATTTTTTGCATATAACTCTTCATAAAGAGTTTCCTTTTACTGAATGCCTAAATCAGAAACTGGCTCAGCATATGTCAGGTTCCATTGTCAATGATGAAAATACGATGCTGGAGCCGTGCTACCTTTCATGTCCCCTTCTGCCAGTTGACATTCCACTGTTTCCTGAGAGCACGGCTGGTGGATCCTACAACATGGCAGAAAATGGACCAGTGTTGGACCAGCTGGTGATCCTGAGGTGTGTGTGTTGTGTGTGCGGGGCTGGGTGGGAGGATAAAGAAGCAGGAGAGAAATAGGGGGGAAAGGAGGAGGGTGAAATAAAATGAAAAAGGAAGAAAAGAATTGGAGCAGGAGAACTTCATATTCATGCTTTTTTCCACTTCAACATACCAATTAATAAAATTCAATAGAAAATGCACTTGTTAATTCCACTGATGAATTTTTGTTGAGCACCTACTATGTAATAGGCACTGGGGCAAAATTAAACTTTAATGATAATAAACCCAGAATTCATCTAACATCAAATAGCTTGAGAACATTAGCTCCAATGATTACTTTTTAAAAATTTCCATTAACTGGCGTGCCACATGCCAATAAAATAATAATTCTTGCCCTATAAGAATAAACAAAAGGCAGGGTGCCTGGATGGCTCAGCCAGTTAAGGCACTGACTTGTGATTTCAGCTCAGGTCATGATCTCCGGGTCATGAGATGGAGCCCACGTGGGGCTCCACGCTGGGTGTGGAGCCTGCTTAAGATTCTCTCACTCCTTCTCCCTCTGCCCCCTCCCCACCTCTCTCTTTCTCCCTCTAAACAAATAAACAAACAAACAAAAGATGACACAAGATTTTGAAGTCTTTCTATATCAAAGAAAGAATGGTATTCACTATGGTTCACTGTAATATATTTTTATTAACATCGGAATTCACTGAACACAAACCCTATGCATTATATCTAACACACCTTTTAATGTCATGTTATTAATTATCTAGGAATTTCCATTGCCTTCTAGGTGACCAATCAACTTCTTAGAAGCAGTTCCGGTTAGCTAGGGGTCACCCAGAAAACTTTTTTAGATATATAAAATTTAGAACTTCAGTTTTGTAAGAGATTCTAGAGATCATGGTGTCTGAACACTCCTCCACTTAGAGATGAGAAAATGAAGGAAAAGAAATAAGATGACCGGAACCATTTCATTGCAAATCTTTCTAAAGAGTGGATCAGACACAGCTAAATTTTGTTGAGTACTTCTTCTGTAACTGACTTAGTTGCAGACACCTTCATCCATATAATCTCCTTCAATCCTTTATAGAACACCTTCAGGCAGATATAATGTTCCATATTTAACACAGAAGGAAAGAGAAGTTTTGAGAAGGTCAGTGCCTCATCCTGGGTCACACACAGTTGATCTCCTTACTTCAAGATAGAAGTCTCACTATGTATATTGTAGTGAGTAAAGAAGAGATGATACTACCCAAATTCTCAAACTTCCTCGTACCTTTAATAAAATAGTTTGATGAAACTATTTTGTCATTAGCCTTTGTATGCTATAGACTTTTTTTCTTTTCTTCTTTTTTAAGAAGACTTTTCCATGTATGAGATTTTTGTGAGTGAGAAATTAAGATATAAAACTATTTATTTATCAGATTCCCAGAATCCATATCATACCATTGGCTACATCAATTATCTATTTTCTAACTCTTCTTAGAAGAAGGATTTTTTAAATTATTAAAAGAACATTTTAGGGGCGCCTGGGTGGCACAGTGGTTAAGCGTCTGCCTTCGGCTCAGGGCGTGATCCCGGCGTTATGGGATTGAGCCCCACATCAGGCTCCTCTGCTATAAGCCTGCTTCTTCCTCTCCCACTCCCCCTGCTTGTGTTCCCTCTCTCGCTGGCTGTCTCTATCTCTGTCAAATAAATAAATAAAATCTTAAAAAAAATAAAAGAAAAGAACATTTTAGATAGTAACTGCAAAAAAAAAATTGTCGGTGAAAACAGGGTCACTTTCATAGCTTATTAAAGAGGAAACAAATTTTTTATAGCCCCAGCTTAGCTCTAATTGGGTGAGTAATTAGGGCTGATAACAGGATCTTACTGGGTGGAGTAAAGCAGTCGTACCTAGGTGACTTGCCCCCACTGCAAAGCAGCTTTCTCAAAATTACTGGAGGTGATATTTTATTTATTTATTTATTTATTTATTTATTTATTTATTTATTTATTTGGAGAGGGCACACATGTGGGCGGGGTGGGGAGGGGCAGAGGGAGAGAGAGAATCTTAAGCAGGTTCCATGCCCAGTGCGGAGCCAATGCAGGACTCCATCTCACAACTCTGAAATCATGACCTGAGCTGAAATCAAGAGTCTGTTGCTTAACCAACTGAGCCACCCAGGCATTTCTGAAGTCTTGTTAGCAAAGAGTCAATGCTGATTTCTAGAGATAAATGAGCTGATGGTCATGCAATAATCATTCAACTATCTGATTAACATCCCCAGTCAATGTCAGAAAGTCAAGGTAAGTGTGGAATGTGGGTCAGGGAGTTCTAGTATAAGGGGGTTTGCATTATTCTACTTAGGGAACTTTTTCTTCTTCTTTTTTGTGGGGGAGGAGGGGCAGAGGGAGAGAGAGAATCTTTAGCAGGCTCCGTGTCCAGCACAGACCCCACCCAGGGTTTGATCTCAGGACCCTGAAATCATGACCTGAGCTGAAATCACGTCAGGCACTTAATGAATGGAGCCACCCAGGAACCCCCTGGAGGTAATATTTTAAATAGATTTCTTGCTCCCAACCTCAGGGGTTTTTAATTCAGCAAGTTTGGAGTAGTTCAGAAATTTTTATTTTAATTAAAGCTCCCTCCAGTGATTCTGTTGTTCATCCATGTAGAACTATCAATTATATTAAGAATATTTTATTTACATCAGATATTCTATTCAACTCTGAGCTTTGTTATCTCATACTTGTGAAAGCTTGGGCAAATCAAATAAGATTTCTGAGCTTCATATTCCGTGCTACAGATTGAGAGGAAATTAAGCGTTTGGTGGTGCCTTGGCCACCACACAGGGCCATGCTCTCCTTGAGATCCTATGTGCGATGGGTGCTAAACTCAAAAGCTGTTCACAATGTCCATAACTTTTGTTGCCATTATGACAACTCCATAGGTAAGAGACAGGTTTTGAGTGTCTTCTCCATGCCAGGCACTGTCCTTGGTATTTTGCCTTCTCAACCATCAATTTTCATGATTGCCTGGACCAGCTGAGTACAGAATTTTCTCCCTGTTGCATCTGCCAGCCTTCCAGGTGCCCCTCCCCAACGCATTAGCTCTATTTACTTTCCCGTGATCGCTGACTTTTGGATCCAGTTCTTGTGCTCTGCTTCCCTGCTTGGATATAGTACTTTGCTTCGTTACACACGTGTTCCCTCCCTCTCTCTTTCAAGAGATTCCTGAAATTCCAATCTAGACATAGGTCCTAGGAGTCTGTTTTCCTGGAATGGGCCATCAGAAAATAATCATTCTGCAAGTTATTATTTTCCGCCTTTTTACAGATGAGAAAAATGAGCCTCCATTATAAGAAACATGCCCAGACTCCACCACTAGTAAGCAGCAGAATGGGAATTTGCAGCCAGGATCTATGTAACCCTGGATCCTGAGATCGTTCTACCAGATCATTCTACTTCCCAGAGTTCTCAGGAAAATGGCAGCCTAGGAGGAGAAAGGAGACTTTCATTTTTTTGACATCGCCAAACATTTTGCTGTACTTCAGAAGTAGATTGATTATACTATGCCTTTGAGAACCTGTCCTCATTTTGAGGAGTGCTTTTAATTTCTCAGATCAATGCCCCCACTCCTTTAGTCTATGGAATCTCTGTTCCTAAAGGGAAGACCCATTGTTTTTCTGGTTACTATCTATGTCAGAGAACACAGAGTTCTCTCAGAATGAATTCTCTGTGCTTATACTCAGTGCTCCACCTAGTTCTTTTACCAAGTCAACCTCTAGCTGCTCTCCTAAAAGTAGAGGAATTTGAAGAAAGAGCCTAAAGGTAACAGGAATCACTCTCTTTCCCTTTATATCAATTTCTACATTGTGTGATTCTTTCATTATGTCTGTAATTCACATTTGTCTACTAGTTTATCCCCAAGGCCTAGCATAGAGCTTGGGATAAAATTCTTGTTCAATAAATAAATGAATGAATGGATTCTTCAAAGTTTTTATACCAATAATGAAATTTTAAGGGGAGTTGAATTTGAAGACCACACTGGAGAACTATTTGTCATATGATATAAACTTAAGTAGAAAAATCCCAAGATTTGCCTATTGGTCATCCACCAAAGAAAACATAGTTTAGGCCATCCACTGTGTTAATAGGTTCTTTGATCCATGTTAAGGAGAGGCAAAGCTGGGCAAAAAAGGTACTTACAGGACATAAGGCATCATTGTTTATGAAACTAGATTGTATTTAATAGTCACCGACCTCAGAAGCACAGTGTACTAGGTTCCAGGAGTCAGGCGGGTGCTGGGGGTGGAGAAACACTTGCAAAAGAGAGTAGAGATCAATGTTAACTAAAGTGGCCAGGGAAGGCTTCGCTCCCAGAAAGAATGAGCAAATACTTGGTGATAGGAGTGTGCCTGGCACGTACCAGGATAAGACCTGTCTTTTCGGCAGGATCGGTTCTGGTGCAAAATAAAATAAAATAAACCTGTAGGATATCATTTGGGACAGAGTGAGGCTGGATTGTGGAAGGTATTTTTTATTTGTTTGCTTATTTGTTTATTTATGTAAGGGTAAAGTCTTGACCTTTAGAGCTCAAACACAATTATTCTCTCCCCTAAGAAGAGGGTCTCATTGGCTCATTGTAGTGAGAACAAAGCTGATTTAGCCATATGTAATTTTCCCTACATTTAAAAGTCCTCCATGTTTCTTTCAACTCCTTAAATTTTCAAAGGAAGGGGGAAAAGCATGTTTAGTTGCTTAATATTTCTGTATATCTTAAAGGACCCTTCATATTTATCATCAGAGACACACCAAAGCACATTACAAGTAATGTAAGCCAGCTGGTGTTTTGCAGGCCAAAGTCAGTTGATGGTTTAATAGTAAAAACCATCTTTTTGTTAACATTTTTCTGGAGCACATCACCAAAGAATGCATGGCCCCTTTGTACATTTTTCAGAAATGAATGGTCTTATTAGCTATTTTCTTAGGTTTCTGAATACTTCTAGGACATGAAGGATTGGTCTGGTTTCTTTTGAGAACTCTTTCAGGGCTGTGTAAACCACCTTCTGAACACTTTTTCATGTGGACTTCTTGGATTCTCCAAATTTACCCACTTAGATCATGTTTAATAAACTTACATAAGGTCAGCAGACCTTCCCATCTGGGACATAAGCTAACCTGTGTTTTCTGTGCTTGTCGAAACACTGGTGATTGAAAAAGTAACTCAGAATAGCTATTAGAGATTAGGCACTTTCACTGTTCCCTTCCATCTAAAAACATTGATTGAGTCACAATTCACAGGTTTCACTCAACATGGAATTCAAGAATGTCCACTCAGATTCAAAGGAGAGTACGAAAAGGTAAATGCTCTATGCTTGCAGCCACTTATCAATTCCCCAAACATGCCAGGCTCTTTCCTAATCCTTATCTTTACACATATTGTCTCAAATTTAATTCAAGGTCCATCTCAAAGATTCCCTCCTCCAGGGAGCCTATTGTATCCTGCTTCACCTCTTCCCTTCACCCTATTCCAGGTGAGTTTATAGGGAATTGCACATAGTCTTATTACTATATTACATCATCAGCCTATGAGCTACCTATAGGCAAGGACTGTACCTGATTCATTGCTCCGTCATCTAGCCTTGTAGCCATCATGGTAACTGGAGCTGAGCTTTGAAATGTCATGATGTCTATACTTGATACACTGTGGGAAGTTATTACATAACCTGCATAAGGAAAACTGAATAAAGAAATAGTTCTAGGTAGAGTTTTTGTTAAATACACAGATCTATCTTCGGAACAATATAATATACAAAAGGAAAAAGTATTCCCATCATATATAGAGCAACTGAGTTTAGTGCATCTAAAACTTTCTCAGTAGAGTTCTTTTTGGAGGTAATCCTTAGATCTAAAATCTAAGATCTAAAATCTTGGATCTAAGGCTTTCCTCTAGGAGAACTTTGGTGGGAAAATTTTAGATGCACTAAACTCAATTATCTAATTTTGTCTTCTCGACAACACTGAGGAAGTGGTTACTATTCACATGTTACAGATCTACAAACTGAAATGCAAAGTAGTTAAAATGCTGGCTTGGAACTTAACCAAAACTCATGAATTTAAATGCTACGATTTTCTTTCTGTTATATGAAGTAAGCTAAAGAAAGGGTGAATGATATCATAAAAGGTACCAGAAAAACTCCAAACTGACTCTGATGCAAAAGAACTGCTTTGATCTTAGAGGGGCAGAGTAAGATCCTGTCTTAACCTCTAAGGATTTGGCTCCTAGAGATTTTCCTTTGAGTTTGGGCCCTTCCTTTAAGGAGAAGGTCATAAACTCCCAGGGCTCCCAGGAATACCCCTGTTCCTGGTCACCAGGCATGGTTTTGTGCAGGGAAGATGGTGTACAAAACCCCAGTGGCAAAGGAAGAAGATGAGTCACTGTAATGTGATGATTTCCATTGGTGCAGCTGGGCAGAAACATGGCTTCTGCCAATATCCGCTGACATCTCCATGTGCCAACCCCCCAGAATAGAAACCCCTGAGAAAAACCAGGAGCATCCCTCAGAAATATAAGAAGTCCATCTGGGGTTTGGTTACATGTAAAGATTATACACTGAGCATCTAGGCTTCTGCTGTTTTGCCCATGTGCTGAATTCTCACCAGGCCTCCCCTCCTTCTGCCTCTTGAGTCACCCAGCAGACAGCGATGCTCTTCATTAATTGTCTCTTAGAAGCTCTTTCTATCCTAGAGAAATAAGGCATCGCATGTACGAAATTCATATTTTGGCAACTACCGCCATTTGCCATCTTTTATTGTCCTGCAGATTTCACTGTATTTAAATAAAGTCTTTTTGGTGAACTGGGACTGTGTACTCCCACCAAAGGCAAAACCCCAGGCAGAGACGATGGCTTTGCTAGTTTGTTTGCTATTCCAAGTGACACTTCCTCAGACGTTTGCTGCCCTGCTGTGCAAACATAGTTACGCATGAAATAAAGTAAAAACAAAAAAAAAAAATTAAACAGTAGTTAGTGGTTGGATGTTATTTCCAGTTTGGAACCACTGACGAGGCTGCTATAGAAAACTCTTCCCTCTGTTATTACAAAATAACGGTTTGTGGATGGTGAAAAGAAAACACAACTGAATTTTCTTTTAACTTCAAATACAGAAGCTAGTGCATCTATCATTATCACCACATTACAATACATTATGGGAGAAGGTCATCATAACTTTAGATGGGTTATTTCCATCCATGTCTCTCATCCTCTCAAAATTGTTATACCAGGACCAGGCTGATGCCAAATGCTCTGCTAAAGAAAACATGCCAAGTTGAAGTGAGTTAATTAAAGAGAGTGAAACAGAAAAGGTCAATGCATAGGACCCAATACCGAAGCAGGTTTTGTCACAATGCATTTTGAGACAGCAGCGTCAAAAAGAGCCCTGTTTCTCTTTCACTTTTGTCTTTATGTCCACTTCTGTTTTACCCTATAGATTACCTTTTATCCAATGACCACAAATGTGGTCCTTGTCATTATTGACGCAGTCCATCTAGGAATAACAAAAAAATGCTTCCACTTCTTTCCTTCAAAGAATTTTATCATTATCTCCCTGTACTGATACTACCAATCAAGATGATAAAAACAGTAATAACAACAAAGTAGTTAATATTTACTGAGGATTTGTCAGGTGTCATGTAATATTCTTATTTAAACCACATAACAACCCCGTGGGGTGGCGATTTGAGCCTTGGTTTGTATTTTAGCTACGTGTCTAATTGGATGGTCTTCATTATGAAACATTTTCAATGGGAAAGTCTGAGCTTATTTAATCACCATATCCCTCAGAGTCCCTAATTAGTCCTTCATCAGTGCATGTAGACCAACTGTCCACAGGAAAGTCACATGCTCCAGAATACTTGAGGAACGTGGCAATATGTCTACTCTAAATAACCAACAGAGATTATACCAGAATAATAAGTATGCCTAGGCAAAAGAAAATACCAGTGCATCAAAATGCAGCTCAAGTTCACCCTCTGACTTAGGTTATCATCTTCAAGGAAAATACAAGCAAACTAACATTTTCAAGTGAATATCTCTTCATAATGGGTACTCCATTTACAAATGTGGTTCTTAGAAAAGGATACATGAATAATAATTGCATGGAGTGAGGGACAAAGAGCTCTTTGCTATAACATTTACCTCCATTTAATATTGCTTAGCAGCTGGAACACATGACCTTGAGTCAGGGCACTACGGTTTGCATTGCTTTTAAAGGGGCTGCCTGCCATACATGCGGGCACTCAGCTGTTAATAGCCATAGAGCTTAGCGTCATCATTCAGATTTCTCAGATGTTTTCAGTTTTTAGATGGAAAAGTAAAAATAACTGGTCCTTTTTTTCCTCTCTAAAATGAACTAAAACCAATAAGGAGAACACAAACCAAAAAGGGGCATGTTATCTTGGACAAATCTATGGAACACCTATAACTTCAAACCACAAAGTATGAAGAAGACCTGCTGTGAGAAATGAAATGGGAACAACAATAGGAGAGAGGCCCAAGAAAAGCCCCTGTCTTTTAAGATTTGGGGTCAGAGCCAGATTAGCTTAATGACTTGGTATTTGGATGTTACGAAAAGTGTGTGTGTACTCCCAGCAGGAGACTCTCTGAATGCAGTCTGACCGCATGGAGCAGCAGGCAAACTTGAGTTAGAAGGGCAAATGAGCACTATCTCTGAAGAAGCAGATGGTGTTAGAGAAAGAACGGGAACCAAATAGCCCTGAAACTTAAAGATAAGATTACATCATCCCTCTCTACCCCCCCCAACACACATACATGCAAACACACTGTCACACTCTCACACATATGAATCATGTAACATCATGTAGTTTTACTGTAGGCAGAAGAGCTTTCCTGTTCGTCTGGCTCTTGCTTTTACCTACAGGGCAGTGTTGACGAGTAAGTTTCTATAGACAGACTTTCAAGCTCCCTGCTTGCCTGCTACTCAAATTTCTTCCAACCACAGCTTCCTCCCACTGATCCCCTCTCCACAAAATCTGTTCATAAATGTCTTGTCCAGGAAGAATTCCCTCCATTCAAAGATAACAATAAAAAAATAAGAATTTTACTACTAGTATTCCTGGTGTTAGTAGCAAGAAAAATAAAATAATAAAACAACATCTAATCTATGGAACATTTTTTTTCTGTGAAATTCAACAAGACAAATTGAAGGTAGTTGAAGAACCACATCAGAAAAAGTGTACTGTAAAGCAGCAGAAGTTTTACCAAACATTGCCCACAAAATTAGCACATTTAAAGGAAATATGGCCTGTATGAGGAAAAAGCCCAATGTGGAGCTAGTGGGGATCAGTGGGTAAAAGATTAGAATCACTAAACAGAGGGCAGGAAAGAAGTGTAAGGGGAAAAAAATCAGAGAGAAGCAAGAAAAGAAAAAGAAGAAAGAAACAAACAGATACTACTGAAAAAATTAGAAATAAGGAAGGCAGGATTGAGAACCCTGAGCAAAACTTTTTAAGAGTTTAGAGGATTAATGATGATGGATGTGGAATACATATAAAAGAGCACCAATATACGCATAACTGGTGTCCATGAAGAAAGGTACAGGACAAATGGAACAGGAATAAAATAAAAAAAATATTCAAATACATACTCGGGAAAGCTTCTCTGAAATTCAGAAATACTCAATTTTCACATTTAATAGGCACATCATGTCTCAGGAGAAAAATAATTCAGATCAGTCAAAATCAATATATATTCTAGTATGTTAGTGGGTTTAGTTTATAAAAATAATCCCAGAGACATGCTCAACAAATCAAATCAAATAACATAAGATGGCAAAACAGGTATTTGACATTCATGTTGGCCATCCAGCTTCTGAATATCGTACTATAATAGGTAATTCTTTCTGAAGTATCAGTCTTGGTGAAGAGCAGTGACCAATCCTAATGTGAGTGTTAAAAATGTCATCTTTTGACATGGGAGTTAGTAATCTGAGGAGAATGAGGTGAGGGAACCCTCTATCCTTGGCACTGACAGCAAGTAGTGGCTGGAAGGTCGAGTTTCTGGCACTGATGCTCGAATGAAATTTACAAGTAGCAGTGGTGAAAACGGTAGTCTCTAGTACTTGTTAGAAGCAGCAAATTTCTGTTTGTCTTAATTTGTTGTAATTTTTGGTCTTTTGATGAAGAGAGTTAATTATGCTCCTCAATTTATTTGCTTTAGTATGATTGGTTCAAAGGTGGTAACTACTTTGTTTTACTTATGCATTCATTCCCTTTTATCTCCCAAATTTCCCTTTCACACTGTAACACTTTTTTCCCCAACCCTTGCCCCCTTTCCCAGGAAGCCACTGATAATAAGTTCTGCAATTATAGGTTAAGTTTGTATTTTCTAGATTTTGTATACATGGAACCACACTTTACATACTCTTTTTTGTCTGACTTTTCACAAAGCATAATTATTATTTTTTTAAAGATTTTATTTATTTATTTGAGAGAGAGAGAGCGTGAGCAGGAGGGAATGCCAGAAGAAGAGGGAGAAGCAGAGCCCCCCTCCCACCCCCGGAGCAGGGAATCAGACTCAGAACTCCATGCAGGACTCAATCCCAGGAACCCAGGATCGTGACCTGCACTGAAGGCACATACTTAACTGAATGAGCCACCCAGTGCCCAGCATAATTATTTTATAATTCATCTATGTTGTGTGTATTTAATAGTTAATTATATCGATGTGTAGTAATTCATTATATGACATGTTGCAATTTGATTACCCATTAATCTATTGGTGGACATTTGGGTTATTTACAGATGCAGGCTGTTAAAATAGGAGTTGCAACAATTATCCATATACAATTCTTTATATGGTCACAGTCTTGCAGTTCACAGGTTCGCACCTAGAAATGGAATGACTGAATCATATAGCAGGTATATAGCTAACATTTTAGGAAATGCCAGACTGTTTACTCATGGTTGTACTATTATACATTCTCATTAATAGTGTAGGGGACTTTCAGTTTCTGTATATTCTAGACAACACACAATATAGTCATTTTTTATTTTTAACTATTCTAATAGGCAGGTAAAATTATATCACTGTGATTCAATTAGCATTTCCCTAATGATTTATGATGTTAATAATCCTCTCATTTGTAAATTTGCTACTCATATATTTGTTCAATCCTCTGCCAATTTTCAAAAAAAATGAATTATTGTTTTCTTATTATTAGTTTTGAGAATTCTATGACATATATTCTGGATACAACTTTTTATCAGTTATACAACTGGCAAATATTTTCTCCCAAACTGCAGTTTATCTTTTCATTCTTTGGTTTCCAAAAAGCAGACATTTTTCATTTTGAAGGGTAATTTATTACATTTTTTTCACTTATGAACCATGCTTTTACTGTTGTATTTAAGAACTCTTTGTCTAACTCAAGGTTATACAGATTTTCCTTTCTGTTTTCTTCTAGTTATAGTATTAGGTTTTACATATAAATTTAAGATCCATTTTGAGTTCATTATTAACTGTATAAAATATGAATTGAAGTTCACTTGGTTTTTTGTATATGGATATCCAATTAATCCAGCACCATTTGTTAAGAATCAGAGAGAAAGAGAGAGACTATCTTTTTTTTAAATCTTTTTTTAATAATAATATTTTTTATTATATTATGTTAGTCACTATCAGTGCATCCCTAGTCTTTGATGCAAAGTTCCATGATTCATTACTTGCATATAACACCCAGTGCACCATGCAGTATGTGCCCTCCTTAATACCCGTCACTATCTTTTTTTTTTTAACACTGAATTGTGTTTGCACTTTTATGGGGAAAAAAGTTGTTCATAAACCGTTGTGATTCTGTTGCTGGACTCTCTACTCTGGTCAACTGATATATTTGTCTATCTTTAGTCCAAGACCACAACACTTTGATGAAAGTGACTTTTTTTTTATTTTAATGTTTTTTTATTATATTATGTTAGTCACCATACAGTACATCCCCGGTTTCCGATGTAAAGTTCGATGATTCATTAGTTGCGTATATCACCCAGTGCACCATGCAATACGTGCCCTCCTTACTACCCACCCCCTCCCCTCTGAAGCCCTCAGTTTGTTTCTCAGAGTCCATAGTCTCTCATGCTTCATTCCCCCTTCTGATTACCCCCCTTCTTTATCCCTTTCCTCCCCTACCGATCTTCCTAGTTCTTATGTTCCATAGATGAGAGAAATCATATGATAATTGTCTTTCTCTGCTTGACTTATTTCACTCAGCATTATCTCCTCCAGTGCCGTCAATGACAGCTTTTCCCCTTTTATCTGCTTGATCTAAATTTTTGATGCAAGTATGTAAAATCTCCCACTTATTTTTATCATAGTCTCTTATTTCTAGCCTTTTATGCTTTACATACTTGAAATTCTTTTTCAGTGCATTAAATTTCATGATTATCTTATTGGATTGTGTGAATTCACAACATAAAAGCTACCTTCTTTGACCCATTTGAAGCTTTTTGCCTTGATGTTTCTTTGCCACCTTTACTTGATTTTGTTAGCGTTTGCCTGGTGTATCTTTATCCATTTCAAAATTTTCAGTTTTTCCATGTTGTTTTGTTTAGGCGTATCTTTTCAAAACAGTACACAATTGTTTATTTGTTTCTCGTGTATTGAGTTTGAGAAGTTCTTTGTAGATCTTGGATACCAGTCCTTTATCTGTAGTGTCATTTGCAAATATCTTCTCCCATTCCGTGGGCTGCCTCTTAGTTTTTCTGACTGTTTCCTTGGCTGTGCAGAAACTTTTAATCTTGATGAAGTCCCATAAATTCATTTTATCTTTTGTTTCTCTTGCCTTTGGGGATGTGTCATGAAAAAGGTTGCTTTGGCCGATGTCGTAGAGGTTGCTGCCTATGTTCTCCTCTAGAATTTTGATGGATTCCTGTCTCACATCGAGGTCTTTCATCCATTTGGAGTTTATTTTTGTGTATGGTGTGAGAGAGTGGTCAAGTTTCATTCTTTTGCATGTAGCTGTCCAATTTTCCCAGCACCATTTATTGAAGAGACTGTCTTTTTTCCACCGGATGTTTTTTCCTGCTTTATCAAAGATTAGTTGCCCAAAGAGCCGAGGGTCCATTTCTGGGTTCTCTATTCTGTTCCATTGGTCTATGTGTCTGTTTTTGTGCCAGTACCATGCTGTCTTTGTGATCACAGCTTTGTAGTACAGCTCGAAATCCGGCATTGTGATGCCCCCAGCTTTGTTTTTCCTTTTCAACAGTTCCTTGGAGATTCGGGGCCTTTTCTGTTTCCATACAAATTTAAGGACTATTTGTTCCAGTTCTTTGAAAAATGTCCTCGGTATTTTGATCGGGATAGCATTGAAAGTGTAGATTGCTCTGGGTAGCATGGACATTTTAACTATGTTAATTCTTCTGATCCATGAGCATGGAATATTTTTCCATCTTTTTGTGTCTTCCTCAATGTCTTTCAAGAGCAATTTATAGTTTCTTGACTATAGATCCTTTACGTCTCTGGGTAAGTTAATTCCAAGGTAACGTATGGGTTTTGGTGCTATTGTAAATGGGATGGATTCCCTAATTTCTCTTTCTTCAGTCTCATTATTCGTGTATAGAAATGCAACTGATTTCTGAGCATTGATTTTGTATCCCGCCACATTACTGAATTGTTCTATAACTTCTAATAGTTTGGGCATGGATTCTTTTGGGTTTTCCATATAGAGTATCATGTCATCTGCAAAGAGAGACAGTTTGACTTCTTCTTTGCCAATTTGGATACCTTTTATCCCTTTTTGTTGTCTGATTGCTGTTGCAAGGACTTCTAGTACTATGTTGAATAATAGTGGCGAGAGTGGGCATCCTTGTCGTGTTCCTGATCTTAAGGGAAAGGCTTCCAGCTTTTCCCCATTGAGAATAATATTTGTTGTAGGCTTTTCATAGATGGCTTTTATGAGATTGAGGAATGTCCCCTCTATCCCTACACTCTGAAGGGTTTTAATCAGGAAAGGATGCTGTATTTCGTCAAATGTGAAAGCGACTTTTAATAAGCCCTAAAATCAGGTAGTACTATTCTTCCATCTTAGGTTCTTTTTCAAAGGCTTCTACTACTTGGAATTTACATGAATTTCAGAATTACCTTGTCAATGTTACAGAAATGTTCACTGAGATTTTGACTGGGTCTGTTTTGGAATTGTAGATTAATTTAGGGAAGACTGACATTTTAACAAATCTGTATCTTCTGACCCATCAACACAGTATATCACACCTTTTATTTAGGTCCTCATTTCAATTAGCAGTGTTTTTATAGGTTTTAGTATCCATGGCTTATGTATCTTTTATAAGACTTATCTCAAATTGTTTCATATTTCTTATGCTTATTTAAATGGTATTATTTTTAATTTCAATTTTTAAATGTCCATTGCTAGTATATAGAAATAACAATTGATATTTGTATATTGATCTTGTGTCTTACAACTTCGTTGAATTCACTTATGAGCTGTAATAGTTTTTGTAGATTCCATAAGATTTTCTACAAAATTGATCATGTTATTTATGAATAAAAATGATTTTGCTTCTTCCTTCCTAATCTGGATGCTTTCATTTTCTGTCGTTCAACTGGCTAGAACTCCAGCTGAATAGCAAGAAAGAGAGTAGACATTCTTGGCTTGTTCTTGATATTTAGTAAAAGAGCACGGAGCCTTTCCCTATTAAGAATGATGTTAGCTCTAGGTTTTTCTCAGAGACCTTTATCAGGTTGAAGGGATTCCATTCTATCACTTGTTTGCTGAGAGGTTGTTTGTTTGTTTGTTTAATCAGGAATGGATGTTGGATTTTATCAAAAGCTTTTCCTGCATTCTTAATGAATGTAGATCTTCATTTAGTAAACAACAAAATATCTGTTTCAAGATGTCAAGTCCATTGTCTCTTTTACAAAATGCTGTATGTGTGAGTGTGTATGTGTATGTGTGTAATTTTAATCTAATCTGGTTCTGTCTTTCATTTAGTGAGATTAACCAATTTTCAATTAGTGTACACTCTGTTCTCTTGGTCATTATTTTTTCCACATTATTTCATATTTCCAAATTTCTCTATTTTCTTTCCCCCCACCTTTTGTCTTCTTCCCTGCATTCCTGGGGATAATTAAAATTGTCTTCCCTGGCTTAAAAAAATCATACATTCTATTTTTATTCTCATGGCTTAGATCATGACACCTACATGTGTTGTATTATGCGTTTTTGTCATTTCAACTTACCAAACATCTCCTTCTCCATGAAAAAGACAAACTTCTCATTTTCTTTCAGGTTTCTTCGATCTATAACAAAACATTTCTTAAAATATGGAATGAAATAATAAAGGTGGAATTTCAATTCAGTAAAGAAAGATTGATATGTTTAATAAGTGACACTAGCATAATTACCTACCCATTAGGAAAAAAACACAGTTAAATCCCTATTATGCTCCATGTAAAAATTAATTTCACATGGATTAGAAAGCTAAATGAAAAGGACATAAAAATATAGTTTTTAAACTAAATTTTAAACTAATTTTTAAACTAAATCATTTACAAGAATATTGATGTAACTTCAGGATAGGGAATGCCTTTTTTTGGGCCAAACAGGAAACCAGAAACCATAAATGAAATCATGGCAGATTTCTCTCATTCCATGAAATTAAAAAAAAAATGACACATTTTATTTGCTTTATGTTTTTTTACCATGATTATTATATGCTTTTATAAATAAGACATTAATAATTACCTTTCTTTTATTCCTGCTGAGAAAAATACGGCTGTTTTTGCCACATAACAAATCTTGCTTATTACATCTCTCCATCAAAAATAACCTATTCTTTCTTTTTTTCTTGAAAAAAAAAATGTATTTTGCAGCCCACCAACATCCTGTACTAGGCCAGCTGTCATCATGGGATTTATTTTCTTTGTACTTCTCAGCTAATGCCAATGTATTGTGTACCTCTGGTTTTCTTTTTCTCACTCATTTTTTTAAAACTTATTGCCTTGAGTATATTGTCTAGAAACTTCCTGAGAATGCTGCACAGGAAAATTTCTATAGATTTTTTTGTATCACATATTCTGATAACTTTGTTATGTATAGAGTTCTAGATTCAAACTGATTTATTCTTGGGGCTTGGAAGAAGTTCTTCCATTGCCATCACGCATCGTTATTGGTGATAGGAATTCTGGTGTAAACTTGATTTTCATCTTCTGAAGTTATGTGTTACGTGATTTTACCTGTTAAGGATTTTCTCTTTATCCTTTGTGTTCTGAAATATTGGAGAAAGAATGGAAGAATGTGTGTGTGTGTGTGTGTGTGTGTGTGTGTGTGTGTGTGAGTCATCGAGTGGGGTGTGTGTGAAATGGGTGTGAGTCCACATGACTGTGATCGAGAGTGTATGTGACTTTGGAGTGTATCCATGTGTGTGGTTAGGAACGTGCATATATAAATGTATAGTTTGTGCATTATGAATGTGAGTGATGGTGAACATGTGGGTCCATGTTTCCGTGTGAATGAGCATGTGTGGTATGCCTGTGTGTGTGCGTGTGTGTGTGTGTGTGTTTTACCTTGAGGTCATCTGGATGATCCTTTTGAACTGAAAAATCTTATCTTTCCACTTCTCTGCTAAATTATTTTTTTATTACTTATTTATTTAACTTCCTCTCCATTTTCTACTTCTAGTCTCTCTTTCTAGAATTTTATTAAATGTCAATTTTGTTAGTAATTTATATGGCTTATCTATTCTGTCATATTTATCTGTTTTTTTACTCCCTTCTGGTAAAAGTTATCAATTTTTGCTCTTAGCACTTTTATTGAGCTTTAAATTGAAGTAAACTATTTTTAATTTCCAAGAGATCTTTCCTAGTTTTTTTCTTTTTTTTTTAATTAAGGCATACAAAATGAATCTCAGTTTATTTGACACAATACCATTTCAGTGCTTCTCTCCAGGAATGCATTGAAAAGTAAATAGTGTGAGATTAATGGGCATTTCATTTGTAGTACATGCTAAGAATTGCAATTGTATATTAAATTTCTCTGATTATAATAGTAACACATGTTCATTGTATCAACTTTAGAAAATGCAACCACTACTAAGAAATAACAGCGTAACACCATTTGGCTTCCTTTCGGGCTATATTTTTTTGCTTGTATATTTGCTTTTATTTTTAAGTTATTTAATTCTTGTTTCCTGTTTTATGACCTTTTCCCCCCTAATATTCTTTGTAATACCTTATTCATGAAATTAATTCTTGGAAAGCAGTTTTTAAGCTAGTGTTACACAAAACACTGTCATGTGTTTATTCCTCGTAGTTTTTCATTTTTTTTCTTTTGTTACCACAGTCTATTCTCATTTTATAGAGGCAACAATCTTTCTGAATCTAGTATTTGTAACTTTTTTTAAAGTTCAGTTATGCTCCATGAATTCTCTATTTACCTTAGGTTTAGTCGATCTTGACTTTTAAAAATATCTTCATTAGTAGGAGGTTCGGGTGGTGTAGATGGTTAAGCATTCAACTCTTGATTTTCAGCTCAGGTCACGATCTCAGGATTGTGATATCAGGGTTGTGAGATTGAGCCCCATGTCAGGTTCTGCACTCATAGGGAGTTTGCTTGAGATTCTCTCTCCCTCTCCTTCTGCCCCTCTTGCTTGTGCTCTCTCTCTCTAAAATAAATAAATAAATCTTTTCAAAAATACATCTTCAGGAGCCCTATTTATTTTCCTCATATTTCTGGTAAACTATTTGTTGTCCATTATATTTAGGCATGAAGGACACTTGATTTTTTTAGGTAGTTGCAATAATGTTCTCATAGCACTTCTCAATGAGCTCATTGGGAACTCTATGTCTGGTGTAAAAATTGTCAACTAGAAGGTTTTACTTTAAATCTGCAGGTAGAGTGGAGATTGGCATTACAATATAAATAATAGATTTAGAAGACTTAGCCTTTCTTGAGAGGTAAATTGAGTACTGTCAAAGGAGAGCACTCTTTTTGGTTTTGTTTTTTCCGTTTTGTCTGCTAGGCAGCCAGTTGTGTGAAGGTGGGGGTGAAGATAAGGAGAAACAATAAGGCTCTAAACCACCTTTAATTAGTTCTTCTCTTTGGGGGTCCCTACTTTGTACCTGAGTAGGCCCTCTCCCATGTTAATCCATAGGGACTGGATCTTACCTCTTTCTATGAGCTTACATGCCCGTGTGGAGAGGCAGAGGGTATATAAGGAAACAAATCAACAAGCATTGTAGTTTCAAAGAATGATTGTAAGTATGAGAAAAACAAAATAGGATGATAGTTACGAAAACAGACAGTGTAAGGTACTTTATCTTTTGCTTCAAAAAAGTAAAGATCCATTTTCAGAGTAAATATTTGGAAAGAAAAAGCATGGTGGTTCTGATTTCTTTGCTTTCATCAATGTTATATTACTTGCACTTTAGTAAGGATAGAAATCAAATACAAACAAGCTTTATTCTTTGAGGTCCACTGATTTGAACAGTTGTTTTTGAGACAGGACTTTCAATAAAGAGTATCTTTATCTAGAAGTAAAATTTCTTAAGCAAATGAAAGTGGCTCCATAATTGTGGTAAATGGGGGGAAAGGGAAGAATACTTAAACAAAACATAAAACCTTACTTTAAGTTCAGTTAATGCAAATCACTCATGTCTATATGTAAAATAGGAACTCTGTATATGTCCACAATCATAGTTTCTGGCACCATGGGCTTTTGAAAATAATAAAACTAAAACTGCATTACTTTAAAAATATCCTATAAAGCAGACTTCTTACCAAATTAGATTGACCTTTTCCCTTGTTAGTCCAAATCAGTGGAGTTTGACTAAATGCCTGGGAATATATAGAAAGGACCAGATGTCAAAAAGTCAGGAAACTAGCAAAACCCTAAATTTCACATAATTTCTGGCTCAATTGTGAAAACTCAAGGGAAGCAGAAATCTTTCTGTAAGTATCTGAAGAAAGAGCCTGCTGAGAGGTTAGGAGTGTTTAGAAAAGGTAGGTGGGAGGATGAAAGACAGGAAGAAATCAAGAGTTTTCATGTTAGAATACCAGTCCAAACGGAATCAGCATATTACTTGGGCTATGATTAAAAAGTATGTGCACTGTCCATTTCTTCCCTTCAACATCATCTACCACTACCTGATTCTTTCACTTTATAGCTCTCACTGAAGTTTCCAATCATGATTAAATAAAAGTATTTTCCAATTTATGTTCCATGGAATATGAGTTTCACAGGGAATTAATTTGTGTTTCAGGATACAAAGAGTTCTGTGACCAAGGAAGTTTGGGAAATTCTGTGTTAAACTGATACTTTCTGTTTATTGCAAAATTTCTCAGATTCTTTAGTATGCTAGCATGCATTATGACTCTCTAAGGTGAGCATAGTATACATACTGTTTCCCAAAGGTCCTGAGTATTTTTATTTTGCAGAACAGCTTTTAGGGATAGATACTTTACGTTGTGCGGTAGTAAGCATTCAGCTAACAAAGAAGCTAGAGTTCTGAGATTAAAATGTAGAAAAGGAGCCCAAATGTTAGGGGAAGTCTTAGTCTATTCTATGGATTACAACATTTCAGTTAGGATAGTACTTCTCAAAACATTTGGGACAGAGGGCCAGTTTTGTTTGTTATGTTTAAGTTATTAATTTCATCTTTATTCAGACTTTTACAAAATGCAATGATATATTACTCAGAAAATAAGAAAACAAAACCATAAAATACAACTTACGAAATATAACTCATTACAGTGTGAAATTGCTATTGAACTTCCCAAACCTAGACTCTCAAGTTCTGTTTTCCCAATTCTGTCATTGTAAACCAGTAACAGCATTTGCTTACTGATACCAGTTCACACTCTGAGTAGTCCAGAGTCAGAGTATGTGCACATAAGCAGAATTTACACCATAAGCTGTTGCTCTGAATTTGGCTGAAATGGATTCTCTCAAGGCCACTGCCTACCCCCACTCCCCATAGATGAGTCTATGGGAATCATGGCAATGTCTCTGTGATGTGATATATTTTTTCTGAAAACTGAAACCAGTAATGACCTCATGAGGCTATCACAATATAAATACCTTTTCTTTCCACTTTCCCCCTTTTCCCACAAACAGAGAATCGTAAAGGCACGTAAAAACCCCAGAGTTTGATGCAGGCTTTTTCCTTCTGTTTGTTGTCCCAGTCACAGGATTCCCTCCCTGGCCACAGAAGTAGATTATCTTGTCAGCATTGATTTCCAGGTCTCTAAATACCTGAGTGGGAATCAGTACTGGTTACATGATTTGGCCACCCTAAAAATAACTCTATGCTAAATGTGAGCAGCTGGAGTTCAAAATTGCAATCAGATCTTTTCCCCAAAATATCTGTTATAGTGGTATGTGTAGGGGGGTATATACATGCTTTTCTGTGTGTTTATGGATGTCTTTTTGGGGGGATACTTTGTAGCCCTATCACTCATGGTCTTAGGCCTTTGCTTTTTCTATTTCTTCTGTGAACTTCTCTGCTGGAGCCTATGGAACTCTCTCTGCTCACAGTCAGAGATCTAGAATTCCTGGTTGTCTTCTTCTCCAAATGCTTATGCAAATCTACATCTCCCAGAGGACCTATTCTAACACCGTGTTCTTTCTTTTGATTGGATGAAACCATCAATAGGATGTGATTTTTTTACTTTTCCCTGCTAGACCTCCTTCACACTCTGCCTCTTGTTTCTATTTACTCTTAATTTAAATTATCTTTGTTATGGATCTCAACTTCCATGCTATAGTGACAAGAGAAGACAATGGATCTACTAATGGCTTTTAATTGATGGCTTTTGATGGAGGAATTTTAGCCTATATACATCACCAGATAATATTTTAAGTCAAAGAACCAAATGGACTCAGAGTTATGAAAAGGCAATTTCCCATACTCTCTCACTTATGGTGAGCTTGTTACTGGCAAGAAATCATGTTTATTAAGAAACTTTTTTCAGCACATAAAATCTTGAGCTTCTGATTCCTAAATGTAACACAAAATTGTCCATTTGTCTTCTTGTTTGGATTCCACGTTTTCTACCCAGTTACATCAGACATTAAAGGGAATTTAAACATTTTCCAGAAATCAGTTCGGCCCTGCTTTCTTTCTATCATGAGAGGGTGCCATGTTAGCATTTTCAAAATAAGATTGATAGACACCACCTCCAAAAACTTAGCATTCCTAACTTGACTACTTATTTGCAAGGAGAAGGGAGAGGAAAAAAATAATCATATATCAAATGCTGGGCTGGCCCACATTTCTTTTCTGAAAATCTTAAATGTATCAGGAAATTTTTAGAGCAACATAATAGTGAGAAATGGTTTTGCTATTCTTTTTGATATTTCACACTTCTCTCACTCAAAACTGAAGCTGGCATACACTGGTCATTGTACTAAAAAAACAGTGACAGAGAGGAGGCATTTCATAAGGAGGAAGGTGGGAGATACATTTATAACTGGTTGCGATCAAAATACCAATAAGACTTTTTAAAATTTTTTAGAAAATCTTGCAGAGTTTAACAGTGAGAATACAGGTATCCAGTTTACTAAAAACATAAAACCCTCAAGGAAATAAGCTATTTTTTTTTTCTTCTCCTTTACCAGTTGCTTTGCTCTCTGGAGGTCTTGTTGAGTTACACTGTATGGCCTGATTAAGGATCCACAAGGCATCAAGAATCAAAGTCTCCTGGGGCGCCTGGGTGGTGCAGTCATTAAGCGTCTGCCTTGGGCTCAGGACGTGATCCCAGCGTTCTGGAATCGAGCCCCACATCAGGCTCCTCTGCTAGGAGCCTGCTTCTTCCTCTCCCACTTCCCCTGCTTGTGTTCCCTCTCTTGCTGGTTATCTCTCTCTCTGTCAAAAAAATAAATAAAATCTAAAAAAAAAAAAAAAAAGAATCAAAGTCTCCTAAACTGCCACCAAACAGGGGACCAAAAACTTTATAGAGTTGTTCCCACCCAGTAACGAACACTGAACAACCTTCAAGTAAAGAACGGAATTTTACTGTCAACAAAAGTATACCAGTTCAACTTCTCTCAGTCTTGATAAGGTTGATAATCAGTGCTCCTTGCTTAGCAGAACCTGGTAAATAAACAGACCTGACAATGTATCCAATATTGTCTACATATTATGGTTTCCTGCTACTCCAGCAGGGAATGCCACAGTAGCAACAGATAAGGGCATGCTAAGATTTAGTCAAGACACATATTTTAAATAGAGGACAATGTGATCCTTGGGCCTTTTCTAACTACTGTATTTCACCACCCGAAGAACAAATACAAGTCCTCTACCAATTCAATAGAAAAGAGATCCCTAGCGTAGCCCAGATATTTCCTGACTGAGATACGTTAAGAATTATCTTACAATCCCGGTAAAATCAATGAAATCAGTGCTCTGCACTCAAGGATAAGGTCTGAGAAGCCAACTAATACTTGAGTACTTGCATGCAGATTAACAGTACCCTGTATATGTGTGGGTGGAGTGGGGGTAGAGCAAATAATGGGGTTACCAGGTTGGTTTGTATTTCTCAGTGAATTGAGGCCAGCTACCCAGCAGTCTGACCAACTAATGTGCATCTCATTTAATGTAATAATATACATTAAGACC
The DNA here is from genome assembly GCF_017311325.1 of Ursus maritimus. Taxonomy (NCBI): domain Eukaryota; kingdom Metazoa; phylum Chordata; class Mammalia; order Carnivora; family Ursidae; genus Ursus; species Ursus maritimus. The sequence goes on along the minus strand of NW_024426774.1, from coordinate 14,042,318 downwards.
TGTCAGGCTCTATTGTGGAAAATGAAGAACTACACATTGTACCACTTCATATGGAAGTCTGCATATGGAACCCTTTAAGGGTTCTTAAGAGACCCATTGGGGTTTCTAATTATTGTGAAACATCCCCTGGAATCCAGAGAGAGAAGGCTCTTGGCAGAATTGCTTCTGCCATTTCAAATGTTCACTGTGAAAATAATTAGATGATGAGATTTAGACAGAAACCGCTAACGAATATTTTTTTTAAGTCTCCTTTGCTTTTTAATGTACAGAAAATGAAAATCTGAAATCGGCAAGCACGAAAGGAAAACAATATGGTGCAGTTCATTCTGGGGGTGGGATTGGAGGGGGGGTTCTTTTTTCTGACTTTAATGCTTGGCTTCCTGTGGTTACAAGTGGGGGGGATTTTTTTCATTTTTTGAACATTATACAATCCTGTTGAAAATTGGACGAAGGGTTGTTTTTTTAAACTTCTGTTCTAACTTTCTAAATCTGAGCAAGCCCCCATTGTTCCTCCAAGATCATGTCTCTTTCTTCAGAGGGAACCCTGACATTAGAGAAACTTGCTTTAATCAAGCTTTAAAGTTATCTCCCCCTCCACACGCCCAACCAGAACCAAAGAAACCCCATCCTCTGAAACTGCGAGCCAAGCTAGCATGTAACCAATTAGGAGCCATCACTTGTACCCAAGACACAGAACATATTTGTTCAATTAAAACAAACAAATATGATTAAGAGTTTAGAAAGCCATACTTAGGGAAAGATGGACATTTCAAAAGAAATGCTGGGTTAAAAAGGACATGGCTGTGATAAAAGTAAGTTGCATGAAATCAGAAAGGTGAATTGAACAAATGAGAACACAATCTTGTGCAAAACACCAGGGTCTTTGGGCTGAACACATGAAAGCTCACACTTTGCTGCCTGGAACCCAGTGACTTCACTCACATGCTTAAGACACCCCAGTTCTGAGACTTTATGCTTCTCTTCACCCACCCACAACACCCTGATTCACAGCACAGGACCCAAGGCAGAACTGATTTAATGTCATTCTTTCCTATTTCAAGCTCCACAAATTTGAGGACTTTTGTGTTTCACCAACTGTGTATGCCAGACTGAGGCAGTTCTCCATTTATCCTGATGTCTGTCGGTACTGGACTGGAGAGTGGCTGCTGCTGTGTCCCGCCCACCCACTCACATTCTCTCCAGGTGCTTCCAGTTCAGGGCTGGTTATTAAATACTGGATGGACTGTCCTCGCCATAACAGATTCAAAGCAGAAATCGTGGTAAAATTTACTTAATCTAACATTGGTCCAAATGTCCCCTCCCCTTCCCTGTTTTTTTGATTTTGAGTTAAGTAAGGTCTAATGCAGTTCAGATTTCCAATCTCTCTTTTGGCTCTTCATGGATCTCTAATGAGTCTGCAACCATCAGTGAGTAAGGCCTTCATGAAATATCCAACGAGCATCATATCAGGTGTGGTACAATAACTCAGAACAAAGGATATAATACTAATCCTGTCCACATAGAATTTTCAAGGAGAGGAGGATAGTTAAGATACATAAATATTAATACATATGTATTGAATGCCTACAATCTGCACATTGATTACGTAGCTCTTGAGAGCTAATATTTTATCAGTAATACAGTTATTTAAACTTTGTACTACACGGAGGTACCATTTTGGCTTTGGTTTTGGTTTTTGGTTTTGGTTACTCTAAACATACAGAATCAATATAAATTGTAAATTCCAGCAAGTCTCCCCCCAGTGTTTTTCCTGTCTCTGTCCCACATGAAAATGTAAGGGTGATATCCTCAGGATGCAATGCATCATGGGTTTTCTCACCCACATTTCCTGACCAGATGTCTTCAATGAATTGCTGTTTCTAAATAGACCTAATTGGCAGGACTGTCAGGAGATCAACAAATATATATTGAGCATTTAAAATATGCCAGTCTCTGTTACAGGTGCTGGGAAAAGAGAGTAAACAAAACAGACAACATCCTTGCCTTCGTGGAGGTTATATTCTACTGGGAGAATTAGACAAGATGTAAAATAAATAAGTACCTAACATATTAGGTAAGATGGCGGTGTGTGCTATGGTAAAAAGAAATAAAGCAAGAAAGAGAGATAGTGAATACATGAGAAGTTCAATAGTTCAATTTTAAATGTTGGTTGAGTACCTGTTATATGCTACATGCTCTCCTCGGCACTGTTTATATTACATTGAATAAAGTAATAAGGGACCGAAATCCATATTGTCAAAGAGCTTATATTCTACTGAAAGGAGATGATAAATAGAAAGGTAAATGACTAAATATATGGCATATTAGATGATAATGAACAGTAGGAAAAAAGTAAGACAAGGCAGGTCCATAGGGAGTATGAAGGTAGGGACATGTTGGGTAAGTCTCACTAAGACAGCAACATTTGTCCAAAGATTGAAAGAGATGAGCTGTATGATATTTGGTAGAAGTCCAGAGGGAATGTCCTCAGGACATTCAAACATCAGTCTTGAAATGAATGGGACAGTGATGTCTATGTGGTTTTTTTGGTTGATACAAACCTGGGATGCCTGCATCAGTAGAAAAGGATGGCAGGATCAAGTATTTTCCTGTCTTTTTCCATGTAGTCTTATTTTCACAAGCCTGGTGAAATTTATTATTTTTTTCCCCTTAATACCACACATATCTACAGATAGTGGAAATTCCTTTCAGATATTAACATGTTTGTCAATGTCCTTAATTTTTACCATTGAACATGTCTTTGCAATATTTTGTTAGGAAACTGAAAAACAAAAACAAAAACAAAAAAACAGCTACAGGAGTTGCTCATCAAACACCACATTAAGCCATGAGGAATCTTATTTAATCTTGAAGACAACTCTGCAAGATTTTCATCATGTGTTCCAATTTTATAGGTGAGAAAACTATTCAGCAGAACTATTTTTTTAAAGACTTTATTTATTTATTTGAGAGGGAGAGAGTGAGCAAGTGAAAGAGAGAGCATGAGAAGAGGGAGAGGGAGAGGGAGAAGCAGACTCCCCACTGGGCAGGGAGCCCGATGTGGGGCTCGATCCCGGGACCCTGAGATCATGACCTGAGCCGAAAGCAGACGCTTAACCGACTGAGCCACCCATGCGCCCCTATTAAGCAGAACTATTAAATGAACCCTCCAAGATTGGTCAAATGATTTCACAGATTAATGTAGTAAATGCTGGCATTTACCAAATCTATGTTTTCCCTCTTTATCCCACATGGCCTTGTGGCAGAGACTGCTAACTACATCCCCAATATCCATCTTCCTCCGTATTTCTTAGTAGCAAAAATTTCTATATTGTTGGGTGTAGCAGAGTGACCAGCTATGGGACATTTCCCAGGTTTTCTTGCATCTAGAGAGTAGTCAGTGAGCTTAAAGGAGAAGTTGTTGTGTGGGGCTTACAAAAAAGCTCTTTAAGGGGTATGACTCAGATGGAAGGTATATCATTTTGTTCACTCCCCATTCCTTCTGATTTCTTCCTACAACATGGATGTAACAGTAAGATTCCCAGCTGCCATCTTGTGATCTTGAGGATGGATGCCGTGTGTTAAGGACAGTGGAGCAAGAAGATGAAAGGGACCTAGAACACTGATGATCGCTCTCTCGGGACTGTCTCCCTCTTGATTTCTTTTACTCAAGAGAAAAGTAATCTCCCAGTTGGTTTAAGACACAGTTATTTCACATCATTCTTAACAACAGTTAGATGTAGTTTTAAACTCCTACAAGTCTTCCCTATTGTAGACTCTGCTGGGATGGGAAGTGACAGACTAACTTTATTGGGCCACATTTACATAATCGTTATTAAAACTCTTTGCTTCAAAGGCAAAGAAACTTTTATATGGAATGCAGTGCTTGGCACATGGAACATATTTTTAGAAAATCATGTTGAATAATGGAGTAGTAATATTTTACAGAAATAGAATTCCAAATGATAAGTTCTAGTATATAAGCAAGGCCCCACTTAAGAACTACTGGGTCTTGACTGATGAATATAGTGTCCACTTGCTTGGACATGACCAAGATTCCTTGGCTAGAAGTGACACACTCTTATGGTAATCTCAGATCTTCTACAGCTTCAATATTCTTTAATTTTCTAGCAAAAGGAATCTTCATTTCATTTAAGAATCACAATACCTCGATAATTATGGAATTATGTTCTTACAAAGCAAACTAACCTAGTAAGAGTTTCTTTGCTATTTCATTCCAAATCAATAAGTAAGGATTAGTAATGTATCTGTCCATGTGGTCTACAGCTCCAACTGAATGCCTCAGTAAATTTAACTCAGCTGATATGACCTCAGTGAGATAAAGCAGAGGCTGACCTGCCATCACATGCTGAGCGTGAAGAGTCTTCTCAAAGACATTAAAACCAGAGATCCATTCAACCTCTGGATAACAGGCATTCTTAGCAAAGGACTATGGTTAGCTCAGTTTGTACAAAAGTAACTACTCTTATATTTGCCAGCTCTGTCATCTGCATGCCTCAAATTATTATTAGATGCATACCAGATCTCTGAGTACATGCAGGTGGAGAACAGCCTTCTTCTTATCCCAAAGAGTTACCGGTATATTCTATTAAGGCCCAAAGCCTAGAGTACCTGGGGGTCAAACATAAGATAACCCTTGTGACCTTAGGCTTCAAGGTGAGGAGGGAAGGGAAAGAGAAAGGAAGGGAGAGGAAGTACGTGTTTGCATTTCTTACCTATAACTTCTACTTGCAAAGTTTCTCTCCCTGGATTCCTCCTCTACCCAAATACAGTTGAGTTCAACAAATATATGGAGAGAGATCATTAATGAAAAATACTGTCCTAGGTGTCATGGATGTCATATAAAACCAAATCAGACATAAACCCTATCCATTCTTCAAGATATACTTTAAAATCTACATCTTATGGGAAGCCTTTCTTATCCCCCTTTCCCCACCCCAAACCCAACATGGTCACTCATACCTCTAAACTCTGATAATCTAATACTACAATTCTAGAATTCTGTAATTCGACATGTTCTGTTCAAGGCACTTAATTTAATGCAATTCCACAGAACATTAAGTAACATTTTCTTTCTAGGCCATGTGGTAAATCCTACAATATAAGGGAAAACAAGACACAGTTTTTGCCTTCCAGGAGCTATTAATTTATTGGGAGAGAAAAAAAAACTTAAGCAATTGATTATAATTCTCTGAGTATCTACTCCGCTACTTAAGACAAATGACCTAGAAGGACACACAAGAATGTGGCAACATACAGACATTGGCTGAACAATACCCACCCCACCTTTACTTTTTGACAACAGATGCCCACATCTGTTCATAGCAGCAGTGTACTGATCCCCAAAAGATGTTATGATTAATTTGGGTCAGTTGTGATATTCCTGTTTCCCTGTTTGCAAGCCTTCTTTGGAAGCCTTCTTATACAATCCAGGTTTGGCCAGTGAGCTCAACAAAAAAGTCCTTATTTTTCAGAGATTTGGTTGACACAGATCCTTTCCCCCTTCATTCTTTTACAGTCTTGAACACAAATGTGAAGGTGCAGCAGCTAAGATTTAGACATAAGAGATGGGGCAAGTTAGCTGAAATCAAACATCCATCAGCATATGGAGTATGTGATTATCTCATGAATAATTTATTTCACCATTCCTCAATGGACTATCACCCCAACCTCATCCTAGTGGAGAAATGTCTTCTCAAACACATGCAGGTTCTTCCTTGATCTCTTTTAAAGATGGAGTTCCTAACACTGTTTCAGTGGGACAGGAGAATCACAGAGAAGTTGGCCCTTACATTATCAAAACACCAATGGTTGCCCACCTCAGCCTCCTTGGTTCAGTAGAAAAATAAACTCCCTTTGGTGTTGTTGGCAGGAGAATATCTTTCTAACTAATATATTGTGCCTGACGTTTTCTGTCTGGTGTAAGATGGGAAGAAGGGACATATTCAGCACTGTATTCAATAATTATTTACCAACTGAATTGTTAATTATATCAATACTTATGTGTATATGCTTCAGCAGCCTTCTGAAATTGAAGGAGAAATACTGTTTCTTTATATCCCCCACAGTGCCTAGGATGATTCCTTGTTTATAATATATTTATAAGGTACACATATTTCAGATTAGAAAAAGGAAGGGCAAGTGGGCCATATCTCTAAAAATTTCCTGTCCAGACTCCAAAAGAATTAGTTTCACCTCTGACCTGACTTCTACTCAGGGCCAGGTGAGAAGTCTTGCCTGTACATCCAGACTGGGAACCACAGCCACCCCCAGAATCCCGGGCCCCTAGAGTTCCAGTACATATAACGGGCCATGGCTAGTGGACAAGGAAAGCCATTAGCATTCAGTGCCTCACACCAAAGTAACTGAGAGTGAACATGGTGACTTCATTAAAAATGTTAGGAATGCAAAAGGTTGTGTTGAAGAATGATGCATTTCATTATTTCTCTCTAGTTACACAGAATTTGTCCCAGGGGCTCCCATGGTTGTAGGACTAATCATGCTCTTAGAAACTGGCACTTTTAAGTTGAGCTTCACTGAAACCTGGGCCAGCCCTTCTGGTAGTTGGGGGACAGGGGAAGAGCAGTTACAATAACTTCAAGGAGAAATTCTCCATCTGTGGCATGGCGATGTTGGTGAAGTTCTCATTAGGCATACATCAGTATCTTGCTCTGACATGAACTTCAGGGAATCTGAGAGTGATAGACCAAAATTGGCCCCCAAATCAAAGTCTACATGTGTGCCCACTAGATGGAGACATTCTTGATTGTTCAACCCAAGGGCATTTTTATATTTTTATTTTCCACTTGTTACTATAATTTGCACTTTATTGTTCAGGTTTGGGCAGGAATCTGGGGACCTGGGTTTTAGACCAACTTAGGCTACTGATTACCCACACAAGATTGGGTTTAAAATCCTCTCAAGTTTTAAAATTCAATAACTCTATCATGTACATTATCTATTATTTCTGATTTTGTTTGAAGACAACTTAAGCATGTTTAGTCTGCAGAAATGAAAACTAGAAGAAGCACTACAGTTTTTTAATTTCCTATCAAGCCCTCAGACAAGGCATTAGTGAGGACAGAGGTAGCTTTAAATTCATAAGTAAAGTGATGACTAAATATGAAAAAATGGCTTAAAAGTTTGTTAAAAGCAATGATAATTATGGAAAACGCTTATATTGTCAACTCCGTGATACATATAATACCAAGGACAATATTAGTATCATAGAGAAAAGTTGTGAGAGCAGTTTATTATTATAATAATAATTATTATTAGTAGTAGTAGTAGTAGTAGTAGTGTCAATACCAATCATAAGCATATTACCTACCATTTTTATTACATTTCTTATGTCCCAGACACTAGGTTCTATGTTCCATATACTGTAGGTCTCTACTACAACTGTAAAAGTTATCTATTATCATCATTACTAGATGAGAAAATTGAGAAAACCTGCCTCAGGGTACCTAGATAGGTGAATTTCAAATCCAAGAATATCAATCCCCAAATAACCTACTATGCCACACTGGCTCTCAAATAAGAACACAAAGAAGTAACAGCCACTCAAAATACTCATCAGAGACACTTTGAGAATGCTTAAAATTCAGGTCTTTAGGCACCTTTAGAGAAAGAAACCAGCATATCCTTCCCTAACAGAACACCCTTCACACCTTTTCTGTCTTCTTTACAAATGGCAGAGCTGAAGTTCCTGGGAGCAAAGGGGAGACAGAGGTAGGAGTAAAAGCTTTAAATTCACAGGAAAGGTAATGGCTGAATATAAGAAAATGACTTAAAAGATTTCTAAGAGCAATTATAATTATGGAAATGCTTATATGATCAATTCCACGATGCATGTAATGCCAATGGCAACATTTTCAAGATGCCTGGGAATATCAGGGTTTTACTCTTCCTTATGGAAGAAAGGAGAGGATGTATAGCCTAGAAATTAAAAGCATGGAATCTGCAGCCCCTGAGTTCCAGGACATTCTGATCTGGTCGTATGATCTTTGCTTCCTTTGTTAATGAATGTATTACTATCTTGACCTGTATCTTTCAGCTATATTCAGCTACCTTCAGAATGCATTGGCTGGATCTTCAAACAGAGCTCAGCTTTCATGCTTCATTATTTACATGATGTGTTTCTTTATATTTGAAATGGAGATTTAAATTCATAAGTAAAGTGTGGGGGGGTACTTCTTGACATTGGTCTTGGCAATGATTTCTTGGATTTGACACCAAAAGCACAGGATACAAAATCAAAAATAGGCAAGTGAGGCTATATCAAACTAGAAGGTTTCTACATAGCAAAGGAAACAATCAACGGAATGAAGGTCATCTTATGGAATGAGAAAGAAAAAATATTTGCAAACCATCTATCTAATGGGTTAATATCCAAAACACGTAAGACTATCCCACAAACCAATAGCAAAGAAACCAAATAATCTAATTTAAAAATAAGCAAAAGGGGGTGGGGGAATGGAATAAGGGGGTGGGGGAATGGGATAGGCTGGGAAGGGGGATGGGGGAATGAGATAGGCTGGTGATGGATAGTAAGGAGGGCACGTATTGCATGGTGCACTGGGTGTTATACGCAACCAATGAATCATCGAACTTTACATCAAAAACCAGGGATGTACTGTATGGTGACTAACATAATATAATAAAAAAAATATTTTAAAAAATAGGCAAAGGAATTGAACAAAAGTTTCTCCAAAAACAATACATAAATAGCCAAAGGCATACAAATAACATGTTCAACATCATTAACCATCATGGAAATTTAAATCAAAACCACAGTGAGGTATCATCTCCTATCTATTAGGGAGGTTATTATTTTAAAAAAATTAACAAGTATTAGTAAGAATACGGAGAAATCAGAATCCTTATACACTGCTGGGGATGTTGACTGGTGCAGCAGTATGGAAAACAGTATAGATGTTCCTCAAAGTTACATAAAGAACTACCAGGTGCCTGGGTGTCTCAGTTGGTTAAGCATCTGCCTTCTGCTGAAGTCATGGTCCCAGGGTCCTGGATCATGTCCCACATCAAGTCCCACATCGGGCTCCCTGCTCATCAGGGAGTCTGCTTCTCCCTCTCCCTCTGCCCCTGCCCCTGCTCCTGTGCTCTCTCTTTCTCTCTCTCACTCTTCCTCAAATAAATAAATGAAATTAAAAAAAAAAAAAAAAAGAACTACCATGTGATTCAGAAATCCCATTTCTGGGTATAGAACTAAAGGAATTAATATCAGAGATACCTTCACCGCCATATTCATTTCAGTATTATTCACAATAAACAAGGTACAGAAACAACCCAAATATCCATGGTCAGATAAATGTTGGTAAAGGCAATATGGTATAAGTATACCACGGACTATTATTTAGCCTCAATAAAGGAAATCCTGTCATTTGTGACAACATGAACCAAACTAGAGGACATTATGCTAAGTGTAATAAGCCAGTCACAAAAGGAAAACTACTTCATGATTCCATTTATATGAAATATCTAAAATAGTCAAGCTCATAGAAGCAGAGAATACAATCATGGTTGACAGGGGCTGGGGAGAGAGGAGATAGGGAATGGTTTTTCAGGGGCATGACATCTGTTATGTTAGATGAGTAAGTTCTAGAGATCTGCTGTACAACATAGTACTTGTAGGTAATATATACTGTGAACTTTAAAATACGTTGAGAAGATAGATCTCACGTTAAGTGTTCTTATCAAGAACAAACAAAAATCAAAATAAAAACAAACAAAAACTGAAACCACAAAGAACACAAGAAAATTTTTGGAGGTGATGGATATGTTTAGTACTTTGTTTTTGGTGATGGTATCACAGGTTTATGCATATGTCTAAACTCACCAACATGTATGCATTAAATGTGTGCAATTTTTTGTATGGGAATTATACCTCAGTAAAGCTGTAGAGATAGTGATTAGAAGATTCAATGAAACATCATACATAACATGATTGGGGCACAGAAGGAGTTTAATGTTATTAAACAGTAAGCTTATCATCAAGGGCTCTGAGATTTAAATGTATATGCATACTGAAATATTTTTTCCTCCTAAGAATATAGAGGTTTGGATTACAAAAATTAATTAGAGGAAATACATCTTCTTTGAGTGATTTGAAGTATTCTGCAATGAACGATTTTTCCTAATTTAATAAACACAAAAAACTGAGAACCTTGGATACTAAAGGATATATTATTGTCTCTTGTTTGTTAGTGGAAATATGTGTATGTGTGTGTGTGTGTACTACAATTATATTTTAAATGTTCTTGTTAACTTTTTTAAACAGGATGTATATTTTTATAAAATTTATACACATACACAAAGTTCATTATGTCAAAAAGTATAAAATGTTTGTGTATTTGTGATTTGTGTGTATATATTGATATCTATCTATAAGTAAATATAGATAACATGTATAATATATAAATATAGATAGATATGTATATACATATCTACAGTCCCCAAATCCTTTTCCTCAATCCACAGCCAACTCTTTCTAGAACAATTTCTTCAGGCATTTAACAACATACACATAATAGGTCTCTTGGACCACCTGTGTTAGATATTACCCCTCATTTTCCTGTCATGGTAGATAAGAATTTAGTTCTATTCCTCTCTCCCATCCCTACACCCTTGTTAAACTGTCACCTTAGGGATGTACTTACTGACTTAATAATTGTCTCTTAAATCTTTGGTTCACTGTGAATCTTTGTGTGGTTATACGTAGATGGTCTTGCTCAAATAATTCAGTGTATAGGGTTACGTTGAATGGATTTGACTTCGTGTTGTTCCTATTCACAGAGGGTATAAATGACACTCTACTTTGTACAAATAAATGAAATAAAACAAAAAACAGCATGAAGGTATTTATTAATAAATATATATATCAAAGTAGAGTTTTTAGTATTTTTTCGGTGTTATATTCCAGATGGACATTAAAGTCATTCTTGATCTAAGGACTTTGCAGAGGGTTACAGTAACATATTTCCCTACCATAACATCAAAATCTAGTCTATCATAGAATGATGTTTTTATCTTTCATCATACTGACTATCCAGGTAATAGATTTTCTAAAGCATCCACATGTGTTTGAGTGTATGTTATTTTCGAAAGATGCTTTTACATATATTTTTCATTTAACACTTACAACAGCCCTTTAAGGTTGTTGCTATCTCTGTTTTAGAGAAGAAGAACCAAATACAAAGAGATGGCAACTAATTTCCTAAGGGCACAGCAAATGTGAGACCTAGGATTTGGATGGATTTCTACTCCTCAGACTAGACCTTTATCTACTCCATCATAGCCAATGTCCTTGGGTTCTGCTTAAAATCCCTAGGTCATTATGACTATGTGATTCCAATGTAAGACAACCCAGCTTACCTCCCAGGGTGGGTAGTGCAGCAAGAGTCACCCCACAATTTACTTAAATAGATGCACAGGGCCCTATTGTCAAAAGCGCTCCCCTAAAATCATCTCACTAGCCATGAAACATCATTTTAAGAAATCTCTTCCATTTGGTTAAAGTAACTCTGCTTCCAGGGACAGAGGAAATGCCAGGGACAGAAATCATATTACTGGTGTCAGAATAATCTAGAGTCTCTATACTCACTATCTCATAACACTTCTAACACTTCCAGGATAGTATGCATCCTTGTTTATGTCACTTGGGAGTTTTTTTTGTCCATAGTATTTCTTCTTCATGTTCCCTGACTGTCTGTATTCCATAATTTTATCTGTCTTGACCTTGCACTCATAGCTTAATAACTTTTTACTGAGAATAAACCATGCCCCAAGCACTGTGCTGAACCTTGAGAGGTAATACAATGAAGAGAAATGGATTTCCCCCTCAACAAGCTCATAGTCATATGGAAGAGGAATTATACAGGCAAGTTTTGTGAAAAGTGCTAATTGCGTTGACATAGGTGTGGGATAACTGTGGAGGCACATAAGGTCAGTTTGGGGCCTGGAACAGAAGTTAACTGATGTCAAGTCTTGCAGAACAGGTAGGAGTCAGCCGTGTGAAGAAGCAAGAGGTGTGGAGAGTATTCCGAAGGTAGAGACACTGCTAGGCACGATCCAGAGATGACTGTGTTGCAAGAGCTTAAGGGAAGTGAGAACTTAGACATAAGATGGGGATAGGAGAGGACCCCTTTTTTAGTGACTTACCCTATTGGCCATAGGAAACCACTGAAACATCTCCCTGGGGAAGTGGCAAGGTCAGATTTTGCTTTATAGAATGGTCACAATGGAGGCAGATGTAAAAGACTGATACGAAGACTGGAACAAAGCAGGGAGATTAGTGAAGAGACTATTGTAGGCTTCTAGAGAGACGGCCTGGACTAGTGCAATGACTTTGTGGAATAAGGGAAGTGTTTGGATTTAGGAGAGACACAGGACAGTCTTAGTGTCTCTAAATTCTTATCAATCCTTCCAAGTGTTAACTATGGTTGTAGACCTCTGTCCCTCCCTGCTGGTCACTGCTGACTGCCTAGTCTGGATTTTGTGTGAGTGTTCAACCCATCATTCCCTCCAGCCTGCAGGACTCTGCTCCCAACCTTGCTACAGGACAGGCTATTTGGGGTCTAAATTGATCCTGAAATTATTCTGAATCATATATACCCTGGAGTTTCTCTCTCTTTTAATGGTCTACAATCACCTATTTGCATTACAAAATATCAAAAATGTTCCTCACACCCATATGTTTTCCTAAGTTTGAGAAAACTTACTTGGCCACACAGTTTGGACCTGAACTGATATAACTTAGTATAAACACTAAATGTCTTGTCACATAAATATTAATGATTTTGATTATGAGTCGCTGGCCCAGACCCTTATGGGGATGTATGCTCTGTATTACCATTCTGAAATCCAAAAAAACTGAACGGGGCTAATGGGTTGCTAACTGGAATTCTGGACTTGTGTCTGCATTTTCCCTCATACCTTTGATGCAGAACCAATGACCGTGACCAGCATTTTCAGCATAAATGCGTCTGATTGAGTCTCTCTCTGCTATTTCCATAATGCAGTTGTTCAGCGAATGCTCCTTTCTGCACGATTTTAAAACTCCATCAAGGAACTTCACTGAGATAGCAGCTCACCATTTAAAATACTCAGAAAGAGCTCTGCCAGTTAAAAAACAATATAGGATTTCAAAGACCTATTTAACCTTTGCACCGATATTTCAAAGCAGCAGTATATTCAATTAAAAAGGAACACTTAAAAACAGATACTATTTTTTTGCAGTATCTTAGCAACAGGTGATTGAACCCATGCCTAGAACTAAGAATTGAGATTTTGCCAAAAGGGCCACATACTAGTGATATCTTCTTTTAACAAATGGAATAAATCTAATATTGTTTTGGACAAGTTATGCTGGATTACATCATAATATGAAATCCTGACAACAGAGCCACAGTAAAGGGAGGACACAGTTTTTGAAAGAGGAAAACAAATACTATGAGTTCCTTTATACCTAGGCTTCACCTCAGGTGCCTAAATCATGAATGACCAGGTGAGTTCATTCCTGCAATCCCTGGTCATTCAGAACTCAATTGTCCAACAGGGACTTCAGAGGCACAGAGCTCTGTCCCCCTTCTTCAGAGCCTTCCTCAAGATGGAGGTTCACATAGAATTAAATTCGGTGATCCTTAATCCATTTAAGAATTTGATACGACCCTTACTCTAGAAAATTGGACCCCATAGAAAATATGTAACATATTTATATGATTTCAGCAGGTTTGTAGGTTAAACTTTCAATCCCACAATTATTCACTGTGCCCTCATCACAATTCCCTTTGTTACATCTTGCTAACTTCTAAAACCCCAGTGGAAACAGGGTGACAGAGGTGACTAGTTCTATGATCCTGAGCTCAGGTCACAATATAATTTGTACATTCAAAGGGGCAAAAAGTGGAGTAAGAAGAGTATTGGCTACATGGGCGCCTGGGTGGCTCAGTCGTTAAGCGTCTGCCTTCGGCTCAGGGCGTGATCCCGGTGTTCTGGGATCGAGCCCCACATCAGGCTCCTCTGCTGGGAGACTGCTTCTTCCTCTCCCACTCCCCCTGCTTGTGTTCCCTCTCTCGCTGCCTGTCTCTCTCTCTATCAATAAATAAATAAAATCTTTTTAAAAAAAAAAGAGTATTGGCTACAAAGTCACATTTGGATTAACTGAGGATGAAATTCTTTTTTTTTTTTTTTAATACTTCTGCCCTTGGGCATTTATGTGCCAACTGGTGGATGCTGGTAGATATAGTATTAAGCACTAAGAAACCCCCCTCCCCTTTTAAAAACTATAATTAAAACAACCCTTAACATACTCTCAAGAATGTCTTCACTGAAGGCCAGTTGTTCAGCTACATTTCCAGAAAGTCCAAAGTATGTAACAACAACCTAATATGTTTGCTGCAATAATGAGATTATGTATGTGAACTATCTCACAGCATGATAATATACAGGTGCCAAGCATATTGTAGTAATTATTATCATGATTATTGGATATAATTATAATCTTCTAGTGTGATGTAATTGCTAGCAGCATCCCTGACTCAATTTAGGTGAAGCCAAAAGAGACCACACATTGAGATGGCGAACCATTTAAAATATTTCGTGGGTCTGTTGGAATCTCTCCCTGATCAGAGGAAATCTAGCTCTCTTTTACAGTCAGTCATCCGGCAAATATTTACTATTTTCAGAGGTCTAATTTATGCCAGGCACTGTGCTAGGTGCCAGAGATTCAAAAATAAGTACAATGTAGTCTCTGACTTCAAGAGATATATAATCCAGAAGAAGAAAGAGACACATAAATAGAGAATTGTGATATTGTGTGGAAAGTGAGATATACAGGCGCCCCACATTATGGGAACACAAAGGAGGTCAAACTAATCCGAGTTGGCCAAGGAGTTGTTTTAGCACAGGATCTGTCAAAAACAGAGACTGCGGGAAAATTTTACTTGCTAATACTTGGGAGTGCAAACCAGAGAACCAGGACAGAAGTAAGGGTGGGAGCTGCAGGAGGAACAAATGCAAAGATGAGGGGGTGCATTGTCCGTTTGGATACAACTTCATGAGAAAATACGGACGGTTGTTCTTTTTCTCACATCATCTTGAGAAAGAGACACACAAAAAATATCAACTACCTGTTCTCAGAATACTACATGAGGTTGAGGAAGGGAGAATATTTTTTCCAGTGGCTTTCTCCTGTTTCTGTCTCCCACTGGTAAAAATCTATCAACTCCTGGATTATGTCATCAGGCTTCCCTGGGCCAGATTCCCCAGGGGTCCAGTCAAACTCTGTCAGTTGTCATAGTATACAAGACTCCTCAGCTCTAGTGGAGACCAGAAGCTGCAGCAACATGGCACGGTAACTATGGAACTAGCTTGAGTTCTTGCTCATACCTTTTAGTCTAGAAGATTCAAGTGGCCAACACCCCAAGACCCAGAGAGAGGGCTAGCATAGCTGCATTGATCTGGGTAGTGTAAGAACTGTATTTTGTACAGAGAGAAAAGAAATGGCTTATCAGAAATTGCCAGAAGAAGCTAGACATTATGACATGAGAGGAATCAGAGCATTTTCTAGTAAGAAACTTCATACTTTAACAAAGGTTAAGGCCAGCATGGCTTGAACCACAAATACTGAATGGAGAGTATATGAATCTGAAAGTGAGGGAAGCTAATAATTTCAGAGAGCAGATTTCCCCCTCCAGCAACTGTAGACATGATGGAAAAAATGGGAGCAACCAGAAGATCAGGAAACATTTCCTCCTGCAGAAACATGCCTGCATCCAGAGGAAATGCTTTCCCTCCAAGGATGCAGAGAACACTTCATCTCTTTCATCCGCCTGTTCTCTTATGCATGCATTCATTCATCTAACATCTATTCAGCTCTGCTTGCCAGGTGCCATAATAGGCATCTGGAGAACAGAGTGAATAGGTCACCTTTGACAGGTATTCACATCTCCCAGTGACAGACACACAAACCATGCCTGGTAGTAAACACTCCAGCAGATATGCAACAATGAGAGCACAGAGGGAGGGGCAGATTACTCTTTTAAGGGAGTAAGAAAATGCTCATCAGTCCTGAAGGAGGCACATATATAGGATAAGCCTTGGCTCAGTTTGTCCTGCAAGGAACATACAGCAAAATATCCCATTAGTGAGTGCACCATGTGAAAAGCAGAATTGGGAGGGGCCATGCTCTGTGCAGGGACTGGTTGAGGGGTCAGTGTGACTGAAGCTTGGGTCTCATCTCAAAACAGAAAGCAGAACAGTGGCAGACCTAGGATGATAATCCAGAGTAACTCACTTCCACCAGGGTAATCTTCCTACAAATTGACAAGCTTCCCACCATGTCAATCAAACACCAGTTCCAAAACATCCCATGCTATTACAGTTAGGTACTGGAGAGCTACCCAAAAGGAAGGGACAGAGAATTTGCTCTTAGAACGCTATTCTACGTGAGCTGACACCCAATCATCTGTTGGAGACTGTTTCCCACTGCAACTCACCTTGGGGTCAGTTCACCAAAAATGTGCTCAGAGTCACAGCACAGCTGGCAGCAGATAACCCCACCCCTTGCCTTTGATCTGCGGGCATGGTGATTGTCAGACTGTACATTTCAGCTAGTGATGAAAACATTGACGATACCCCAACCCCAACCCTTAACCTTGAGCCATGGGTTGATAATGTTCCCTAGAGCAAGCAAGGGTACGGTCTAGAGCCTGAGCCACGGTGTTTGAGGAAAACCCCAAATAGAGCCTCTCTGGTTTTTGGCCTGACAAGATGTCCCGGTGGTGCTGGGATTTGCTCCTTTGCAGGCAGATGTCTCATTCAAATGAAAGTTGTTTTACACACGGATCTGAAAAAAACCTGAAAATGTTTGCTATTAAACTCAGGCTGGCTGGCCCACCCCAAGCATGGAGACAATCTGCCTCTCAGATGTGAGGAAACTTGGAAGGATGTCTCCAGGCCTTGGCACAACACAGGCTTTCTGGGCCTTGGTGACATATAGGTGCTTTATAATGTAGCCCATTTGTTATGCTGTTTAAATATGTATATGCTGGGTACAGAAAGCTAATATCTGGAACAATAAGGTAATCCTATATGCTTTTCAATGAAAAACACGAGCAGAAGGCTACTTGTTGCCAGAATTCTGCCATTCTCACTTAATTCTGTCTTTCAGTTACGTGATATCTCCAAAAGCACACTTTGTTAAAATTGCCTGGAGAAAATGAGCTACAAACAATATCCACTCCACCTTTGAGAACCAGGAGGTCAAAGAAACACAAAGAAACATTACCAAAGACAGAGACTGTAGCAATCCTGGGGAAGGCTACTTCTGGGCTGGCTGTCTAGTCCCCACTCCCACTGGCTGCCACACGGTGCCTAAAAGGTGGTAAATGTGGGGATGGGTGGGCGAAGGGGTGAGAGAGGAGGACATCTATGCTTTCTCACATATTTTGAAAAGAACTTCATAGCAGAAAGAGATTAAGGCTTTTTGGCATGTTAGTGGCAGAAGCCTCCTCCTGGCCTCGTCCATATGTTACAGTCCGGGTGGAACAAAGAGCTAAATCAAAACTGAAATCAGTGGGGGTAGGGCTGCAGGGAGAGGAGCTGGTGAATCTGCAGGTAAGCAGGTGCCCATTTGAGCTCTGAAGAGGAGAGGCTCACTCACCATCAACTGCTGTGACGTGAGAGTGGGAGGAATCCGAGCTCAGCCAGGCTCTTGCTTGCAAGCTCCCTGCTCCCGAGTGCTTTCTATGCCTCGGAGACGAATCTGCCCTGTGGGTATGCTGGGGTGAATTATTTATCCACCCTGACCATCAGTTCCTTTTTGAAAATTGAATAATGCTCTCGAATCCCTAGGGTTGCTGTAAGAAATCAAAATAACTTCTATGGAATTGCCAAGTACAGCGTCTCATATAAACTGAGATGTCAACAATTAGGTAGCTCCCTCGAGATACATAATGGCCCCTAAAGAAATAATTCTCTAAAAACATGGAAGATGAAGTCCTACCAGATACGTAAACAAAGAGGACTCCATTGGCTTTTCTCCCTCCCTCAACATCCCCAGTGGCCAAGAAGGATCTCGTTAGCTCGACCTCACTTCCCATACCAGTTCCTCTGAGAGTCCTTCACCAGTTCTCTAGGAGAGAAAGCTTTGGGAGCCAGGTCTGTGCTCTTAATATCACAGACCATTTTGCACTGCACTGTGATTTCCTGTCTCCTCATCTGTTTCTTCCACCAGCCTGTGAGCCCACTGCAACTTATGCCTTATTTACCTCTGTATTCCGCCCCACCCATTGCTAATATAAAGTGGTATAGAACAAGCATTTCGAACATATCTTATAAAAAAATAAATGTATGAATAGATGAATGCATGAATAGGATTAAATGAATAATCATTTCCTCCATCTCCCAGCTCAAAGTTCAAACAGATTACTCAGTCATGAATAGGCTTTCCCAATCTTGTCGCTCACCATGAAAACACAGGCAGGGAAGTCTCAGCAAACCACATCTTAAAAGAGATGAGTTTGTGATCTCCATTTCTCTGGGTGAATTTCTACTCTGCGGAATCAGGCAGTTGTGTAAACCACTGTCAGACTCAGAGGAGCCCACTGCTTTAAGAGTGGGGGAGTTGAAATTGCTTAGCAGCCAGAGCTAACCCACTGGAGGAAGTATCTTCTTCTTTTCTCTAAATGTTTACAGCATCATTTAGTTGGGACTTTCATGGCCCACTTCTATCTCAGAACAAAGCATGGTTCAGTCACTCTTGCACTTGTTGGCCCAGTAACATCCCCAAGAAGATAATTTTTCAGAAGAAACATCAAAGCTCATCTGTATTTGGAGGCAGCATAAAGCACACCCCCAAATGACAAGTGTGACTGATGTCTCCCCAGGGGCATCTGTACCACCTTCTTTCTCAGGAAAGCTCAGGAATAGATGAGCTGTCTTGTTCTCTTGTTCACATTACATTAAACATTCACCCCATCTCTTGAGAGCAACCTTGATCTAAAGGACGTGGAAAGCTGGGAAGACACACACCTACGATGGAGGTATTAATGGAAATGGAGGATGGGTAAGAACACAGGATATGAAATACCAGAGTCATTTAAATCACAGAATCTATTTTTGCCTTGTTAGACAAACATCGGGAAATGGAGACTCACAGGAAGTCTTCGGACCTGTGTGCAATCTTTCATCCATCAACATTTACTGAGTCCTGAGATGGTTTAAGTGTCCATGCATGTGTCTGGGGCTGCTTGCATCAGACTCTAGAGAATCAGCTGGGGAGTGACAGAGGGCTCGATAAGTAAGTAAACGCCTCTTTCGTCCTGAATTAATTCACAAGGTACTTAGAGAAGGTAACTTTAGGTTTTCAATTAAGTGGGTTTGCAAATATTTTACCCCATTTTAAACGTAACACCAGTAATGTGCAGTGATTAATAATTCGCTGAGTCCCTGAAGGGATAGAACCTTCTGCTCCAAGATTGTTCTCCAAATAATGGAGAGTGAACCAGATGGTACTTTCTCTTTAAGCAGGCTGGCTTCTAAGAAGCACGTGATGTTTAGTTCTATTTCCTTTCCCAACTCACAAATTGGGTAATGACCTCCTCCAAAGGCATGAAGGGTAGACAGAACTGGGGTGTCCCATTATCTAAAAGTCCCTCCATATGGAAACAGACAGACTCTTCTATCATGCTGCTAATGCTCACACACACTGCTAAGAATGGCCTGCTTCTCCCCAAGCAAGAGAACAGCTAGTCCTACTCTGTTAGATAGACATTAGCAAAATCACAATGAAAGAATAGCCAATGGAGATTACACCTGCTATTGGGATATAGACATAAAAACCAAATAGATCAATATTTAGGTGAATGTTTTTCTCTCTTAATGAGATCCCATTCCCCTTATTCCACCATAGGAGAAAAAAGTAATCCCGATAAAGCTGATTAATACCTGTAATTTATTTAGAATCATAATAGCTAGTTCTGGTCTGGGTCAACAAACATTTATTTGCCCGATTTCTCAAAACTTCTGCAGCTAAAATTATATGCCATGAAATTTGCTGGTCAAAACAATTGTACTCAAGGAATGGGCCTAACACAGATTAAAGATATTTCTCAGGGACCACTTACTAAGACTGGATAATTAACAAACATTTCAGATATATGTTGAATGCTTAAGATGGAATTTATTATTTCTCACAAAGATTAATTAAAAAAATTATTACTCAAAAATTTCCATTTTCCAAGCATTATTGCTAGCCTGGCTTTATTGCATTGACATTTAAAACAAATAAAATTGAGTCATGATTTCTGTCAGTTAAATAAATATATTCTGCTGAAGCTTAAATTATCATCCATCTTAGCACAGGGTCATATATTATATTAGCAGTCAGTGACTGATTAGTTATTTATTCTCTTAAAGAGTAACTGAAGGAGATTAATATTCTGATAAGCATGTCACTGATTTCTGGGGAGTGCCTGGCTTTTCTTTCATCACATGAACTATAATGTGTCAGACATAAATTCCATTATAATTACAATTAGTACTAATGCCTCCCAAATTATATTTAATGGAAAGGTCATTATTTTAACTACAAATAATTTCTTTCTTAAAAGTTTTAAATGGATTTCCACACACACAGTTAAAATAATGTTGAAGAAAGAACAGTAAGTAAATCAGGAGATAGGTTTAAAAAAAAAAAAGACAGTGTATTTTGCTTATTTTTCCAGCTGGGTTACATTTTTCACCCATGTTCTGCCATGTCGGTTTTTTGATGATAGTGGGAGAGGGTGGGGAGGAGGTAAAGAGAGGTAGAAGCAGAAGAGAGGAGGAGAAGGCCCTCATGTTGGCCACGTACCTGGTATGTTCCCAACACAGTGCATGATGCTTACAAATTCCTTCTTTTAATTCTTACAATGACCCTGTGAAGTAGATAAGTCTCCTAGTTTACAGAGTAACAAAATGAGTCTCCTAGTTAAATCCCTGAAGCAATTTTACTCTGCCAGGGATATGAGGAAGTGAAAATTAAACCTAGGCCTGTCCAGCTCCAGACCTCCCACTCCCATAGGCAATGGTTGTTGCTTCTCATTCTTCTGGTAATGACCTCTCCTGGCAGGAGCCCCACATTTCCATCTGGGTGGATGGGTAAAGACCTGACCTAGGTTATGCTGGGCTACGTGATGAAGACACCAAGTCTGCCACATGGTTCTAAGAGTCCCTCTCTGATTTGTGTGTGAGCTGGGTTCCCCTGGGCATGTCTTCCCAGATATTTCCAAAAGCATCAATGAAGATACAGAATACAAGAGACAAATAAAGATAATAACTCAGCCAGTCTTGGCAGCATGAGTATAGTTGCTTCTTAACATGAAAACAGCAAGTTATGAAATGACTATGTTGTGAAATGACCATGAGATTTAGAATTAAAAGACAAGTTTGAAGTCTTAAAGAGCTCAACATGAATTAAAAACAAACAGAAAGATATATTCGGTATATGTTTCAAAATGCGCACAGGTGACAGAGTCGACTTCGATAAACTATTTAGAAATAAGAACACGCCAAGTGCATCTGACTAATTATCTGGCCGTGCACAAGTCCCTTCTCTAGTCTGAGCCTCAGTGTCTTCATCTACAAATAGAAAGATTGGGTTACATCAGTGGTTCTCAAAGTGGGAACTTGTTGGCACCTGGGTGGCTCAGTTGGTTAGGCGTCTACCTTCTGCTCAGGTCATGATCCTGGGGTCCAGGGCTAGAGCCTTGCATAGGGCTCCCTGCTCAGTAGGGGAGTCTGCTTGTCCCTCTGCCCCTCCCTGCTGCTTATGCTCGCTCTCTCAAATAGATAAATAAAATCTTAAAAAAAAAAAAGAACTGTAAATTCTTGGGCCCCACGCCAGAACCACTAAGATAGGTCATTGACATGAGTCCCTACGAATCTCTAAAAGCAATCTACATCCACTAATAAGTGCAAGCCCTTCCCACTGTGCTTTGTAAATCTGCTAGTATGGAGTACTTCATTCAGTGAGGACAGCAAACATTCCTTTGGCACCAACTGTGTGTCAAGTGAAGGCACTCTTTGATACACGAAGCCTCAACCCCCTATGCCTTGAGGATTTAACTGTCGGGGAGGAAAAGGCAAGCCGACAGAAAATCAGGCGTGCCAAGTGCAGCGTTAGAGGTAATGCCCTGGAAGACAGAAGAGGGAGCAGTGACAGTAAGGAGGTGCTGTAACTCTGCTGGGTGGAGAGGAAGGGGAACTCAGGTTATAATAGAAGGCATCTGGGACTTTGAGATCCACACATTAAGTCCAATAAGAAAAGGATTAATTTTCACATTTTACAAGAGAAACAAGGTCACAGCAAAAGTCCAACTTCATGCAGCTACTGTATGGAAGAGATGAAGTTTAAAGACAGATCTTTGGACTTAGAAACTCCTATTTTATTTGATTCTGTTCTCATAGGAAAGCAACTCTTAGGAGACAATGGATCCTGCCCCTCCCCCATCTCTTGCCCCCAGGAAAAAAGAATAATCCCTACAGGTCTGGGGGAGGGAAGTCCCATCAATAGCGAGGCAGCAGTGGCAGAGAGCTGGGGCCAGGCAGTCACCAGCGAGCCTATTAAATGTATCAGATGTCATCGGTACCTCCTTTATCCTTCTCACTTTGGACCTCACAGGCTGATAAGAAGGGGAAAGCGTTATAACCCAGAAGTAAAACTGTTGCGTGATTATAACCCTGACAGCCTCTCTCTAATGAGCTTCCCTGCAGATAGGGAGAGGGGAGAGTGCTTTGATCTCCATGAGCAGAAGGCTGAAAGGACCACTGTTTGGAGCAAAGCCATCTGATGGGGTCCAGTCTTCCAGTAATCAAAGTCACAAGCTACCATCTGAGCCATTTGTGAACCGCAGATAAGATTAGCCGCTCATTTGATAGATCAACCACCGCCATCAATGGAGGCTAATTGTATCTGAAATATGACCAGGAAAGTGTCAGCTCCTGGAGACGAGCACTTCCTTTATCCTGGGTTTGAAGCAGGAACAACATTTTTCGTCTGAAAACTTGAGCAACATGTCAATGTGTGCGGCTGCATTTTTTTTTTTTTTTGCCTTTTCCCCCCAGCCATAAAAGAAGAGGAAATGTGAGGTCCTTGGAATGAGATATCGATCTGCACATATATTTTTACAAAGATTCTCCATTATGGTGTCAGAGAATATGTAATTTTGGGATGCAAGACTGGAGGTCCAGGAATACTCACACCATGGAGTTCTTAGATAGCTTCAGAATAATAAAAAAACAACAAAACACAACACAACAAAACAAAACCCCCAAAACAGAAAATGTCCAGGCCTTGGAAAGTCATGTCTAGGAAGGCTAGCTTTGTAATTCTGAAGTGTTTCATGAGAATTTGAAGGTATTTATATGGGTAGAGTTTTGCCTAGGAGGCTTATGTGACTGACAGCTTTACTTTCTTCTAATTTATTCCCATGTCAGTAGAAACTGAGCTCAAAATGAATCACGATCAGGTAGCTTGGACAGCTCTTACACTCTAGCAAATGAAATCCCACTTTTCCACTCTAGATCTACTGAAGTTCATTATTTGCTGCGTTCAGAGATCACCTATTCTTCTGTATTCTCGAGACATATTGTAGTATGAGCATGAGGAAGTCTGGTTTCTCATCCTCAGAAGGTTTCTGTGTGTGACTATAAGCTATTTCAGCCTTCCTCTTTTACGAAGGGGTGAACACAAATTCCTCACTCCCATCTCTCGTTGCTGCCGCACGGGCCTCTCTATTTCCAGCCTGGTCCACTATAGCTCTTAAATTGCTATGTTGTCCCCATGTCCAGGCGGCTAGTAAAAGCTGCCTGAAAATGGCAAGGTATGATGAGAAGCACCTCATTATGGCTCCCAAAATACACAGACCCAGAATAGCCCTGCACAGTTGGGGTAAGAAAAGAAGTAGGAGACCAAGAACAGAATGTCTTCCACCCTATGTAAGATCTAGAGGAAAGTTCCATCACTTTCTAACAAACTCTCAAGCTATGATCGCCTTGCAGGGATCACCTTCATGGACCTTCTCCCACTTGGACTGACACCCTATCCTGTGAGCATCTGATGGCTCAGGTTTAGAAATTGCCTTAACCTTGCAGAAGATGGTGACTGCAGTGGTAACACCCCAGTAGAACCATCAGATCGGGCTCTCAGAATCTCAGAACATTACAGGAGAAAGAGCCTTTGTAATTAACAGCACCCTTACAATGTATCAGGTGCTGTGCAAAACATATTGCATTCCATAACTCATTTAACCCCTCACCCGAGGGGGCAGGTTACAGTTATTATTTCTTCATTATGGATGAAGAAACTAAGGCTCAGAAAAGTTAACCGTATTGCCCCCAGCACACAGCTAATAAGTGGCCAGTATGTGAAACCAGATTTGACTAATGGCAGAATCCTCTTTTTTTAAATACTATGCAATAGATCACATTGATCATTACTCCAAACTTCAAAAAAAATTTTTAAATGTAAAAAACCCCACTTTTTTAATGTTTTGCAACAGAAGATTTGAGTGACCCTCTTCAATAACCTTATCCCCACCAGAGCCACTTCTAAAGGTCCTTCTTACTATCTAGTTCAAAAACTACCAATCAAGTTGAACTCTGTAAGAGCACAGCTAGGAGCGACTCTGCAACACACATGCACAGGCGCTTTCCCCAAGTTGCAAAATCACTTCTAGGACAGCTAGCACTAGTACCCAGTCCTCTGAATTCCCGGGCCATTCCCCTGCTTGCTTTGTGTTTGCGCCAAAGCATAAGGCAAATCCACTCACCGAGCACACACGGGGGTGCTGCCAACGGAGGGTGCCAGGAGAAAGCCCTCCGATCCCCAAGAGGGCTACACAACATATTGAGAACCAAGTGTTAATTTCTGACCACTAATCATGAAGCATGAGATTGCTTTCTAGAACACTCTATGATTCAGAGTTGCATATTCCCCAAGGATTCTAGATGACTAATGATTGCACTATTTGACACAATTATTATTATTATTCTTTTGGATAGTCACACATTTGCCTTTATTGTGAGCAGCAGGTGGGACACTTCCAGAAATAGTCAAAAAAAGATAATAACTTACAAAAGCAGGAATTCAGTGAAGCCACCTGGTTGGAACTCTTGGGAGCTATCATACATAGATGCCAACTCAGAGCAGCAGAAAGAGGACTCCAAAGTCCATGAGGAGCAAGGCCACCAAGGAGATGAGGAGCTCTTCATAGATATCCCGAGTGTACTTAGTGGAGGTAACCTCATAAATAAAGAACCAGGGAGTAAAGAACATACCAATGGCCAATAGAACCATGGTCAGACGAGGGATGACAGCAGGGTTCACTGGGCTGGTGTATCTGCTCATGGCTTGATCTCCATTTTGCTAGGCATAGGATAATCCCCTGCTCTTCCACTGGCATATTTTAATAACCCTGAGATTTGAGGATCTTACTACTTTGCTAGGTCTTATCTGAACCTTAGCAAGGGTTTGTGAAATTGAGAGACTAAACTGAGATAAAATATGAGATAACCCATGACTGCCACCTTCTGTGCCCTCAGGTCTCAGGAATGAAGATGGGCAGAAAGCACTCTTGAGATCAAGGGCAGGTAGGTCCTCTCTTTCAGCATGTGGGTGAAGAAAAGTATTTGCCACAGGATAGGGGAACTCTTTGAGAGCTCCTTTAGACCACTGCCCAACAACTATGGCTCTGCTATAAGTATCTTAGATTGCTACGAGGAATCTGGCTTTTTTTTTTTTTTTCTTCTTGACCTTACTCCACTTTCTAAGTTCTTACCCCTCCATGCAGTTTTAGCTCGTATGTGGCAAAAGTCTTTAGCCATTCTCAGCATTTTGATTCTCTGGAGCAAAACTGAATTCAGTTTTTAACAGTGCTTGCTAACCAGGTTCCGTGCTGGGGCTCAGGGAAACATGTGGAGCCCAGTTATCTGGGCAACACGGGACCACACGTAGAGGTCCCCAGGAATTTACTTTCCCTGGGATTCCAAAGTGGACAGGAAGATAATTCTGGCACTGCCTCAAAAGTCAGGAGGCCTGGGTCTCTACATTTCTACGCTTTAGAAATGAGGGGCCCTTTTGCCTCTTTCTTCTAAGTTCACATGATTCTAAATCTACATCTTCTCCAGGGTACACTCTGAAAGAGGCTGATTCTCAACAGGCACTAAAAGGATGAGTCTAGGCACACCGGGGTGGCTCAATTCGTTAAGCATAGGACTTTGGCTCAGGTCATGATCCCAGGGTCCTGAGATCAAGTCTCACATAGGGCTCCCTGCTCAGCGGAGAGCCTGCTTCTCCCTCTGCCTGCTGCTCCCCCTGCTTGTTCTCTCTCTCTCTCAGACAAATAAATAAATAAATACAATCTTAAAAAAATATATATAAAAGGATGAGTTTAGAGGGACGTTCATACAAGACACCTGACCACTACCCTTCAGATGTATCAAGGCCACAAAAGACAAGAAGGGACCAAGAGACTGTTCTAAATTGGAGGTGACAAAGGAGACATGACATCTAAATGCAATCATGGGATCCTGATTGGATCCTGGAGCAGAAAAGGGCCACCAGTGGAAAAACTGGGTAAAGTCTGTAAGTCTACAGTTCAGTTAATACGGTTATGTCGATGTCAACTTATTTGTTTTGTTATCATGGTTATGTAAGATGTGAGCATTAGAGGAAGTTTGGTGAGGAGTTTATGGCGACAGTCTACAATATCCATGCAAATCTTCTTAAATCAAAAATTATCTCCAAATAAAAAAATTAAAAATAATAAAAACATGAATATGTATTTTCCCAGAACATGAGACTATAAATTTCTCAAGGGGTCTTTTTTTTTTCTTTCAGTATGTTTCTGAGGGCCTACCAGAGAGGTGCCTTACAGTAAGCTCTCAAACTATTATTAGAATTAAATTAGTCAAAAATTATTCACAACCATAATTTAACCTGGGACAGAGCACACGTAACCTCACCACTGTTACAAGAAGTTAATATTGCAAGTGTGGTATTTCTACAACTAAAACACATTAAAAAGTCTGGGAAAATGCCATTGTTTCCTGGTACCAAGGAAAAGCAATCTCTCCACGTTCAAGGCAGATAGCCAGTCTGATTTCAGAAAATAAAAAGGAAAGAAAGAAAAAGTAACAACACAAAAGATCAAGTAGCTCCTTTTAAAAAACCATCATCGTTGCTATTTGGACTAAGCCAGAAGCTCCAGATAACAGTAACTACTAAAGAAGAAAAGGAACAAAAAACCCTGGGAGCTTTCAATTTGTTTTTCATAATAAATGAATTGCCCCCACCAAAATGCAGCCTTGAGGAGTTAATTAAACAGCTGCCCCCATGGCTGATTCCGAGATGTTAGAAGGCCCGTGACAGGCCCCTAAACAAATGGGGCAATAAAGGTGTGGGCTGTTTGGGTTGATTGAAGAGCTTGAGTTTTTCACCCCTAGTCTCTAAGCCATCTGGAAGTGAGTTTGTGGAATGTGGGATGGCAGCCTCTCTGCCCTTATCTACTGATAAGATTCTCAGCCTCAAACACGTGTACTAGAAAGGCAGGGAGCAAATATTTCAGACCTTAAACAACTTGCAATCCTCCCTCTAAAGTTCACGCAGTGCTATAGCACAGAAGGATGGACACTCATCTCCCATTCTTCCCCTCCAAATCTCGGGCTTTTGACGTCAACATGAGCCAAGACTGAGAAGTTGACTTAAAGGAAAACTGTGTTCTGATTCATGAGTTCCACCCACCTTCTCTGAGTCCCACTCACCTTAGGCTACAAAAGTCAGGCTTTTGAGAGTTGCCTGAGGACGAGACTGCCAAGCAAAGGAGGTTTAACTGAGCAATGAATTTGAGGATGAGAACCAGTCTGCTGGTCTAGTTGAATCCTAAAACACAAAATATCTGAGGATGGCCCACAGGCTACAACTTCACCAATAAAGGGTTCAGTGTCTGACATCGGAAAGACTTACTTGGCTGTTGGGAATGAAAGAAATCCGGAAATTATTCTTTTTGCTTTTAAAACCTAAAAATGAGAAAGCATACGTGGTGTGTAGAGCTGTTGTGTTGGATGTGTCTGGTGGGTATGAGGCATGGGCTGTATGTGGGAGTCATTGTAAAATTAAATTAGGCTAAACAGAGAAAAATCATAATTAGATGAGGCTAGTAACATCTTGGGTGAAGACACACACACACACACACACACACACACACACGTGTGTGTGTGTGCACCACAGATACACAAGAACTGAAGGGATGCCGAGTTTCAAAAAAGCTTTCAGAATTCGATAATGTAATCATTCACTCTGTCCTCTATTTTCAAGTTCCTCATATGTTCCAGGGACTAAGTGCACCCCAGGAATATAAAATCAGGTGATACATTTAAACCTTGCTTTCAAGGAGTGCGCAATCTACTGGAAGAGGCAGAGCAAACCAACAGTCATAGGACAGAGTGACAAGGACCACCAGAAAAGCAAGTTCAGATCGCCCTGGGAGGCCAGATGTGGGGTGACAGTGAGCAGAAAAGATCGACTGTGTCATCTGTTTTTCAAAACAGGAGATGATGATTCTCTCATTCGTGGTTCATCCAACCTCAGACTGATCTTGAAATTCGAAGAAATAGCAAGGCTTTCATAGTTGTTTGTGGGGCTGGAAAATGCAATGGCAAGCTTGATTAAAATGTTTCACTTCTCTGGTCTCAAAAATCTCATGTGTAATCTATTTGAATAACAAAATTATTCTTAAAACAACAAAAAATCACCATTGAATTTCGTTTATCATTCAAATGTTTCTGTAAAGTACCGACTCCGTGCCAAGTGCGGTGCCAATACTGGGGAGTACAGCTCCTTCAACCTTAACTCTTTCAAGAGGGTCCACTCTGCTCTTTAACGTCTTGCAAAACTTGATGGGTCCCCTCCGGCACAATAATGTGAGAGCAGAAATAAAGAAGGATGACATTTTAAAAAAGACTTAATTGGTTTCATAGTGGAAAAGTGATCCGATTACCCTTTCTTGACAAAAAGCAAAGTGATCATTTTATCTACACAATCTTGCTAGAGTCTTTGGGGTTGTCTAACAGCATTATAACTAATTGCAGAGTAAAACAAAGATAAGGATAGTTTATTGGACAAAATAATTTCAAACAATCTTAGCTCTGGTGAAACCAAACCAGTGGAGTTTCTTTACCCATTGCAGTGATAGTAACACATATAATGTTCTTGTGAAACTAATGCCAGGCAAGGAAACAGGCAAGCATAGCAGACATGAAAGATTATCTGTGATAATTTTATGTTGAAATCAACAGTTCTCCTGGACATACTACAGCTCTTTAAGGGCCCCATGTCTGTACTCACATACAATAAGCAACTAACTCTGTCCACTGAGTTTATAACTTTTTATATTATACTCTTACAATGCCCTCAGAAATGCCCAATACCTACTTAGGTATTCTAAGTTCCCGCTACAGAGCTTCAAATATGAACTCTGTTGATTTTACCAATTGTGCTCCTGGGTTTAGTTTCTCTAGCTAAGTGAGGAAAAGGCTTCTGCTTCCAGAGGTCAAGCATTATCTTGATTTAGCAGGTTGGGCCCCTGAATCACTGCTATGCTCAGTAGCAAAGAATGCAGGCTGGGAAGGATTAATTACCAAAGCCAGTAATCCTGACTCCAACCTCCAAAAATATGGGGAAGTCCAAAAAAAATCTTGAAAGTGATTTGCAACATTCTGTTCAAATCAGCCTCATGAGTAATGTCACTTTGACACCTCTTACCCATGTAAACATAATTATCGCGGGCACATCAGCTATTCTCTGAACCTTCTCCTTTTCACCCTAAGGCTCAACTTCCCCTCCTCTGAAAGAAGATCAACATAGTTTTACTAATAG
Source organism: Ursus maritimus (assembly GCF_017311325.1). NCBI lineage: Eukaryota > Metazoa > Chordata > Mammalia > Carnivora > Ursidae > Ursus > Ursus maritimus. The sequence continues at coordinate 14,012,359 of NW_024426774.1, read as the reverse complement.
TTTCTTCCTCAGTCTTTCTAGTGAAACAAATAGACTCAAAGTGTAAGAATGCCAGTAGCCTGTTTTATGACGAACTGTGGGTACTCCCACAGGCCTGGGCAAAAAAATTAATTATATACTTTGGTCTCAAGCCCAGGGGACACAGATTCTCTTGGCAAATTCTGGCAAGCCGATCCAAACCCTGCAATTCCTGTCATTTCATATCAGTGAAATCTCATTTTATTAGGAAGTAATGAGAGAAGAAATTCCCAGTTGACCATTAAAAGTCCTAAACAGGTACCACTTTCTTTCATTTACTTTGATCTGGCCTCAGTCAGCTCAAGTGTTGCCACAAGACCACATGTCTGCTGTATCACAGGAGTAATACTATGAATGAAAATATTTACAGCCGAGGTTATTCATCCATTAAGTTAAATAAAAGGCATCACTGATTTCTATATATAATACATACATATAGAAAGCCCTGCTACCTGCTAGCGTGTGATACTAAGTAAGGATCCTAGGTTAAGAATGCTGAAAGTATCTTAATATCCCTTCTGTCTATAAGAGTTAAATAAAATTATTGGAAAAATTAATAGGAAATGTGGAAAAACAGCATCTCATAACAAATGGTACAAACACATTTTACTTAACATTTGGAACCTAATATCATATGCTACTGTCTGGGCATAAATATAAATAAAACCTAAATAACTAAGAAGAAAATGTGTTAAAACAGCTGATACAGCAAGAAATGTAATTATCAAGGAATGCTAAAATCTCAGCTTATTCTGCACATGTACCCAATATGTGTCACATAGGGGAATTCTTTTCCTTCACAAAAAAACCATCAGGGATTTTTAAAAATAATATTGTACCAAAGGAAGGGCTTAATGAACTGCAGATTTGGAAACTTACATCTACATCCACTGTGTCTAGCTCACGGTCTGGAAGGAGGCACATCCTGAGACTCGAGGGAAACGAAAGGTGATTCCGATGGCTGCTGGTCCCTTGAACATACCTGGAAATTAACATTGAATAATTGTTATTGCAAGTACATGTGTTTTCTCCTCTGAGCCAGCATCATACGTTATATAGCATTATATTCTCATCCATCATTCCTTTGGACGAGGTGAAGTGGGAAGGCAGATTTGTTCTATAGCCCCAAGGGAACCAGGGCATCAGAGTGGGGGTGGTGGTGGCAGTAGGTGCGTCAGGTCACCTCCCTCCTAAGAGTTATGCTCAATGCTCAATGTTCCCTAAACACAGGTGGGGGCCTGTGTTACAGGATCACCTGGAGCTGGAACTCTCTTATGAACTTACATTCTCTGACACCTCATTTTCTCCCCAAGAGAGTCCCACTGCTGTTAGGATTGTGTTCGAATTTTTAGCCAGTCACTCAAGGCCTTTAGCTCTAGCTAAACACTGAATCCTCCTCCAGCACAACTCACTCCACTCCCCTTCTATTCTCTCACTTTCCATAAAACATGCATTCATGCGTGTGCTTGGTTGGTACTCATGGCAGGCTTACGATGTGCCAGCATGGATCCAGGCCTTGGGGCTGCAACAATGAACAAGACAACTCCTTTCACTCAAGGAGTTTATATGGGGGAAGGGCACAGCAAAAGATGATAAACACAAAAACCAATAAATAAGTGAATAGTATTTAGGTGGCAGTAAGTGTTAGGGAGATGAAGAGAATTTCCATGAGGAGGCAGAGAGGATCTCTCTGACTAGAATGGTCAGAAAGATCTCATTGTAGGTGTGACTTCTAAGCAAAACCTCTATACGTACATAAGGAGTAATAAATGCAAAGGCCCTGAGGTAGGAGTAAAGTTGGCTTGCTTAGGGCACAGAAAGAAGCTCAATTTGGCTGAAGTACAGTACTTGAAAAGATTACGAAGATGTTTGAAACGTGATGGCGGTCAGCAGAATCCTAAAATGGCCCCCAGGATTTCTCACAGAAAATGACCCTTTATGCTATATTCCATCAAATTCCTTTCTTGTCTGTGATGCATGAGAGCCAGAAGAAAGGTTATCTGGAATTTTTTCTGAGCATCCAAATACATTTAGTTTCTTTTCAATTGTTTTATTTGCAGTTTTTTTTCTTTTTTATTTGCCTATTTAAAACATTTATACAGGTTTATGTTTCTCTTAATGAGATTTTGTTCTTTCTTCCCTTTGTGTACTTACTAAGTGGGCCATAATTCACAGGCTGAGTCTGAGAATGGGTTAATCCCTTTGCAGTCTGGGTGTAGCTGAGTTTCCGCCCTTGGTTCAAATGCGAAGTGAACCTGCATAACCAGCTTCAGGTGCAGCTTAATCTCTGGGCCACTGTTTATTTGTCAAAGGCCTTGCTGTGCACTCCTGTAGGTCAAAAGGCACAGAACTGAGAGGTGGCAGAGAGGTCAGACCCTGGGGAACTGTGGAAACAGCCAGGACTCTAGTGGGCTTGGCCATTAGCTCCCTGTGTGGCCTGGGCCAGGCCTCACAGCTCCCTGAGCTTCAGTTTCGACTTCTGTACATGAGGGCCATGGCCCAGAGAATCCCTAAGGGTCTTCACCTCCCCCTCCAACCCCAGACCTTACCTAAAAGACAAGGAGCTCTGGGGGAGAGGAGGAGGCCAATCTAACTTGTAGAAACAACTACTCCTGGCTTTATCTCAGTCCCTCATAAGATGTTGTATATTTATTGGCTGTGGTTCTTTGCTGATTACCTTGATGTATTATCATAGTTAATCTTCATACAACTCTCTGGAATATTTTCTGTGATTCTGCTAAATTTTAGATAATACAATTTAGACTGAGAGAGTTTAAGGACTTTCCTCAACTCACATAATCAGAAAGCGGCAAAACTAGATTTCCTCAGTTTTCATACATACCGTGCTTTAGTGTTTTCACTAAAACACTAGTATCAGTATTCTAGCTGCTGTGCAGTAAAATATGAATTAAAAGCAATGTCCAACTACACGAGGATCTTAAAATAATATAAATGGCATGTGTGTAATGTCAGCCATGTACCGAACACTACACTAGGTGCTTTACATAATTTGCAGTGCAAAGAATGTATTTCTATTCCCCATTTTTTATTAGAGAAACTAGGATTCAAAGAGTTTAAGTCATTTCCCCAAAGTCCTACATCCGAACTGTGATGAAGCAGAGCTGCTGGTCTGTCTGACTACAAAGCTCATTCTCTTCCACGTATTAGACAGTGAGGCAAAGGCACATGATAGGCAGGGCATGAAGGACACAGCCTAGGACAGCAAAGTGAGGACTTCTTATGAAGAATAAACCAAAGGCATTAGAGAAGAATGATCCACTGATGAGAGGCATCAGCAGGAGGAGGTGGAAGTGCACAGGGTGTAGGTAAGCAGAGTGGGCTGTCCAGAAACAGAAGAATCAGCCTGTATGTACCAAGGTCAGGTTCAGGGTATGACTCTCTCCCACTGCCACACCCAAAGCAATGGAATCCCCCTGTTTCCATATGTCCATCTCCAGAGACCAGGTTCTGAAAAAGGAAAACAAAGGTGAACTCTTTTGCTGCCTTTCCTGATAACTAATCTTTTATGCACTTGACCCAGCACAGTCAGAAATGCACGTCCTGCCAGGAAACCAAAGATGGTCCAGAACCACTCCCAGAAAAGCCTTGGTCCTTGTCCAGTGCAAACTTGGCAATTTCGCATAGAATAAAAGACACACATTCACAAGTTTTCTGTCCTTGGGAGTGTCATTGTGAGCTCTAGGCCTCTGCTACATGGCTACTATGCTGGCTGGAAAAACTTGCCAGAATTCGATACAAAGAGGAGTTATCATCCTATAACTTAGAATTCAGTTCTTTTTTGGAGGGGGGTAAGGGAATACATTTAAACTACTGAAATTGAGGCAATTTATTTAAATGGGAAGGCAGATGTATTAGTGAGATTTATGCAAAACTATTTTTATAACTGATATAACTCAGTAATATGTTTCTATAATTTAATTAGAATGCTATCACATATTCTGGCCAACCACTGTTCTCAGTGAGGCATTATGTATATTTAATTAGAAGAATAATTAATAAATAACTTTGGATCTGTAAAAACAGAAACTGCGACAACCGTCCCCATCTTGAAGCATCTTCCCCATCTTAAACCTGGTCTTAATGGTGAAATCTTGGTATTTAATTAGAAAAAAAAAAAGTATAGCCACGTAGTTTTGACCATTAGTGTCCATGCAATTTGTACTAACTCATTATGTCTTGTTAAATACCCAAGGATAAAAGGAACAGCACACCAACCCCCATATCTTCCTCAAAGCTCTCATTCATGATATATGTTGCCTGGCATTTGGCACCATGAAGACTGGGAACGTAAATAGTAATTCCTAAAGGACTTACTGTAGCCCCCAGGTTTCTGTCTTTCTGCAGAAGGCTGTTGGTGCAGGGATGCTGAAGTGAAATTCTTTCTTTCTACCTATTGTTGAAAACGGGGTACTGAAATCCCCTACAATTACTGTATTGTCTTTTTCTCCCTCCAGATCTCTTTGTATTTGCTTAATAGATTAGATTCTCCTCTATTGGATGCATATATATTTACAATTGTTGCAACCTTCTTTGTCCCTTGTTACAATTTTGGACTTTCAGTCTATTTTGTCTGATGTAAATGTAGCTGTCCTTGCTCTCTTTTGGTTTCTGATTGTGTGAAATATCTTTTTCTATCACTCCACATTAAGCCTATGTGTGTCCTTGAAGCTAAAGTGAGTTGCTTTTAGGCAAGCAAATAATTGGTTTTCTGTTTGTTTTATTTTGTTTTGTTCTTAACCATTCAGTGACGTTACGCTTTTTGTTTCGATAGTATAGTCCATTTACTTTTAAAGTAATTATTGATAAGTAAGGACTTACTAATATCCCTTTGATTTCGGACTATTTTGCAGTTTCCTTGTTCCTTTCTTCTTCTCTTGCTATTTTTCTTTGTGATATTGGTCTTGGCAATAATTATTTGGATATGATACCAAAAATCCAAGCAACAACAGCAAAAACAAACAAGTGGTTCTACATCAAACTGAAAAGCATTTACATAGCAAAAATCAAACAATAAAATGAAAAGGCAACCTACGGACTGAGAAAAAATATTTGCAAACTCTATATCTGAGAAGGGGTTAATAACCAAAATACATAAGGAACTGACATACCATTCTCTCTCTCTCTCTTTCTATTCACACACGCGCGCGCGTGCGCACACACACACACACATAATCCAATTAAAAATGTGCAGAAGACCTGAGTAGAAGACATTCAAATGTCTTTCCAAAGAAGACATACAAACGGCCAACAGGTAATTAAAAAGATGCTCAACAGCCCCAATAATCAAGAGAATCCAAATCAAAACCATAATGAGATATCACCTCCCACTTGTTAGAATGCCTATCGTAAAGGGATAAGAAGTGTTGGTGAGGATATGGAGAAAAGGGAACCCTTGTGCACTGTTGGTGTGAAAGTACATTAGTATAGCCACTATGGAAAAGAGTACAGCGTCCTCAGAATAATTAAAAATAGAACTACCATATGATCTAGCAATCCCACTTCTGATAGTTAGTCAAAGAAAATGAAATCACTATCTCAAAGAGATATCTGCAACCCATTGCAGCATTATTCACAATAGTCAAGACATGGACTTCACATAGTCAAGACATGTTAAGTGTCCACAAATGGATAAAGAAAATGTGAGATATATATATATATATATATATATATATGTTATATAATATATTATTCATAATATTATTCAGCCATAATAAAGAAAGATATCCTACCATTTGTGACAAGATGGATGGACCTTGAGGGTATTATGTTAAGTGAAAAAAGTCAAGACAGAATAATGCAAATACCGTATGATCTCACTTATATGTGGAATCTAAAAAAAAAACCAAACTTATAAAAACGGAAAGTAGGGATGGGTGTGGGTGGTGGTGTCTCCAGGGGAAGGGAGGTGCAAGGAATGAGGCGATGTTAGTCAAAGGGTACAAACTTCCAGGTATAAGACGAATAAGTTCTGGATATATAATGTACAGCATGATGACAATAATAAACAATATGCATTATATACTTGAAAGTGGACAAGAAAGTAAACCTTAAATGTTCTCATTACACACACACACACACTATATATATATATATATATATATATATATATATATATATATATACACACACACACATATATCAAATCATCATATTGTATACTTTAAACTTATTCAGTGTTCTGTGTCAATTATGTCTCAGTAAAGATGGGGGGAAAAGTTAATGCAGTACTAACATACTACCGTGTCTGAAATAAGTACACACTCAAATTATTTCACCAAAAATGAGATTGACAGATGTACCTTTGTGGTATGTTAGACTCAATCATTGGCCTTTCTATCAAGGATATACAGATTTTTTGAAAGAAGTTGGCCCAAAAGTGTTTTGATTATTACATAATCTGATGGTGATTAAAGAAAAACAAAAGATAAGGGATTTTAAAAGATAATTTGCATTAACTCTGGAGAGGTTTAAATACTGGCAAATGCTTGTTCTCTCAAAGTTAGCCCTCCCTTCTCAGTGTGGTCTTTAGACCAGCAGCAGCATTGCCATCGCCTGGAAGCTTGTTAGAACTGGAGACTCTCTGCCCAGTCCCGGACATACCAAATAGACATTTTTAAGTTCGTGAGAGGCCCAGGTGGTCACTATGGACATTAGAGGCTCAGAAGCACTGCTCTGTTCTAAACCTTTGCTTCTCCAGCTCTCAAATTCATGAACACCCTATGCCAGTAGGGGACCTAGTCGAGAAGCATTATTTTCAGAGAGCTCAAACTTAGACAGAACTCATTTTATTTTCACACTGGAGAGGAAAAAAATAATTGAAACAGAAAAACTCAGTATATACAGAAATCTAAGCTCCAGGTTATAATCTGCCACAATTTTCAAGATTGCAAGAAATTAGCTGTGTTATTACAACAGGCTCATGGAAAGAAAGCAGCATTGTATACCCCCACGGTGTCCACCCAGGAAGTAACCCACTTCAGCAATTCACTTTCTGGTTGCTGCAGTCCCATGTGGGTATTTGGAACTCTTCCAGGCTAGGACAATCTTGGCAATATGCTACAAAGCTAAAGATGGACATGCTCTATGAGCCCAGCCAGTGATTGTATTTCTAGATAACAATTCTAGACACATTTTTATATTAGTACATAAAAGCCTGTTCATTGCAGCATTGGTAATAATAATAATAATAATAATAATAATATATAGTATATGAATGAATCTTGTATATTGACAGGGATAATTTTCAAAAACAAAAACATTTTGAAGCAAAACACATAAAATGTGAAATTATTCACATCCGGTTTAAAAACCTGCAAAATAATATAAAGTGCATGAATACCTACAGACATAAATATAAAACCACTCATGAGAATGATGAATATAAAAACATATATGTGTGTGTGTGTATATATATATATATATATATATATATATATATATAATTCCCTATTTTTACCATTGTGTTTAAAATCTTTTACAATTAAAAAAAGGACCATTTAGAGAGGAAGTAGGTGATTTCTAACCAGAAAAAGAAAACACATAGCAACAACAACAAAACACCATAAAATTAAAATAACTATCCATAGAATTACTTTATCTAAGAAGTTATGGTTTTTAAAGAAATGAAACGCTTCAGAGTTATTTTTTAACCTAATAATAATTACTTTTTCAGCTGGAGGATGATCAAATTACCTCCTAGTCCTTGCCCCATGGTCTCATTTACTCTGCAACCTGTATGAAAATCAGTACTGACACATGGACATTTCTGTGAGTCCAAAAAGGCACTGGGGGTCCAGAACTACTGAATTCGATACAAATTTAACCAAAGTCAGAATTTTCTTTTTGGTCCATGTTGTATGAAGGAAATACATCTTAGAATGTATTTTCATGAGGAAATAGATTTCCTGCAGGCTGATAACATGAACCTTTGAATTGCAGTTCAGTCAATTGTGAGTAGTCTGATATTGAAAGAAGTACTTAACCTCACTGAGTCTAGGTGGAAATAACAGTTCACAGCATTGATATTAGTACGACATGATATATAAAATACTTAGTACTGTATTTAGCTCATAGTAAGTGTTCTATTATATAATGGCTAACAGCAATAATATGATGGTGGTAATAAAACTGTGGCTAGCCTACACTTTGCAAGTGTTTTTACATTCAGGACTGTGGTATCTCCGGAGATACATAATCTATTTTGCAAGGTAAATGAGCAAATTGCCAAAACAAAACACTGCATTAATCTGGTTTTTGTTAAGATGCAAAGATGTTCCCAAGAAGACTACTAGCTCTTTCTAACTCACTCCCCTTTCTACTTTATCTTTTCTTCTTGCTCTACCCCGAGTGCAAGTTCACTTGGATTCTAATAAAATTTGCCTGACTGACCTGTTACTAGACAGGCCGTATTTGGACCAGTAGATGGAAATGCAAATACTAAGGCAAGAGTTTTAAATTTTTTTTGATGTATTATTGAAATAAACTTTTAAAAGCTTGAACTCAGATTGCTTTTTTTAACATGATGTCTCTACACATTAAGTAGGAAGAGACAACCTAAGGTTTTGCCCTGGGCCACACTGTCCTGGCTGCCAAGGTTTAAATAAGAAATGTAGGTGGTCATGACTAATACCTATACCCCAGCACCCCTGCTCTACACATAAGCTCTTTTCAGTGACCATGGGATGAGCTTATCTTCGGCCTGAGCCAGCCTCTTGGCAAACAATGGAACTGTGGATATGAACAGAGTTGGAAAACCAAGGGCAGGATCATGGTGCTTGCTGACCTAGAACTTCTGTGTATAGGGCTTGGGGTGGAACCTTCCCGTTATTTCCTCTCCACCTGTCCTTTATTGATCAATGGCCACATATTATGCTATCCCCCACCCACTCTCCTGCCTCACCCCCTAATGGTAGTTTTGTCTCTGAAATGAATGATTAGGCCTTTCCTATCCTTTCCTCAGAATAGAAAGAAGCCCCAGAGATGATAATATAATATAGTTTAATATCTCAGGGCTTCACTTTGAAAAAATAAATCAGAGCATTCCCTTTCCAGAAACTAAATGGAGTTTTGGAAACTGCAACAGACAACAATGTTAGAAGATCAAAAGCTAATCTCTACACCCAAGTCCTGATGATTACATGGCCCCACTCGACATGCAGCTAAAAGCATTTGTGAAGCTTCTGTAACCCGAGGATGTCAGGCAGCTCAGATATACAAGAACAATATGTGCCTGGGAGGACAGGGGGGCTCTGGCCAAGAGAAAGCACTTGTGACATTGACTCCCCTCTACTGTATTTTGCAAAAAGAGATCTGAAAATGAAGGGCTCCTTCTATTTGCAAAGCTGTCCTAAATTGTGGCTAATTGATGTTTTCTTAAGAAAATAACCACCGAGAAAGATCAAATCCCCCCACTACAAAGTTGGACATGGCTCACAGAACTAGGAGGGAAGTGAAAGTGAATACCAATTGTAGTCCCAAAGCCAAAGGCTCCTCACTGGTATTAGCAAATTAAATGGTGAGTATGGTGGAGCAGGGGAGAAGGAAGAGACAGTGAGGATGGAGGTGGGAGGAGGGATGAACCCTTGTTAGTTCTAGTCCTGAGACTGGTTATAGGAGGTGACTTATTTTAGGACTGAGGAAGAAAGGTGGGAAAGGAGAATTGTGCTTGGGGGAAGAGGGTATGAAACACAGACATAGAGGTATTTATTAAGAAATTAATGAATTCCTCTATTGGGAAACATTCTGTCCACTTTCGTTCTTCTAAAAAAAAAAAAGTAAGTAGTTGCCAAGGATAAGGTGTCAAGCAGATTTCCTATAAAGAGCTTTCCTAATAAATTATGTACTTGGTAAGAGGAATTGCATTTTACGTGCTATGGCCTTACTTCACAGTTTTACAGATTTCTTTAATCCTGACTATATTTTCCCTGGTTTTATATGAGCTGCTGACACTGGGTACTAGTGGTGGCTGGTGAAATTGTACTTTTTCCAGGGTTTTAAATCTAGGAATGGTAGCTGGAGAGGGAGGAATGGAACTGCAAAATGGCTGTGGCCACAGCTTTTATGATTCCAGGGAAAAATGAACATGTCTTATAATTTTCAAATTTTCCTTTTCTTCATAATTTTGTAGAGTGATTTCATCAAGAAGTGTGTTATCACTTTGAATTTTCAGAAGAAATGGAAGCAAATTATGATTATCTGAAAATTCAGGAGAGACTAGTAAAGTGAGTTTGAAGAAGCCCCTTCAATATACATTAAGCATTCTTTGATTAAAGCCATCAGTACTGCCTAGACACTGCCAGACCTTTCCCAAGATTTCTTGGAAAACTTTAGGATGTCATTCCTGAATTCTAAAAAGTTTAATGATGGAATATGAAATAAAATGTTTTCTACATTAGAAATACTGAATATGATGCTTCAGTTAGAAGAAGGCACATATGGAAAAGCACAGAAGTTAAATCCACTGCACCTTCATGGTGGTTTAGGAATATTTTTCCAGAAGCGCTAAATGGTCAGCAGGAAGCAAGAGCAAAAATGAGCACCTCAGGCTCAGGCTCAAGCCCTGGTACTTTACTGGGCTGTGGACCAATATAAGCTGAGGATCAATTGCCAATCCCGATGGCTTCTATGACAGCTGAGTATTTAAATCAAAACCCCACATTTAGTATGTGAGAATGTGCCAGATTTTTTTGTGGAAAAGTTTAAGCACTTGCTTCCAGAAGTACCCCTCCAGCCTGTCTTCCCTGGACCATGTAAGGACAGCAGAATAGAGTCACGAGAGCCCAAATGCAATTTCATCTCTGCCCTCAATTGATGTGTGGTTTTGAACAAGTCACTTCCCTTCGATCCTCCTTTGCCATTTTTGTGAAATAAGAGAATTGTCATGCATGCTCCCCAAGTTCCTTCTAATTCTAAATTTACATGGCTGAAAATCGTGTGTTGATTTTGAATTTTAGATCAATATAGTTCCATCTTCCCTAGGAACTAAGGTTAAAGAGTCTTTGGAAATTAAAACTTATAAAGAACCTGAGAAATAGTCGTACTCAAATCCCCTCATCCTACTCATAAAGAAACTGACCACTTGTGTTTGTTGGCTTTACTCCCAGATGCCAGTGAAAATATTTGGTTGTTTCAGGTAAGTGCAGCAATGAAACTCCTTTTGAATCTGAAAAACCCAGCTTTATGTTCTCTTACATAGGAATAATGTCATTTCACTGTCAGAAAAAAATACATGTTCAAATTACGGTAGAAATAAAATATCCATCTAATATGAATATGGGGTTTTCAACATCATAAAATTAAATATCCCTACATCTATCCCAAAGGTGAAATTTAGAAAATGCTACATAGTGTCTCAGCTACGAGGCTTACCTATGGCACAGTCCTGGGGCCTGAACCCATTTGCTGGAGTCATGTCTGATAAGGAATGCCTAGGGTAAAAAACAAGGATTCCTGAACCTTTCCAAAAGTTTAAGGAGAACTTTGGACCCCAAAACCAGGAGATGTGGGGACAGAATGAAGAATAAGAAGCAAACCGGGAAAAAGCAGAACGTGTAAGATCATTCCTAGAAGGAGCAAAGGGCCCAAGCTCCTTTTTATTAGGAGCCAGCCCAATGGGTCACGTGCAGATCAATTTCAAAATTCAAGGTCAAGGCAGGCAAGAGTGATTATGGTAGAGGGCTGTCCCCCCAAACCATTCGTTTGTTTTTATTATCATGCTTTTAGAAATTAACTGCCATAACTAGTAACGCATTATGAAATTGTCTTTTAAATGTTTTGGTGTCAGATAAGTTTGCAGATGCCTGTGTCTTCTCTCTCTAGCTGAAATATTAGCTCTTTGAGGATCTTATTAATTACTGTATTCCCACAGATAGGAGCCTGTTATAAAGTAGGTGCTCTGTAAATGTTTGGTTCATTCCACTGCTATCAAACACTCTGTTTGGTTGAAAGTTATATCATCAGGCATTTTATTATATTATTAATGAAAGTTATTTCACAAAGTATGAATTTTGTATATTTTTCTAAGGGTTGATAAGTTTCTATAGGAGTATATGGCGAATTGACAGCTCCAGAGATCTCTGGGTATGAAACACGGGGTAATCTAAATTTATCTGCATTTATGTATTTAACAGTTGGCTTATAAAATATTGGGTATTCAGATGAACAGGAAAACTTTCCATATTTTCTCATTACCATAATTTTGTGAAATTCATGGTTCATTTATTCGAATGGGTTTCTAAATTTTACTTATATGGCTAACATATATAGCCAACTCCACACACACAAGACTACTATTTCATTTATATCCTTAAACTTCTTTGAATAACTAGGCAGAGAAGAGACTCATATTCTGGACTGACAATTTTTTTTACTATTCAGAACGTAGAGGACCTCAGAGCAATTGCTTATCCTACTCATGGCTCAATGAATAGTTATCTGTCTGTTTAAAAGACAAAGATGTATTTTTTTTTTCAGTAGGATCATTCTTCCATTTACTCATTCACTCATCCTTCAAAAGTCCTTTACCCAGTATCTATTACATGGCAGACATAAAGGAATGAATTAGGCATACAGAATGAAGCTAGAAAAAGAATCCTTTGATTTCAAGGCATTTGCATTCTAGGGATTAGACAGATAGATAAACACATTATCATACTTTCTTTGGTATCCTCTACTTGATATCCTCCACTGATACAAGCCTGGGTGCTAGTCAGCACTTACAAATCACTTACTACCCGAGTGACTCAGTAAATGTAATTATGAGAGTTGGAAATAGTGGGCACATACTTAGTCAATAAGCGACTAGGGGAGAGATTTTGAGATGTGAAGGAGGCATCTTTTAGATAAAATAAAATCACACTCTGATTCATATGTTTATAAAAAGTTTTTTTTCCTCAAGAATGGTTTCCTATTCATGAAGAATCAATCCATGGTAGATGTAGAAGGAAATCCTTAACATTTGAAATTAATATAGGAGAGATTGACCAAGCAGATCCACCTCCAAGAGGAGTCGTCATATACATGTGCCAGAGCAGAATCCTGGGTGGGTGGGAGATCATGGTGTTTACCCAGCTGGCCGTCATCCAATCATTTAACTGTGTGCTAACCATGTCCGGTGCTCTTTTGATAGCACAGAAGGTGGCTGATGTCTCCTGTATTCCCTGTCCCTAGCACATAGGATCACAGTGATACAGAGGAAGAGCTCAAGGCATGAATAGTTGCCGTTCAACTATCCAGACTCTCCATCTACCCTGTATGGACCTTCCCTGGGGTCGCTTCTCCAGTCAGCCCTTATGTGAGAGCGTAAAAGAAAAGCACGCTTTGCTGAGGGTAACAACAATCCCCAAAATGGTGGTGCGGTCTGCTAATTCTGTAACAGTACCCGCTTTGCAGGGAAGGTGGTGAGACATTGACAACCTGCTAATATAATGCAGTGTAGGATTCAGGAAGCCCTGCCTTCCCCCCAAGCTTCTCCCAACAGAAGAACACAAGGACCAGGTGACAGCAGAGGTAGAAATCAAGCTGCTGAGCCAGCACCAAGTCCAAGCAAAAGGGATTCTCCAGCTTATTTGGTCTTTAAAACATTCCTGAGCTGAACGTAACCCAGTTAATCTTTCCATCAGGCTCCGTTCTGCACTTCAAGATAAAAGTGTCACTCATAAGTCAGCAGGCGCTGGTGTCTGGCAAGAAGCCAGATAACACTTCTGTGAAATGCTGGTTCTCAGTCTTGCCATTTACCCCATCCCCTCCACTTTCTAACCCAGGACACGGAAGTTTAAATAATTCATGACTGAAACAAATACAATTCATTCAGAGGCTATACCATCTTCTTTGACTCGGTAATGGAGTAGTCATGGAGAGAGAGAGAGAGAGAGACCATGAAAATTAGCATTTCCTTGGAATAAACACACCCTTATCCTGTATCACGGCAGCAAAGACTATACAGCTCTCAAGAAACAAAACCAGAACTGGGAGGCCACAGCAGTTCCTGGAGATGCCATGCCACTTCCCTCAGCAACTTCCAGGTTGCTGAGGCTTCATATTGTAGTGGGTTTTCTTCTCCAACTCAGTGTCCCATGAGATGTCCATCACTGGAGCAATCATTGCCGACCTCTTTACCCGAAGGAGTTGAGCTGGCAGAGACCATGTAAGTGTTTATTTTTGAAATATGATTTGACACAGATGTCATCAAACAATGATTTCTGCACCTCGTTGTTCTTCTAAATCCTTTACAAATTTTAAATCTATGCCTTGTTATGAATACTTTTACCTTGCTTATTTGACTGCATAATGTATGTCAGGCATTGACTATTATATCTCTATCATCTCTCTATCTATCTATCTATCTATCTATCTATCTATCTATCTATCTATCTATCTACCCATCCATCCAAAGGACTTTTGAATATTTTTTACAGGTGAGGAAATTGAATGTCAGAAAGGTGAACTTGTCTAGGATTATAAAAGTAGTTGGTAGCAGAGCTAAGCTATGAATCTACAATTGTCTATCAGTAGAGATGGTCTTTTTTATTTTTTTGCTAACTATGCTGCCTTCCTTTTTCCCATGAGGCAAGAAAAAGGAAAGATGACACCTCGACTCCTGTGGCCTACAGAAAGAGCGCAGAAATAACATGGTAAAAACATGGTAGAAATATTCAGAACAAGAAAATCTCAAGATAAATTTGGCCTAATGCAGAACTTTGAGTGGACATGGCCCACTGAGTGCAGCAAAGTGGCTTCTGAACCGTTATGGGGGATATAGGTGTGTTTCCACAGGGTTAGTAGGGACCTGGACTCCAGCTGTGTTCTTAAAGGTATATGTTTTAGAAATAGCCTCTAATTATTTACCTAATCTTGTGGATTTAAAAAATGTGCCTAGGATCCATCTCTGTTTTTATCAAACCCCTTTTACTTGGATGAATCTCCTAACTAGCTATCCTGAACTAATTTTATTCCTTTGCAAACCGTCTGCAACACTAACACCAAAGGAGATTTTTTTTTAAAGATTTTATTTATTTATTTGACAGAGACAGCCAGCGAGAGAGGGAACACAAGCAGGGGGAGCGGGAGAGGAAGAAGCAGGCTCCTAGTGGAGGAGCCTGATGTGGGGCTCCATCCCAGAACGCTGGGATCACGAAGGCAGACGCTTAACGACTGCGCCACCCAGGCGCCCCCAAAGGAGATTTTTTAAAACATGAATCATACCGAGCAATGGCTCTGTTTAGGAATCTTTGAAAGCTCTGGAAAACCTGAAGGAAAATTACCAAACTCCGTAGCATAACGTACTCCACTAGGCAACAACGCTGACTCTTGTGATGCCACAAACCTTCATGATGCTGTGCTTTCCCACTAACCCTCCCTCCACCTGCATACCTTCCCCTCACCATCTGCCTCAGCTTGCATGAGGCTTCTTCAGGAATCCCCTGAATGTTAAAAAAAAAAAATGGCAAATGGTATCTATCGCCCCCTTCCATCTTGGGGATTCTACTTTCCAAGGGGGCATCATTTGAGGGGTTAGCGAAACATTTCACATGGAAAATAGTTGATGGAACTGAGGAGATTAAGCAGGAAAAAAATGAAAATTGAAGACAACAAAAATGACAAAGAAATACCATGGGAAGAAGCAGGCCACTCAGAAGGTTTGTTTAGTATGGCCCATGAGTCAGAACGAGGATCTGTGGGTTGAAGCAGTATAAAGTCAGATTTAACATATTTTTAGAAAAGCGTTTCTTTGGATTACATATTTACAACAGAGGGGCACCTGGGTGGCTCAGTCAGTTAAGCGTCTGCCTTTGGCTCAAGTCATGATCTTAGGGTCTGGGATCCAACCCTGCATCAGGCTCCCTGCTCAGCAAGGAGTCTGCCTCTCCCTTTGCCCCTCCCCCCACTCTCACATACTCTCTCTCTCTCTCTCTCTCTCTCTCTCTCAAATAAATAAAATCTTAAAAAAAAAAAGATTTACAACATAATGCCAAATACTCCTATAGAAAGCTCTGGGCTCCTGGTTTCAAGAGAGGGCTAGGTGATGCCATAGAAGAGATTGCTACAGGGGTTAGGAAAACAAACGATCAGCTTTTCTCACAGATGTTGACCATCAGGGATGACGAAGAGAAATGAGACAGCAGTGGAGTGGAGAGGAAACCAGCTGACCCACTGGAGCCTATAAACTCCTGTTAACTCCTCCATGTACAGAGTTACTAATGGATTTAACCACAGCACACAGCCTTCACATAAGCCCTGAGGATATTACTTTCTTATACAATCTTATAACTGTTTAAGAAATATATAGTACTAACAAGAATTCCATGACCTCTACTCTCTAGTATTTGTGGGTAAGGAATTTACAAGCAACATTATTGGGGACATGCATGAATATTTGGGTCTATGGACACATTCAAGAGAGAAATGTTTTTTTATAAAGACATATTTTAATGTTGGCATATAAATGTGTGCATAATTTACCCGCTGGTATTCAGCATGGGTATTGTTACATTCATTCAGGCTAGAACACAGTGATGGTAAAAGTGTTTAATGTTACTTTCTAAAGAAGTAGTTTGTATACTTCAGGGTCATAATGCATTCCTGTGCTTACCGGTGAGATGCACAACAAGTAATTTATTATTAATGGTAGGTAAAGTCTGAAATTTGTGAATGTAATTTTAGAACACTAGAAATCAGATACAAGATTATCCCCCAAATAATGTCATTCTTCACTCACTTGCTTACAGTATGTTTTCTTAAAGAAACAGAACTGAGTGGAGTTTTAGCTAGTACTCAGGGAACTGCACATAATCTCTAGTACATCCCATGGAAGTGTATGACACAAGTCTTCCGTTATGTGTGTTATCCTGAAACTTTACATTTTTATGGCCTTTGAACTACACGTGGTGGACAGAGAAGCACATGCTGGAATATACTTTTAAGGTAAATCTTTCCGTTCTCAATTTTACAAGGTGGTAGCTAAATAGAAACACATAATGTATATTTATTTTTTTTCACATAATGTATATTTAAAACACAAAAATGATGCACTGACTTTTGGAAGACACTATAAAACTCCTATCATTTTAGAGCATGTGCACATGTGAGAACTTGACTATACCAATTGTCCCAAAAGTTAGACCTTCAAATGTAATGACAATTTACTGTTAAATTTTGATAGGAAATAGAAAGATGATTATATGTTTGCCGGTAGTATTGTTAGGTTATGTAATACCTTTGTTCATTCAGTTGACAACTGCATTATGAGCGCTAGTATTCCTCTGCATGAAAACAAAAGATAAGCACTACTCTCTAAGAAAGCAAGAGACAGTGAGGTGCAAGATGATGCCAAGGAGACAAGTAGGGACCAGACCGGATAAAATCTTGAAAGCCATATTATTATTTATCTTTCTCCTAGAATCATTCTAAAGACACTGAAATATTTTAAGCAAGGTTTAACATGATAAAATTTTCATTTCAAAAATATACTGTGTAAGTACTTAAGAGTAGTGTGGGTTATTAGTTTAGGAAACTTTTATGGAAGTCCAAGAAACAGATACTAGAATAGGGTGGTGGAAATAGGGAAATATTGGTGAAATCAAAATACATATGGGAGATAAGGCTGAAAGTCCCTAGTAAGGTATCAGTGAAGGATCAAAGAGAGGGAGGCTTAAGGATTACTCTTAAGTTTCTGGTTTGCACAACTGTGGGGGGAATTCAGAACAAGTGAAAGGATCAGAGCTGGAGAACAGAGTGAAAGGATCAGGTTTAGGGAAAAAGATAATGGGTTGGGTTTCAGATACATGGAGCTTAGGATGTCTTTAAGGCATTCAAGAAGAGATGTAAAATAGTTATTAAAATATGTTGTGGAGCGCAAAGGAGATGTCTGAGTTGGAGATAAATATCAAGTCGCACTGTTCTGTTTGTCTATCCTTACCTCAGTCTCACTCTGTTCAGATGTCTGTAACTTTACAGTTAAGTCCTGACATCAGATATTAGAAGGACCTCAATTTTGGTCTCCTATTCAAAAAATCATTTTGAATATTCTAGATCCTTTTCAAATTTATATGAATTTTAGAATCACCTTCGCAATGTCTTCAAATAAAGAATACCTTGCTGGGATTACACTCAATGAATAGTTCACCTTGAGGAAAATTTACATCTTAACAAAAGTGAATCTTCCAATTCAGTATAATGTTATATCTTGTCATTCATTCAGGTCTTCTTTCTTTTGGCAATGATTTGTAGTCTTCAGTGTAGTTACACATATTTTGTTAAGTGTATACCTAAGTATTTCATGTTTTTGATACTACTGTAAGTGGTATTTTTATATTTTTGTTTCCCAATTATTTTTCTAGTATACAGAAATAAAACTATTTTTATATGTTGACTCTGTATCCTGAGATTTTTGTTTATTTGTTTAAGTAGGGGTTTTTTGGTAGATTTTCAAAAATCTTTTAAATACATGATCATATTTTCTGTGAAAGAAATACAGTTTTACTTTTTTCTTTCCTTTATATTTGCCTTTTATTTTTCTCTCTTGACTTAATTACACTAGCTAAGGTCTCCACTAAAGTTCTGAGTAGGTAGAGGAGAAAAGAGGAGACACCCTTCCCTTACACCTGGTTTTAGGAAGAAAGTGTTCAGTGTTTCACAATTAAACATGATGTTAGCTATAGGTTTTTCATAGATTTCCTAAACAAGATCCCAACTCCCAATATCGCCATGTTGGGAGCGTGGGCTTCAACATCTGAATTTTGGGGTGACAGTTCAGTCCACAGCAGTTTGTTCATTTAGCTTTTCTCATTTCACGTACTCTGCTCCACAAATTCCAGCTGCCTCAGTCTCTCCAAGTTCTTTGACTTTCCCTTTTATCTCAGTGAGACCACCATACTGTGTTTTGAGTTACCCTCCATGCACCATGTTCTCGTACCAACTGGATAATCATGGATGAATCATAGTTTGGCACTTCCTGTTGTGTATTGTCTGAAACAGTAATTTCATATATTTTGAACAGTTTTTTATAGTGTTTATAGCAAGAGTTCACATCCAGTTATTTTAATCAGGCTGAAGTAGAAAACTAACCCAGGAATTTCTGAAAGTAGAGGATCAAATAAACTGATGGAACCAATGAATTTAATGGTACAGTGCAAAATTTAGGTACAGCAGAAGACAGAAAGGTATGTGAATTCATGATTTTGGAGGTGGTGCAGCTATTAGTGGTGACACTAATATGACACTAACATGACATCATGTTTTGATGGGGTAATTTCCCCTCATCTTCACTGGACAGCCAAATGGTAAGAAAGAAGAAAAAAAATCAGTCACCTAATTGGTACTACTGTGCATACATATTTACATACTCACTTACTAAGCATTATGTACATTCAATTATTTACTCATTTTTCCAGGAAACATTCCCTGGATATCACTCAGGATTAAGACAAAAATGTATAAAAATTCAGATAAATTTCAGCCTGTGGCTAGGATGAGAGCCCAGGGAGGAAATTCATCTTAGGAGAAGACATCAAAACTAAGCAGAATAGAACTTTGGGAGTGAAAGTAAGATGTCCTAGTTAATGCAGTTGGTGATTTTTAAAAGAAATATTCTAGATACAAATACTTTACTATTTTATAAACTTTTATATCCTTAGGCAGTCATCAAATTGCATCCTACTGAGGAAAATAAACCAGTCCATCCATCTATTTCTCTGTCAATGCCTCATAAAATAGCTGGTTTATGTCTCAGACATAAGACAAAACAAAAGTCCATCGAGTATTTTCCTTCCCAAAGTGTTCCAGAAATTTACAAGTTATATTCTTTGGAATTGCCTCTCATATTATCAAAGGATTGCAGTTAACCAAGCATAAGCCAGAAAGGTGATATTACTTAGTGAGTCAGATGGAATGGATTCCAATCCTGGCTCTGTATCTGAATAGCTCAGTAACCTTGGGCAAGATGTTAACTCGGGGAAAGAAATAGGATACAGATTCAAGAGATATGGAGGGAAAATGGAAAGAATAGTGGTTGTCTGCCTATATAGAGAGAAGAGTCAAAAGTGATTTCTTGTTTCCGTTTGAAGGGAACAGAATATTGGCACCATAAATAGACCTAGAAGAAGGAGGTCTTAAGGAAAGTGAGTAATACCAATTTGAGATATGCAGAATTTGAACTCCAGGTGGGACTCAATGTTGAGCTTCTAGGTGGAGCTCTCTAGCAGAAATTAAATGGCTTGACATTAAATATTGGTGCTCAAAAGAAAGCCATTCATACATTTTATTCAACCAATAATAGTTAAATACTTGTTTTTTCCACAGTTACTGTGCTAGTTTCTAGAGATTCAGAAATGAAAGACTTACTGACTGCCCCCAAGGTGCTCCGCTCAGTAGAACCAGAGTTTATAAGACAGTTAAATTAGGCAGTCCTAAGTGCCCAGCTATTGAGGCTAAGGCAGAGGTGAGGGCACAGTGCTATGGACATGCCCATCTAGGAAGCAAGAGGTAAGTAATCAGAGAAGGTGTCCATTGGAACTGAGCTAAGTCTTAAAGGAGGAGTAAGAGTTTGTCAGAGACTTTGAGGAAGGCCTTGCATGCAGTGAAGGCAGGGTGTGTAAAAGTATAGAATGTTCACAAGTAGGATAGACTCAAAAACATCAAGGAGTATGTATGTAATTTCCAGTAACATGACATTTCTCATTTTATTCCTACATCATTGTCTATTCCTTCTTATTATCCTTTATTAACTTCTTCTTTGCTCAGCTCCTAAATGATAGCACTCTTTCCTGGGCTACTTCTCTCTTCTGTCTATATTCTCTCCCTAAAGGATCACATCTATGGCTCCACATATCATTTTCATGCCAACGACTCTTCTCTGAGCCCCAGACTCTTATAATCCTTTGACACTTCCACCCTGCAACACTCACCCAGAAAACAAAATACAAAAAACGGCCCACTCAATTTCTGTATTTTTTCCCAAACCTGCTCCAAGTACACTCTTCTCCATAAACAGTGACATTATCCACAGATTAGCAAGCCAAAAATTTAGGAGGAATCTATTATTCCTCCCTTTCCCTCAGCTCCTACATCAGATCAATCAGTGAATACTCAACTTTATTTCTAAAATATCTCAAAAATAATCTGACATTCTCCATCTTCGTTACTACCACTCTAGTCCAAGCTACCAACCTCTCTCACTTGGACTATTGAGACAGCTTCCAAAATAATTCCCCACTTTCTTGTTCACGTACAGTCATTTTCCTTTTTAACTGTGACCTTTGATAGAGGAGTTTCAGAGGCAGTGGGACAACTAGACTGTAAGGGGTTTAGACGTCAGAAACGAATATTTTTTTACTTGCTCATTAATTCATTTACTCATTCACTTAATTTGAGAGAAACCAAGGCATTCTTTGAGAAAGATGTCAAAGAAGTAGTAGAAAGGGAAAAGTAGATAAGCATGCAAGAAGATCACGTACAGAATTAAAAATCTAAGGCATTGAAGAGAAGCAGTATAGCACAGAGGTTGGGAAGACAGGATCTGGAGCTAGGTTACTTTGTTCATATTCTAGCAATATCACACTGGGCAAAGCCTTAAACTTGCTGAGCCTCCATTTTCTTATAAGTTAAATGGAGATGTCATGTAGTAGTTGTGGAGAGTGAATAAGCTTTGTGCATAAAGGGCTTAGAACAGAGCCCGGTACAAAGGAAGCACCCATCAAATTTTTGACATTCTTAAAACTTAATCAGTGGATGTACAAAAATGTTTTGAGGTGGAAAAAGAAGTAGACCTTCAATATCCTTTGTCAAGTAAAAGTCACGGTCATTTATAAGCAGTTAAATGGAGGTCTTAAAGATTGGATAATAATGATATCAGTTACCCTTTATCGATGTGTAAGGCATAATGCTAAGTATCTTACATGTAGTTATTTTTATCCTTCCAATAACCCTGTGAGGTCGATACCAACATTATTCCCACTTGTAGATTGTGCAATTAAGGTTTAAGGAGGTAAAATAATTCACCCATGTTCACACAGATAGTAATTCAGGATTTGAATTAAGTCCACCAAATTTCATGCTCTAAACTGCAGCACTATGTTGCCTATCAATTCCCTATTCTGCAGATTTGAACAAAAATGCCCTCAATAATATTAAAATTGCTGCCCTTTCAATAAAATCAGAATAGAACAATATTTTACATTGCATAAATTGATACTCCCCCTTTACTGAAACATATGCCATACAACTAATAAAATAAAAACAATCTGACTGTCCTCCAGAATTCCTTTGTAATCTGATTTAGTCCTCCACAGAGAAGAAACTGAAATTTCACAGAGCATAAGACAACAGCATCCATTCTCTTGAGCTGGTACAATTCTGGTGGGTCAGAGAGAAATGTGTCCAGGGACAATGATCCCAAGAAGATAGGAATAGAGTTAACATTTTTTATAGGGAATTCTAAATCAAAAGTATGTTTTCAAAAGTTTCTTTTATCCTTAAATGCATGTTCTAAATATTTGCTCATAGGCTTCTGTAATAGAACTACCATGTCTTTGCACACAATACATAAAAATAACCCTAGACTGACCTGGAGGGTCCGGGCCTGGCGAGTGATAAATCTGTTAGCCCCAATTTGGAGAGCAAAGTATTTTCTAGAGGTCACAGCACTAGCCGTTCACACAGGCCTACAAATGCTTTCAGAGGTGCCCCCTAGTAAAATCATGACCAGTGCTTTGATCTCAGGGTCTCTTTCTTTTTGTAACATGTCCGAATACCTAGGATTAGGAGGCAGGCAGAAGTCAGAGCGAAATTAAACAAACAGTGGAGAGTGACCAGCCAGGGTGGCTTCTAGTCCTGAGGTCATGTGTTTGCCTCCTTACTTGCAGATCAAGGTGAAAAGTGCACCCTGAGCTCCAGCCAAATATGGTATATAAACAAACATGAAAGAAGGATTAACTCTCTTCCCTGAGACTAATGGGGACCCCAAAAATCAATAGCTGATTTGTGACAACGAGACTAAGTCAATATTGGAACAAAAGATACTAGCTATACCCAACTCACCCTTAATCTCAGGTAAACTTGTAGTAAATTCAACATTATTCATTTCCCTGGCTGCAATTCTCCCTGCCTCGGAAGAAGTAGTGATGTAGGAGGTGCGCACAAAAGCCACTACTTGTTTCTTTTAATCAGATCCCTTTCTTCTCCAACTCATGACAGATTGCTGTTTGCAGACCTTTTTTGTCCTAATTCTAGGTCAGCTAACAAGACCTCTGCATGGAGAGAGAGAGCAGCTAACGAGCTGCCCACTGTTCTGCCTGTGCCCTGCATTCCAAAACAGGCAAAGAACCATCAAGAGCAGGGTCCTCCGTAAGGGAAAAGGCTGCTGATGTTGAACATGTCACACGGAAGGTCCCCTTCATCCAGAAGCTAGCAACCCAGAGAGACATGTGAGACAACATTTGTAGGTACTAGGAGTGATGCTGTCACAGAATTTCCCAAAGACTCCAATCTGCATCACAGATTCAAGACCCCCACATCAAAGGCTTTCATGAGCTCATGGTGGGAAGCAGCTAAGTCCCATGGCCCAAGGTTTCCACTCCTGAGTTCACATGATGTCAGAGTCCCAGACCAGCCTCTCATATATACATCTATTCAGATTTTTTCTGGTTTACTGGCCAACCTATGCACAGAGAATTTTCCAAAAACTACCCAAGGAAAAAGTGAGTTAAACTCTCAGGCATGCACTCTATGTTCATCCACATTTTGCAGATGAGAAAACTGCCTGAGAGCACAGAATGAAGAAAAGATGAATCTAGCATGTACACCCAGGGACTCTGACTCCAGGGTCAGCAAGCTTAGCAATCGAGCTCTACTGTGACATGACCTTAGCATGCTTTTTTCTCTCTCTGAACTGTGGCTCTCTCGTCAATAAAAGGCAGTTTTAATACACATCTGGCAGTGCTGTAATGAGCAGCCAATAGGAAATGTGTGTCAGAGACTTAGTAATGGCTTGGAACATAGTGATCAATAAATGGCCAATTCTTCCTTATTGTTTTCTTTGATAAAGGAAGAAGAAATGTATGCAGCACTGATTCTCTGGGCCACTTCTTGGCCCTGCTCATTGTCTCATCTATTTCCATCCAGGTTTTTCTTCAAAACGAGAAGTTTTTGTTTTTGATTTTGTTTTAATTTACATTTTCACAGACATGCTGTTGTCTTCGATTTAGGTGATTCTTTAGGAACATATATCCACATCAATGCTTCATCATTAGGAAGGGGCTCATCTTTCCTCTCTCTTTCTAAAGGCTTCAGTTTTTTCACTTACACGAGAATCTAGCTCTCAGGGTTTCGTTGAAGAATCAAGAGCTAGTCATCCAGAAAGTCACCTGGGATGGCAGCTTCCTGGATTTGCACTGCACCCACAGTGCTGAGTGGATGGAGCATTGACAATGCTCGATGAGAATAAAGAGAGTTCAGAGTTAGAGGTTCTGGTGTCTTAATCTTCCCCCTGTCTTATATGTCAGCAAATCATGCCAGGAAGAGGAATAAACTTGCCCAAGAGCTGCAATATGTCAGTGCCTCCTGTATATTGTGATTTCTAGGATACCAGGGAAAACTGCCCTTAGCCTCACAACCAGTAGTAATAAAATATTCATCCATGGAGTGCTTGTTCTTTTCAGGCGATTGACTATGCAGTGATTCAAAAGGCACTACACGTTCGTCAAGGCACACAAATTTTGTCCCCGTGTTGAATGGCTGATTGATAAAGTCAGTATGTGGCTGGAAGCTGAGGCAGAGACTGAATATCGCTATCAGAGACTGAGCTTTTGAGATACAAGAATAAATCTGAAGTTTTATCAAAAGTAAATATTATTGCAACTTTATCTTCAACGTTTTATGTTCAATTTTAAAAGATTGATACAGCGTAGGAAAAATCATTTCTTAGCCCTATCAGTTGATGATTACTCTGGCATTCACAATGCTGTACAACTGCAATGATAAAGAGACGCTCATTTTCAGCCAAGGTTAATGGAGGAGCCAGGTAGTTCTGCAAGGCTTTGCTGAAGTTCATGTTGCTACCAAGTTACTGAGTTTTCCCTCCCCTCAAATTGTAACTGACTGAAGTAAATGTTGATCTTCTCAACATCGTCCTTGAAGATACAGTCACTGATGCCATCCCATAAACCAAAGACTTTGAACTTGCTTGAAGAAGATGCTTTCAAGATGAAGAATGCTTGAACAGTATTTTCAGAAACAAGGCAGAGTTTGATGATCTTACCCATCATCACACACACTTCAAAAAAAACAAAACAAAACTTATTTAATCCTTCCAACACCCGTTGAGCTTATATCATATCTCTATTTTACCAAGGAGAAATTCAGGGTTTGAAAGATTAAATAACCTATTTAGTTAGTAGTTAAATAGGATTTTAACCCAAGCAGTCTCAGGACTATGTACAGAGATAAATAATGCCCTAAATGAACAGACAGCAACTCTCTATTGAATGCCTGCCATGTATCTGGATTGACATATACATAAACTCATTAATTCTTACACAATTTGAAGTAGCCATTCATATACCTACTTTACAAATGGTCTGGGACCTAACCTAATAACTAATCAGTGGCACAACCAGAATTTGAACCCAACTATTATCTAATTCTTAAATACGCACTACTACCCACTGCATGACGACCCAGCGTTTCACCATTTTTTTAATTACTGGAGAGCCTTTCAACATTATTCAGTGACTATTAGTGAGCTCTGACCATATGCCAGGTGATGATAACATCCAAAATCAAACACTCCCAAAAGAAGTCATGAAAGTTTATTCAATATGGAGAATTAGATTGGCACTGTCACTCAGGAGAAAAGATACAGGGTGAAGCAGCACGCTTTGAAAGAATTACAGAACACAGTAGATTTGGATGCAGCATAATGAAATGGGAAAAAAAAATTCTGGGGAATAAAACCAGCTTTGTTCCTTGCCTTCTTGCCCAGGACTTCTCTCATACGAGTGATACTAGATTAGAAGACAGAGAGATCAGCTTCATGATGGTAGCTTCCAGCAAACCAACCTCTTTTCCAAGTGCCCCTTCCCCGCGCTTTTCCCCTGCGAGACGCCAAGAGGCACCAATGCAACACAGGTTTGTTGCTGGGAATAGGCTGGAGCTAATCCCTTCCTGGGGATGTTTGTTTTTACTGAAATACTTTCCCCCACTTCAGTTAGCCCGTTTTCCATTATGTGAGTCAATCTGACAGTTTAAACCAACAGAAATACTACTTTTTTTCCCCCTCAAAGTGTAGGTTAAATGCAACGTTTAACATAATGAGCCCAAGGGGGGAAAAGTTCACAGTAAAGATGAATACTCCTTAAAAAAAGAAATTAGACCCAATTAATACTTAGATGGTATAAGTTTGCAAACAATGAAAGGGGAAGCAGTGTCTCTTCACCTCCTCCTCCTCCTCCTCCTCCTTCTGTTAATTGCAAGGTTTATTGTTTTGTTTTAAAGCCTGAATACCAATATATTTCATACATTATGGCTATTTTCTGAAAGGAAAAATATAAAACTATTTTATTAACCACTATTCCCCCATATTTACTGTAAGGTAAACAGCAGCCCTAGGTAACAGCTCTTTTTCTCCTAAATTACTACTTCCCCTTGCTCCCTGGAGACCTAACTAACTCCAGTTTGACAAAGATTGATCCTCAGTCGAGACTGGGGAAGGCGTGCTTTTCACAATGCACTCCTCACTTCGCAGTTCTCAGTGCTTGAGATCCAAATCCTACCCAAACCGCTTGGGGTTCATACTCTCTCACTTTTCCCAGCAAAATCAAAACTTGTTTCTTAAGAGGGTTCTTGCTAACATTGCTTGTTAAGATGAGTTCTTGAATATTGCCTTTTTCTTAGCTAACAGCAAGCTGAGGACTTAAGTCTAAATGAATCAGAAACATATGGCATGCATTTCTCTTAATAATACGCTGGGTTTTTATAATTAAAGGAGAACAGCGCTACAGGCAAAGTGTGCTTTGAGAAGCTATTGAAAGGGAAACACTGAGTGGGATTGAGGATGGTCCACGAATGCAAAAGAAAGGCCCACTTGGCCTTGAATTTTGCAATCTTGGGCTACCAGGGAAGACACCACACCCTTAATGGAAATTGCTAAGAGGATATTCCATTTGCACGCTTTCTTCTTATTTATTATATCCTCGGTTTCATTGACTACTGCCTCCAACCCCTCCCCTCCCCCACCTCCCACTTCTGGTTCCTTTACTAAGATCTTCCTTCTTATTAATGTTAACAGACGACATTTGTTTAGGAGGCTCTCTATATGCTAAGACCTACACGAAATGAAGGTAGATGCTCAATTGTTGACTGTGTAACCAAAGTCTGGTCCTGGGATTATATTTAATTACACCTCATTATTAAGCAATCCTAACGTCAATGTCATTAAAAATCTATGGGGGCTTGATGTTGACTTCTAAGGGTTATCATCATCTCTCTCATCTTTATCAAGTCTGAGTGTTCAGTAT
Source organism: Ursus maritimus (assembly GCF_017311325.1). NCBI lineage: Eukaryota > Metazoa > Chordata > Mammalia > Carnivora > Ursidae > Ursus > Ursus maritimus. Next base: position 13,984,814 of record NW_024426774.1, on the reverse strand, counting down.
GTTTATGTGAGAGAAGAGGAGAGGGTCCGGCACAGCTGGGTTCTAAACTGTCAACTATGCTCTACCTTGGAGAAGTCACTTTATTTGCCTGAATCTCAGGTTTTAACCTCCACAAAGTGGGAATGAAAATAATGCTATATTTCAGACTAAAAATTGCTTTGTAAGTTGTATTCGAATTAATTTTGAATACATTGTTTTAACCTCTGGTCTTTAAATATTTAAAAGGCTCTCTTAGACGTTTTCCATATTTTGAAGTCTTTATATTTTCCTCTAAATTCTCTATACCATTTTGGAACATTATTTTCCCTCAAATAGAGAGAAACTGGATAAAACACGTGTCCACTTGGCATATTGTAGCCAAAATTGCCAGGAGGAATTCTTTTAAGAACTTCACCTTTTTCAAGCTTTGGCCATTCTGAGAGTCTGTAAACTATCCAGCCAGTTCTTAGAAAGAGCCAAATAAAGCGACCCTATGCTAAAATTATTACCTAAACCAGAGTTGGACACCTCAACCTTCATTTTTCTAGTCTGCCACCTTGTCTTTTGGAATCAGACTCGGATCTCCCTCCAGAAAGGACTCAATCTTTCATTCACCAAGAGTCTCTCATGTGTCCTGCGCTGAGCTAGGCCGGCTATGTGTATCTCATTTCATTTTATCTCCACTCAGCCTATGTTAGGTAAGTAGGAGCTGCATCACCTCCCTCACCCACCTAAGCCAGGGATTCTGAGGGGGCCATGAAGAACTGCTAGGTTTTAAATCCAAAAATAGATCAAGTATTACATTGACTGGGAAGCAAGAACCCTATGGTGGGGCCCTATCTGTGGCCTGGGGACCGAGGGCCGCTCCTCTTCACATTTGCTAGAGCGGTTCATCGAAGCACTGTTCCTCCTCACATGGCCACTTAAATGGCTTCTGCTCAGCACTCTGGGAAGGTCTGGACTGGATAGTTTAGAACCTTGAGATGTTAGTATTTTAGGCCAAGGGAAGCAAACAGGATGGCAGAGACCAGGGGTAGGGGTCCTCCTCTGAGAAGAGGTATGGCATCGTGCAAGGCAGTGAGCTGTGGAGCAGGCACTGGAAGCCTCGACTCTTATCTTAGCACCCCATGTACTAGCTAAGTGACCTCGTGCAAGTCACTCTTATGGGCATCATTTCCTAGTTTGTGAAATGGGGATAATCGTTCATCTCTTCCCACCTCACATGGGAATAGTGGAGCTCAAATAACATTAAAAAAACAAACTACCTGAAAATTGCTGATGTACAGTGTTGAGAGGCACGTGGATTTATCAATGACCATTTGTGATGTACCAGGAATGTAGACATTGCTCTCCTTCCTGGGGTGATGGATAAGGGACATCTCCAGAGAAAACTCTGCACAGGCTTTCCTCTTCCCGATCCTTTGTAGGACATTACAGTGAGAGCCCTGGACCCCCATTGCCTTCCTTGCCTTCCTCCCTGGCCTCTGCTGAGAGCCTTGTCAGGATGGAGTTGAACAAGAACCTGGCAGTCCTTCAGAAACTCTGTCCAAGGAGCAACAGGCCTTTTCTCCCAGCTGGGCTAGGTCCTCATAGGAACAGGACTCAGCAGAGGGACAGAGCAATTAGCTAGAAGCAACAGGAATCTGGAGGAATGGGAATGAAATGCAGCCAGGTGTGGTCAAGGCAATGATCAAAGGCATCTCATGGGAAGAAATATGGCTCACGGGAGAGAGGGACTGTAGGAAAGCTTTTTCCTGCAAGTTGTATTAACCAATGCTGTTTGATGCAACTTACAATTACAAAAGATTGACTATAGCCATGTACAGGACCTCCAGAAATTATTCCAGATGGGATACAATGGACAAGCAGAGAGAGGGGCAGGATGAGAAGAAAGAGAAGGAGAAAAGGAGAAAGAACTAATTTGAGAGCAGAGAAAAACAGAGAGGAAAGGATAGAGAGGACAACTGATCTCTGGGAGGATGAGGTCATTCTTTTCATACAGAACAAAAGTTAAGTTGTGTCCACCATTCTTAGAAAACAAGTATGGTAGCACAAACCATTTATTCCCCGTTTCCCTTTCCCCCTACTTCAGCAATATTTGAAGGACTCCCGAGTTCCATCAAGTCTCTGTGATCTCAGTCTATGCTCCTCTGAAGAATAAGAGGGAAAAAATAAGCATATGTACATGTGTGTGCATGCTTGTGTTAAGTGTGTGTGCGTGTACACATGTTATTTGTGCACACACAAGTTGCTTGTATGCGTGCATGTCTGTGTGTGCTCACTTTGCATGTGTGTGCATCTGTGTGCACGCACACATGTATTGCTCGTGTGATTGTGCGTGTCTGTGCGCATATAAGCTGGGGCCGAGGCAGAGCTGCTCCCTTCCCAGGGTCTGGGCACATTTTGCTGCACGATCCTTTCCAGTAGGAAGGCTGAGACAGCAAGCCCAGCTCAGGTTTCATGAGGCTTCATCCTGTCTGAAGGCTGGTCATAGAGTAAAGTCGGGTGTATTTCAGAGGCTGATTAAAGCTCTCACAAATGCCAACTTACATCATTTCAATGACTATTAATTTAAAGAAAATATTTGCCTGGAAATAAAGAAAAACATTGCAAACCATTCCTGTTTTATCACTGAGGGTCCTTACTCTCAGTAGAGCCTTTTCTCTGTTACGAAGTGGGCAGTCTGACCTGGGCAAAGTTATCAAGATAGAGCAATTATAGAAGCATGAGCCAGATTCTTCCAATTAGGTGAGTGTGCACAGACCTTTGCCATGGTGATGGCAAAAAAAAAAAAAAAATCCTACTGTTCCGTCCCCCATTCCCACTGTTCAAGTGATAAATGACCCCCAGCCTGCTCTCCCCAGAGCTGAGCGAGGCCTGTCTCTGGACAAAGGCCAGGGAAAACATAACAAGATTTATAAGAGCCAAAGGCAGGGTGAAGAAGAGCCGCAGGGCATAGGGGAAAAGACCACATGAGAAAATGTGGCACGTTTTAGTAGCTGCATGTTACTTTATGATGATGGGGTGGGAGCAGAAGGGGAGGCAGGGGGCTGGCAAAGGATAAGCGGCCACAGTCAAATAGCCTATAGTATCTGGAAGGCCGGGGGGCTTCTCCTCAGTTGGCTCAGCTCTCTGGAAAGAGGGAGCACTGGCCCTGAAATCCTGGTCTGGCTCCTTCATTTACCCCAGCTCCCTTTAAAACAGGCACCGTTAAAGGAATGCATTTAAAACTAAGGAGACAAATGGAGACAGAGAAAGAGCGGTCATGTGCTGCTGAGATTAGAAGGCATGATGGTACAATTAAAGATATTTACCAGAGAAATTCGAACCCCATTACACGCTGGCGTACAGTATGCAAGGAAGAGCTGTTTTATATCATTAAAGACAAAAACCAGGTCTATAGGTAAGCTTTAAGAACAATAAACATCCTGAATTCAAGAATAAGTCTGTCAAATGAAGGGATATTGATTTTGGAACAAGGAATATTATGTCAAACAACATTAGTTTAATTGATCTGAATTTAGTTTAAGTACTAAAAGCATTTATATACAAACAGCAAATGAAAATTAACTGCAGCTGAGCCCCACTGCTGGTTCTCAGGGGCTTCTCAGGACGCAGACGAGAACCTGGCACCCAGCAGGCCTGGTTGGAGTCATGAGCACACGGCAGAGCTGGGGTTTCTTCCCCTGCACGACGATGGGTAAGGCAATGTGCTTTCTCTCAGAGCATAGGAACATTTAACACTGCCCCTGACTTTTCAAAATACACAAATGCCCTTTCTTGCTCTGAAGGAATTCATGAGAAACATGGGGTGGGCCAGCCGCGAGGAGTCGAGTTGGTACCCAAGTCAGTGAAATGCTTCTGGTCCCGAAGTGAATGAGACAAGCCCCTGATCCGCCTCTGACCACTTGGCCCCGGCTGAACCAATGCCTGACTAACGCTGCCTGTGTTCTGCACAGAACTGCCCCTTTCTGCTGCTGCCAGGCCCTGGGAGCCTGGGCACCTGGGCGTGGAGCCTGGGGCCCGACAGGTTGTCAGTAAACAGTACCAGCCTCAGTCCCTCCACAGTGACAAAACAGAGAGAGACTCCAAAAGTGTCCAAACCCATTTTCCTGCCTTGTGCCCTTGTCTCCTCCTGAAAGAGAACACAAATTGACTGCTTTTTCCTTCTTAACCCGTACCCACAGCTGTCCCATAGCATCCACTCCAGAGCAGCAGAATACACAGGAAATGCACAGTGGAAAAGCCAGGGTAGAGATGCCCGTTCCTCTTTAGTTACCGAAGTCTCGTGTGCAAGAATCATTGTGATTCTACTGAAAGAGTATTCAAGAGAATTGTGCTAGAATTCCTTTGGGAGTCCACTGGTCCTGGGGCCTGCCCCAAGTCTGCTTGCCGAGGGCTCACTGTCCGGACCATAACTGCCATGGACCCCATGAACGGGTGAAGGTGCGAACTGCTCAGTTATGTGTCAGACTCATTATTTAAGGTCTGGTCAGCTCAGGAGCCAAGCATGTTTCCACTTTGTTTTCAGAAGGCCTGACAAAGGCCCCAGGATGTTGTTTTGTTTACATCTTGCCACCTGCACACTCTCTCCCTGAAAGCCGAATCTCCACTCTGAGATCAAAGGGCAGTTAAGTGGAGCTGGAAGAAAGATCTCTCCACCCCCAGCCCTGAGCTTTCACTCGAACAGCAGAGTGCTGCATGTTGTCAGATTTATAGCTTCATGTGTGAACACGGTCACAAAAACCAACAAAAATAGCCCCACGCCGTGGTTTTCTAGCCATTCAGACCCTTTGCCACGCACCGGAGGGTTAGTCTCAGTCTAGCTGTGAAGGGACATTTCTATGAGCTCTCAAGGTACCAGTTACCCTATCTGTCTTGATTTTTCCTTCTTGAAATATTTTTCTATTCCATATATTTGCAATATATTCTATCAAAATATTTTTCCCTCTGATATTCCAAGCCAGTATAGACAGTAGAGTATAGAGCTACTGAGGACCAGGACAGCAGTGTTCTGGAAAGGCAGATATAACTTGCTGAGGACAATGCAATAAGAAAGAGGCCTTGGGTCAAGACCTTGGGTGATGGAACATTCCAGGAACATTCACTCTGGGCAGTAGGGTCTCAAAGAGTCCAAAGAGCTAATATTCCTGGACTAATATTCACATTATATTTGTTCATCAAAAACATATTGAATACCTCTGGTGTGCCAAGTCTTATGCAGAGCATGCATGAACACCTGAATACTATTTCTACCTTAGTCAAGGAGAACACATGATCCTAGCAGAATCTGACTTATATCTTCTGAAACAGAGGTACAAATAACCCACTGAAAAAACCTTGTAGACAGAAGCACTTGTTCTTTCCAGAAAGAAGGCTGCTATGATTTGGATGTTTGTGCTTCCCAAAGTTTAGGTGTTAAAATCCTAAACCTTAAGGTGATGTTAGTAGGAAGTGGAATCTGGTGCTGAAGTCATGTGAACAGAGCTCTCTTAAATGCGATTAGTATCCTTATAAAAGAGGTTCCAGAGAGATCCACACCCCTTTCATCATGGTGAGGACACAGCAAGAAGTTGGCTGTCTTCAGTGTGGAGGAGGACCTTGACCTGGCCACGCCAGTACCCTGATTTTGGACTTCCACCCTCTAGAATGCAGCCTGAATGGATGAAGGCAAAGGGCATGGCAAGGAACATGTTTGGGGAGTCCTAACTCAGGAGTTTGCCAGATGGAACACGTGAATGGGAAGAGAGGAGATTCCAAGAAGAGGGAACGATAAGAACAAAAGCACAGAGGGTGCAGGTGATATCCACACAATGCAGCCTAGTCTGGTGTGGCTGGATCACAAGGGATTGCAATGAGGACCTGGAAAGAATCCTAAACAAGAGCACTCGTGGTTTCCTAACCTCCCCGTTACTCTCCTTTCCCCTGGAGAAGCTGTAATGGACTGAGAGGCAGATGGTCTTTGGTTTGAATCAGTCTCCTCTGTTTCTTAGACATGTCACCTTGGACAAGTCCCTTAACCTCTTCAGACCTCAGTCTCCTCCTCTGAAATATGCAGAAAATAAGTTACCACCAGAGAAAAGTGGAGGCTCAAATAGAGACAACGTGTAAGAAAGCCCTTCCACAGAATATAGGACTAGGTTTACCAGTGCCCCCAGTCATGTGATCCAAGGGAGCCTGCACATTACGGTGAAAGGGGGTCAGGCTTTCTCTGCCCTGAATTTAGAAAAACTACCAGTAGTCCTACCTATATGATTCTGAGCATACCGCAACATTTCCCCAGGCCTTATTTTCCTCATCTGTAAAACAGGAGTGAAAGGGCCAGGATTGATTTCTAAGGTCTCTTCCGGTTTAGATTTCCAAGGCAGAGTTTAAAACTCACTGGGCATAAGCTTCAGATTCCTAAAGAACTTGTTTAAATCCACCTCCTGGAGTGTAACTGTTATATGTCTGAACATTACAAATTATGAAATATGAAATAAATATATGTATATATACATAAACACATGTGAGTATATATAGACATGCATGTATATATGTAACTCAATTGTTCCAACCAGGGACATTGGTCCAATGCCTGGAGTTTCTCTTTTTCTTTCAGGATTCAACATTTGGCTCAATTCCAATGTATTCCCGAGTTTCTGAATCTTGTTCCCACAAAGATCTGTCTTCTCTCTCTGGTTAAAAGAAATGTATGCTGGGCATTCTGCCAAGCACTTGGGGGCCCTGTAGCATTCTGCTGTGACCCCTGGGGTGTGCCCCTTCCCTGTCACTGATTGTGGGAGTGAGGGCAGGCCTACCATGGCCCTGCTGGAGTTAGGCATTGAATTCTGAGGCATAAAAGTCTTAGCCAGGCCCAAAAGTGGACTACCCAGGTCTGTGTCTCAAGGATCCCAGACAACTCTGTTCTGATGCACTAGTGCCTTATGGAGTGACCCTCAAGAAGAGAGGTCCACCTGCTCTTCTAGGCCTCCATTGCTAATACTATCTCTCACACTCAAACAGCTCTTCATGGTTTACAAAACACAGTTACGTCCTTGACCTGACGTAAGTCAAATCAGGTCATTAGCGTGCAAATAAGTACTCAATGTATAATGCATGTGCACATGGGATCCTAGTGGTCATCTTCTGAGGAAGCGTCCTTTTACTGGCGTCTAGTTTTCCTAGAAGGACCTAGATATACCCTGCGTGGGGACAGAGTATTCTTAAACTTAAAGGATGGAAGGGACAGAGGGTGGCTTTTGGCAAAATGGAGAAAAACTAAAAGATGACGGAACTCTATTCTCCCTTTTCATGCTCTGTCCTCATCAAAGTATCTTTTCTACTTCTCCTTATCCATTTTTTTTACAGCCTTCCTCTTCCTCCTGGAAACAACTGCTTTCATGACAAAATTTACTAGTGGTCTCTAAAGGCCCTTAAAACTCTGACATTTTATGGTTCTATTTGAATTTCATCCAATTTCTTTTCATGAGATGAAGTTTTGGTATTAAGGAGTTTCAGAAATGCTTGGGTCATTTGGGAGGACAGTTTGGGGTTTCCCTACCTAAGCAGAATTTACGGTGGATGTCTTCATGGAAACAGGAGGCATCATAGAGCCTGGCCATAGAGCCTGACAGGGTCTGGTCATATATAATAAAAGGTTGTCCAGGCCAGGAGAAAGCCCCAAGAAACGGAGCCTGCTTCTGGAGAGACACGGCTCTTCTACTGATGAATTTCAGTGCAGCAAAAACAGATACAACTCTGAATCTATGGGCAGGAATATGAAGATAAATACCCCATTCCTCTTGGATTTAAAGAGTTCATTATCCACTGGTGGCAATATGCACATGAATAGATAATTTTAATAAAATATTCTAAGTGATAAAACAGATGTAAGCAAGAGTATTGTGAGAGCACAGAGAAGAGCCATTCGGCCAATCTAGGAATTCAGAAAATATTTCTTGGCAGGAATGAAATCTGTTCACCTTCCATTTTAAGAGTGCTTTTTTGTTTTTTGGTTTTTGGTTTTTTTTACAGCATGCTCTTGTCCTTTCTCTCACGATATCCCCACTGCATTCCTGTGAGGGAGTCAGGGAAAGGAGCATTACAACTGATGCTCTGAGGACACCAGGGGACAGGTGAAAAAAACAAGGTTGCACAGCTAGTTTATGGCAGAGAAAAAGAAACCGTATGTTTCTATGCTCTTGAGTGAAGTGTCAATTACTCAGAGACTGGATGGAATAATGGTGAGATCTCTAGAGTATTTAGAGCTTAGAGCAAGGAAAAATGAAGAAGGACATATGATAGTCTGATATAGAAGCATTTGATTTGTTTCAACCAAAGCTATCCTCTATAAAAATGTATCCTCTACAATTCAAAAACACTATCCATGTGGGGTGGGAGAAATGGGTGAAGGAGTAAAAAAGATTAAAAACAAAACAAAAAAACCCATAATGTCATTTACAATTGTTCCAAAGAAAATGAAATACTTATTTATTAATCTCATACCAGACCTCTGTGATGAAATACTAAATGCTCAGGAAAGAAATCAAAGAAGACCTACATAAGCGGAGAGACATATTATATTCACAGATTGGAAGTCTCAACATAGTAAAGGTGTCAATTCTTTCCACATAGGTTTATAGATTTAATGCACTTTCCCTACCTTTTGCCCACATGGCATATTCTTGTACATTCTTAAGAACAAAACGCAAACATCACTGGGCTCTGTTCCCTTGGACCCTGGATCACACACCCCTTGGATCTCCTTCTAAGATAACTACTTGCTCTTTAGCCTGATTATTTCTTTTCTCTACCAGATAGTGTGGTTCATAAGGACAAGGATGTTATTCTATTTATGTTCCCAGAATCCAAGTGGTAATTGCTTAGTAAGTGAACAAATGAGTGGATGAATAAAGAAATGAACAACACTTAGGAGTTAATTAAAAAACAAAACAAAACTGTCAGTGGGTTGCCTCCAGCTTCAGCTCCAGGATATAAAGAGCTGGAAAAAAGCAGCATTCCCACACTAATAATGAAAAAGAGCAGGCTAACTTCAGGTTTACAGCATTTCTCAAACCCACCAGAGGATGGAGGTTGCAGAGAGCAGGCTCAGAATCTAAGGAGAGATAGATGTGAAAGGATCTAAAAGAAGGTGTGAACATGTACTCACCTGGGATAGATAGGACCAGACATCAACAAAAACAATTCAACTAGAATAGCTAACAAGTTGGTAAAGGACAGGTGGAAGCTGGTTGGACAGAGAACACCTCTGGGTGGGGAGGGAGTCACAGAAATTAGAGGAATTCACAATATCTGTCATGCGTGTTCTCCATGAACCCCCAGGGTGTCCACATAAAAGATCAAAAGGATCTATCATGGTATAGGTCTAAATGAGAGAAATGGTAGCCCAGCAAGAGCGACAAGAACCTCTGCTGGAATCTTCCCCTATATCTATCTCCACTATGGAACACTGAGGGAGAAGGGCAACACCACCAGCCTTAGGGCACAGGTGAACATACACTGAAACTAGGGGAAGGGAACAGTAGGAAGAAATCCTAGTCCTGGGAGAAGAACAGAGTTATGTGCCGAGCTCACAGTGCAGCCAGGGGAGGGGCAGTGAATAGAAGGGCACCATGCTAAGACCCAGGGACATGGTATACACCTAAGATCAAGCTTTACCTGGAAAAACAGAGACCACACTCCACCACCACCAGCAGCAAGCTAAAAAGCCTAGAATAACGAGTAACAGGAGAACACTGCTAGAGAGGGACACAAGAAGAACAAAAGCTCGCAAAGAGACCCTCTCTGAGGTACAGCACACATGGAAGACCTAAAGCTTGAATCATACAGATATTGCTCTGGTTAACCACATGCCCCCCTAGCACAAAGCATCTCTAGAGGAATGTGAAGAATGTGGTGCACTGAGTGAAAGCAAAGCAAAAATAGTAGCACTCAGAAACAGTCGAATATATTTTCTTTTCAAGAGTAGATAGAACATTCACCATGGTAAGTACAGAGAGTTCAACTGCAAATTCTACCAAAATTTAAGGACGAAAAAACAGCCATTCTACACAACTTTTCCCACAATATAAAAGCAGAAAGAACACTTCCCAACTCATCTTATGAGACCAGGATTATCCTAGTATGAAGGCCAAATGAAGGCATTAAAAGAGAAGAAAGCTACAGAAAAATATTTTTCATTAATATAGAGGCAAAATCCTCAAAAGAAAAAAAGAATACAGCATCTCTACCGTAAATCTAAAATTTTTCCAAAATAAAAAGTTTTAAAAATAGTATCAGTATGTTTAGAACTCACTATGCAACTCTCCCGTTAAACAGAGGTTTCTTAAATTTTGCAGTGGCAATCTTAAATTATTATCTGGATTTGACCCGTTAGCCAAGGTTACATAGGTAACATATAGTAAAGTAAGAAGAAATCTGGCAGGTAAACTTTTATCAAACCTAATATCATCAGATGGTATACATTTTAACTGTTGCCACTTGATAGGATACAAACAGAAGACTGAAATGTCGCTTCTGTAGCATTTCTACCAAAAATACATGGTCTGAATCTACTCAAACCCAACTCCAGAGGTATTCTTCAAAATAACTGACTTGCAGTCTTCAAAAGTATCAAAGTCTATATGGTCATAGAAAGGTTGAAGAACATATTGAAGAAAACGAAAATCAATGTGCAGTTCTGGACAGAAACCTTTTTCTGAGAGGAATGGATTTGGCTAATTAGTGAAACTTGAATATATTTATAGGAACATGTTTAGGAAAGAATAGTGCATCATGTTAGCAATGTGCTCTCTGATGATTAAAAATGTTCCTTTAGGGGCTCCTGGGTGGCTCAGTGGGTTAAGTGTCTGACTCTTGATATCAGCTCAGGTATTGATCTCAGGGTTGTGAGTTCAAGCCCTGCGGTGGGCTCCCGCTGCATGTAGAGCCTACTTAAAAAAATGTTCTTTTTTACTGTCCTTGAGACTTATGGATCAGTTTAATTGTAATTTAGACATATATGCATAAGTTTATTCCTAACATCATTATGCATAATTGCAATATATTGAAATCAACCTATATACTCATACCTGGGAGACAGATTGAGTAAACTATGGCACACCCCAGAATGGAGACTTAAGCAACTGTAAGAAAAATTGGGGAAGATATCTACAAAATAATATGGTATGGTTTTCACAATATATTGCTGACAAGAAAGAGGACATTGAAAGGGATATTTATAACGTATCATCTTTCAAGTAAGGAAGAAAAGGACATAATCGAATATACATATATTTGCTAATTTGTGCAAAAAGAAATACAGATAGTTCAACCGGTAGTGAAATTACTCACTGATAGAAGGTGGATAAAAATGAGGTAGAAAGAACTGGGGAATGAAAAAGGAGTAGAAGCGATGAGGAGGAAGTGATACTTACCTGAGCTTATCACCTATATGGTTTGGACTGTTAGAACCACTATAATGTTCGACCTACCCCCAAAATAAGTAAATAATTACTATCAACCAAGGGGTGTGTGTGTGTGTGTGTGTGTGCCTGTGTGTGTGAGAAAGAGAGGGGGGAGAGAAAAGGGATTCAAAGTAGAACCAAAAAACAATTACAAACAGACCTACCTATATTATAAAGGAATAAAATAATCACAGCAAAAAGTGTGAGGCAGAAAATGAGATATAATGGGAAACACTATTTTGATTATATAATATAAGGCTAAAGAGGGGGAAAAATTGTTTGCATATGTACTATTTTCCAGAGGGGTGTAGGTTAGCAATTCTAAAGAAGCTACTTTATGTGTACACAATTATTAAAATATTAGTGAACATATTAAGGAAAAAGAGGCAGGTTTCTCACTGTTAGAGATGCTACACATAAAAAAAATATGAAATAAACCTCATGGTGTTAGATTAGAATCAAAGGTATGAGTATGAAGTCAAAGCTTTTAGATAAATGTGTAGGTATGCATGTGTTCATATGCATACATATACTTCCTAGCTCTTAATACTGAGAGGCTCTAGGAGCAATGATACCCCAGGGCCAGTGCATACCCAGTACCCGGATCTTGATGTCCAAATTCTATTAATAAATTAAAGGAATGAGGGAGTCAGAGAAATGAATGATTTTAGGCCTGGAACAGGGAAAGTACATAATGAGCCTGGAGGATCCAATGGTACTAGATATTAAGTAAATGCTTAAAAATTGATACAGTCATGTCAAAAGGTCATATTAGTCAACTTAAAGGAGCTCACAATGGCCAAATCTGGATAATTTTAACAATTAAATAAATAATGATAGTAATAGAATATAACCTAAAGGATAAAAAAATATTCAGGACCCCATGGATAGACATAGATGATAGATAGATAGATAGATAGATAGATAGATAGATAGATAGATAGAGAAAGGGGACATTTTCTAGAGTCCCAGTGAATAAATATAGAAAGAATGATGGAAATATAAAATCAACATTTGGCAAATAGGTAGTAATAATTAATTAAAGAAAATGGAATTATTACATGGCACAGAAGATTATAACTCTGGGACCATAACATATTAACCTTAAGCTTAATTTTTGAACATTGTATATTTAATACAATATGCCAAATATTAGTACCTTTTTAATAAGAGATGCCACTTTTATTCATTCATCTGTAAACAAAAAAAAATTCAAAAAATAAGCCCAGAGTTTAGAGATTCTCTTGAAAACTGTTGAAATGTGTGTTTCCATAAAGAAATCAAAACAGGAAAATGAATATTTTTGAAAATAATGAACTGGAAAACATTTTAGTAAATGCTTAAACTGATATAACTCACATTTGATGCAATGCTTTTGAGAGAGTCCTTTTTAAAAAAAAGTTTTATGAAATAAACACAAATAATAAAAACGTTTTTGATATAGTAATTCAACAAAAGAGCTATGCATCCTTGGAGTGCAGATTTTACTACACATAGATTGCAGTGATCTGAAGAATATGTGAAGTCGAGAAATCCTCACACTAATATTAGAAGAGCTTATATCCTAAATGAATACTTACTATGCGCTTTGCACTGAATTAAATGTTCTATGTATGTTGTTCTCATTTAAGAATTACAACAACTCAAGTTCATTCGTTTCCAATTTGGTAGTGAGGAAACCACAGCTTAGGAAAGTTCATTATCTTACCCAAAGCTACACATCTTGCATGTGGCCAAACCAGTATTTATAACCAGATCTGTCTAGCATCAAAACTTTTGTTCAAAAACAAAATAAAGAAAATCCAACACATCCACATGCTAAAGTTTCACTAGCAATGTTAAAGCATCAGTCATGCAACCTTATTCCTGCAGACCCACTATAAAAATTGTAAAAGCGGTAATCTTTACTTAAGAACTCATAATTTTAGCAGTAGGAAATTACACATAAAGTTTGAGCTAAATCTGGACTTTATTAGGGGCATGTGTCATCAGAGAAGCTAATAATCCCCTCCGCAACCAAGCTGTCTTTATGTTTAGTAGAGAGGTGCTCAACAAGAGAATAAGTCACAGTTCTCACTGTTTATGCTTCTTCAAATGAATTCCCTGCATTTTTCTGCCATGTGATAAAGTCATGAAAATAGAGTGTTATGATTCAGTTAGGAAATGGATGATATCTCTACTGTCTGTTTTCCTTCCTGTCCATCTTTTTGGATTCAAATGAAACAACAACCTCATGTCTGTAGCCCAAATGTGTGAAAAACAATGGTCAAGGTGAGTGAAACTTCCTAGTGCTGAAAATACCACAAAGGAAAGCAAATAGAGAAAGCCATGGATGCAGATAGGACATAAAAGGTCATCCAACCTGGGCCAGCTGTGTCATCTTCAGGTGGAGTGTGCAGCAGCCCAAAGAGTTCAATGGTAAGTGCTTGCAAAGAGGATATCCTGATGAATGAATGTGAAGCGTGGAAATTTCCACAAAGGAGATGAGAAGACTTTATATCCAGCCAGTTGAGGCTTCTATTTGACCTCGCTCGCTCTGACTTCCAACAGTGTGGCTTATTTGGTTTGCAGAGCTATTTGTTGATTGTGGATCTGAAATACAACTTGCTCTAGAGTTGGAAGGAAACACATAGGAAACCAAGGTCAGTGTACTGTCTCTCTCCCTAGATTTATTTGTCTGGATCTCAGTCAATGGCAGCTGAGAACTGGGCCATGGAGAGAAGTTTTGACAAGGCAGAGAACACCATGAGAAATTCGTCATGCAGATGGTGGGGACAATTTTAAAGATTTTTCAGCAGAAGTTAAAAACCACCTTATAGCTTTAGCAAATGATATATGTCATTCTATTTGTTTTCCATTCATTAAAACCTTTGATATATTTCAGTGTGGGGGGGTATGCATTGTTCTACCTAAAAGATACCAAGACTACAATCATCATATCCATCCTCAATGCCTTAAGAAAGATAACCAGGAGAATATTTCAACTTACATTAGTTTTAACCACAAATAAACCACGAAATTGAAATCTGAACAAGTAGCACTGATGTACAAAAAGGCAGTACAAGTTTTCATTATTGTACCCTGGCATGACTGCAAGCCCTGGCAAGTCCCAAACTTCACTCACACCATATTAATAATTACACTCCCCAATGGAGAGAACCACATCAGATTCTTTGTATGATAATGGTGGCAGTTAAATCTTTGAAAAAGGCATTTGATAAAGAACTGCTATAGATCCCAGTGGCTTAGTAGACTTTAAAAGACGTCAAAACATTTGATTTTTCTCACAAGACATTACTTTTCAAGGTAACGGGTATGTGGCTGACACCATGCGTTTATTTTTAATTAACATTTTCTCTCATTTCCTTTACCACCTCTCCTGCTCCACTCTTCACCTGAGCCAAGGGGATAAATACGGGCTAATGACAGCCGTTAGCTTTGTCTTTACAAACATCAAATTGATGAGCAGACACCCCAAATCCTTCATTAGGTGGGTCATAAACTGAAAGAGCTCTTTGATTATAATATGATGAAAGATTTATTAACAAACATGTATTCAGCTAAATCATAGTATTGGCAGGTTTATGAGATGGTCTCTCCCCAGCTGACAGGTGGGGACTGCAGGCTGCTGTGGGAATGAAAACACTAAATCTGTTAGTGTACTACATAATGATCTAATTACTGCCCAACAGAGGGCCGCACGAGGGTCTAGAAGTTCAGAAAGTTTCTTTGGGGTTGCTAAGCCCTAACACACAAAAAAGACATGAACCACAGTTTAGGGCACAAAACTAAAATATGTTAAATAAAATGGAATAAACGAGGGTTTTACAGAAGGAATGTAGTCAAGTGACTTATCTAAAACTCATAAGAAAGGAAAGAAGGAAGGACGGCCTCCAGAAAATGCCAAGTCACTTGCAAACAGTCTTGATTCTCCATGATCCTCTAGCAGAGATGTCTTGGAGAATTTTTCAATATGTAATGATTGTTAGGAATTTAAAATATATAATAAATATGTCCAACGGTACTCTTAAGTCATGTCATATGATAAAAGAAATAATAAAAGCGTTACATTATTAGCTCATTGAAAATTAAATGTTTGTACATATCTTGAAAACATGATGCAAAAAAATCATATTTATAATACCTTATACCACTGGACCAGATGAGGTTTTTTTTTTCCCACTGGACATTCACTCAGAATTTTAGAATGTTAGCATAGGGTCATATATATGTATTTAGGTACACGCCTACAAAATGGCATCTGAGAAATTCTGAAAATGGTCATCAAATTACCAGCATTGGCTAACTTACTCCCCAAAACGCTGGAATGTTTTGTATAGTGAAGGATTACCAACTATTGTGAATCATCACAATAATTTTTATAGGTTCAGATTTTTACGAGATGTTTTTTCCTTAAGGAGATTTTTTTTATCTAAAAACTTATTTTCTTTTTCTCATTGTATACTTTGAACCATACATTCCTTTTCCCGTTTGCTATCTATTGACTATTGCATTGTCAAACACAAATAAATTTTCTAAACTAATAATTATAGGTGAATTAACAATAAATGCCTTAGCTTGAAATGAGGCTTTGGCCATAACACTTGCTATTTAAAGAAAATTTATATGCTTCTGGGTAGATGTTAAAACTGAAGAGTGATATGTAGCATAAAGGGGATTATGTTCTTAACCCCTGTATTTAATGAAGATTGAACGGGGAAAGGAAATTTCTGAGACTCTTAAGAATGAAAGGGACTTCAGCTATCTTGTCTTCCAAACTTCTCACTCTAGATATAGTTAGATAAACTCAGATAACTTCTTCAAACATAGTATCCATAAACATAGCATTCATTTTCCATCATATGTACACAGATGTGAAACCACAAAAGCCTCTTAAGGAAGTATCAGTCTTCTGATGTTAATAAAGATCTCTGTCATCATAAACTTCTACAGGAAAGGGAGCCACTAAAGTAGTACTTGACATCAAATAATAGAAAAATATTCTTTAGAGTGTGTTTGTGCATGTAACAAAAAAATTCGTTTTCAAGTATAAATGCAATCATAATAGCTTTCATGTTTTGAGTACCAGTCACTATACTAAGTAGTATGCTGCGTACTTTTCATATAAGAGAATCACATGTTAAAAGGATATATATTGCTATAAGAATTTAAAAACAAGATGCATTTAATTAGCCATTTTATCACTGTCATCAATTCAGATTATCAAAAGGAAGTATTTACAGGCATATAGATAATTCCCTAGCAGGCTATAGTAAGAAAGCAGATGTACTCTGCACCCTGCCTGCCCTCAGTTTATCATCCAAACAGCAATACTAATAATTACGTTAGTATTACAGGCTTGCTATGAAGGTAATTGTATGAAGGTATTAAGTAAGGTATTTTCTAGGTTCTAGGGATTAAAAGATGAAAATAAGCAATTTACAGTCCAGTAGGGAATAGATAAAATAAAATTTGAAAATGCAACACAGTGTAATCAAAGTGCCACTCTGAAAAAAAAAAACAAAAACAAGAGGTTTCCATGGGAACGTGAAGGAGGGTGCTATACTGTGGCATGAGGAGGTAGGCTCCCTGAGCCTTACCCAGAATAAGGCAAAAGCATGCAGCAAGAATGATCTAAGCAAGAGGAAGGTCTTAGGATGAACAGTGAGAGATATTTTAATAAATTAAGAAAAGGAAAAAAGACTGTGTCTCACTATGGCTAGAGCAGTCCACCAGTGGAGAGATAATAAGAGATGAAACTAATGCATGGCCTTATGAAATATGTTAAGGAGTCTGGACCTCATCTGGAAAACAATGGAAAGTTACTGAAAAGCTGTTAGTAAGAGAATGACACACCCAGCTTGAATTTCATAAAGATCACTTTGCTTGCAGTGAGAAGCATGGCTGGAGGGGTCCAAAGAGGAGGCATAAAAAACAGTTGGTTAAGAGACTATTGGTAACAATCCAAGGAACCCTCTTACACTGTTGGTGGGAATGCAAACTGGCACAGCCACTCTGGAAAATAGTATGGGGGTTCCTCACAAAGTTAAAAAGAGAACTACTGTACAATCCAGCAATTGCACTACTAGGTATTTACCCAAAGGATAGAAAAAAAAGATTTGAAGGAGTACATGCACCCAGATGTTTATAGCAGCATTATCAACAACAGCCAAATTATGGAAAGAGCCCAAATATCCATCAAATGATGAATAGATAAAGAAGATGTAAGAAAGATAGATAGATAGATAGATAGATGGTAGATAGATAGATAGATAGATAGATAGATAGATAGATAGATAAAGATTGAATGGGGAAAGGAAATTTCTGAGACTCTTAGGAATGAAAGGACTTTAACTATCTTCTTCTTCTCTCTCTCTCTCTTTCTCTCTCTGTATATATATATGTGTGTGTGTGTGTGTGTGTGTGTGCATGTATATATATTTATATATAATGGAATAATACTCATCCATCAAAAAGAATGAAATCCTGCCATTTGCAACAATGCGGATGGAGCTATAGTATGCAAAGTGAAATAAGAGAAAAAGAAATACCATATGATTTCACTTATATGTGGAATTTAAGAAACAAAACAGATGAACATATGGTAAGGGAAAAGAAAAAAAAAAAGACAGGGAAGCAAACCATAAGAGATTCTTAACTATAGAAAACAAACTGAGAGCTGATGGACAGAGGTGGTCAGGGGATGGGCTAAAATGGGTTTATGGGCATTAAGGAGGGTACTTATGATGAGCATTGAGTGTTATATGTAACTGATGAATCACTAAATTCTACTCCTGAAACCAATATTACACTATCTATTTAAATGAAATTTAAATAAAAATGTGAAACAAATAAATAAGGCAAGTAAAAAAATTGAAAAATAAACTAAAAAAACAACAACAAAAAACCAATCTATGGGAGTGATTATAACAGCCTAAACTGGGAGAATAAGGGTGACTACAAGAGGACATCGTAGCCATCTATGTATCTATATCATCATCATCATCCAGATCTAGATCTAGGTAGATAGATATTTTATTTAGTTCTTATGTCTGACTGGATATGGAGAAGAATAATCAAGGATGATGGCAGGTTATGAATCTTAAAGCTGAATATGATATCACCATTGTCCGCGTTTAGCAGCCAAGGCAGATTTAAGAGTAAAAATAATGGCTTCGAGTGAAACATGTGGACTCTAATATGCTTGTGGGATGACTAAATGTGTCCATTCACGGGACAACTGAAAATACGGATCTCAAGCATACAATGGAGAGATAGCCTGAACATGGAAATTTTGAAATCAACATCTAGGAAGTAATTAAGTATTTGACAGTGGAAAGGATAGCCCAAGAAATATAACAAGTTAGTAAATGAGAGAGGAATAGATTCCCACAAGGAACAATGAGGAAACCCAGAGGGGAATGAGGTGAGTATCATGCCATGAAAGGCAAGGAAAGGGAGATTTTAAAGAAAGAGGTTAGTTAATTACATCAAATATTACTGAGAAGTCAAGACAAACACTAAAAAGTGTTCACTGGATTTGATAGCAAGGAGATAGATGGTAACTCTAATGGGGACAGTTTCATGAGCTGATGAGAAAGGCAGTGGTGGGAAGGAGCTGGGCATTTTACAAAGGTGGGGACACTTGACATGCTGCATTTGAAGAATGAATGGAGCTTCTTTTGGGAGGAAATTAGTAGAGACTTCTGGCAGACGTAAGAGCTAAGGTAGGGGTTGTGCGTGGTTAGTTACGTCTGCTCTGGCAGATGTAAGAGTTAAGGTAGGGGTTGTGCATGGTGAGGGGTTGTGCATGGAAGTAGTGAGGTGTCTGATGTGGTCTGAGCATAGCATTCCTGGAGGGATGATGGATAGACTAGTTCAGGGCAGACCATTCTAAACTTTGAATATGCCAGACTGAGACATTTGGACATTGTTCTGTGGGGCACTAGGGAGCCACTAACAGGCTACAAATAGGTGTCAAGTTTAGAAGTGAATTTTAAAAATACCCTAGACATAGAATAAACAGTGAATTGGAGAATACTGAACTATTATGCAAGAGCGATAAGAACTAACAGCAATATCATTTTCTCAGTACTGAAGCTGAACAATGTCCATACAGTCACTCTAATCATCCATCTGTAATAAACCATAACTCGACAGTGCTGTGGCCTTACAATGCTTGTGACTTTATGAAATGCCTGCATATATGGTAAGGATATGTTAAGAGAGTTTTGCTCCAATTATTTTCTTTGATGCAAGACTATTTCTTTAAAGCAAGACTACTGGGGGCACCGGGGTGGCTTATCTGGTTAAATGTCCAACTCTTGATTTCAGCTCAGGTCATGATCTCAAGGTTGTGGGATGGAGCCCTGCATTGGGCTCCACACTCAGTGGGGAGTCTGCTTGAGATTCGCTCTCTTCCTCGCCCTCTGCCCCTCTGCCCCCCACTTTTGCATGCTCTCACTCTCTCTCTCTCTAATAAATAAGTCTTTTTGAAAAATTAAGAAAATAAAGCAAGCCTATTGAATTTCTAATAAATAGTTGGATGTTCTATATCCACGTGCATGGAGAAAGCAGTCCCTTTCAGATTCTATACTTATTTGACTTTGGAAAGTGCCATGAGATCTAGCTTGCAAATCACTCAAGATAATCCGAATTTTTTTCTTTTTTTAAAAAGTTGCATTTCTTTTTGCCAAGAATGATTATTGGCAACAATTATCACCATACCCACCAGTCTGGATTCTGGGCAAATCAAACTGCCTCTAAAAGTCAACTTCAGGTGTCACGTTGGAAACACTGCTTTTTATAAAACTTAAAAAACAAAACAAAACAAAAAAAACTTCCAAAAATTTGCAAGTATATCTAAAAAGACAATGCAAAATATTTGGTACAACAGTAGCCTGGTTTGAGATGTGCCGGCCTTACTTTGTTCCACAGTTACAACTCTCACTTGCCTAGAAAGGAAAAAGCTTGCTAGGCCTAGTGCCTCTGGCATGACTTTTAAGTCCCTAAGCTAGCTAGAGTCCTATTAACCAATTAACACAGTTGGGTGCCACTTAACAGCCTCCACTCTTACTCAGGACCTACATCCTCTATTTGACCTTAGAACAACTACCATCCTCCATCAAATGCTTGATTCTAACAATTCAGGCATGGGGACACTGATAAGGGAACAGAAGGGTTTTCATTTCTGAAAGCAGGACGCCTGAGTCAATTTGTCCCAATTGTATCTGCACAAGGCCTATTATATGGACTGTGATTTCCAGGGATGAAAGCTGTGAACTCCCAGGTCACTTGTAAACTGATCACTCCCCAGTCTTTCCTCCTCCTGCTTTTAAGTGGTTTGAGGCTGGTAAATTGAAACCTGAAGAAACACAGAGCTCTGATCCCTGGGACCTCCAGAGCAAACCTGGACTTTGGCTGATTTGCTGTAGGAAGTAACTGCTTACTTACCTCATAATTAACACCACAAGCTGATCCTTGGGAGATAAAGTACAGAAGGTCAGACGCAAGATCATCTAGAGAAGGATTTCACTAAAGCACTGCTTTTAGGAGCTCTTGTGGCTACTTAACTCAAGAAACAATTGGGTGTAATTTCTAAAAATATTACTGTTCATAGTAATGGAGGAAAGGGTGAATTACACATCACTGAATATGATCTCAGTAAATCCCCCCTTGATTAATGAAGCCAAAGCACACATCAACCGGATACTGTATGGAGAAGTAAAACATGCAGTTTGTTCAGTGGCGAGTTAAACAATTGTAACTACGTTTCATTGTTCCATATACAAAATGACCTTTCTTCCCCAGTTGGAAGTACTAATTGGCTTACCATCCTCCATCAAATAAAGTCCCCTTTTGAGCCTGTGGGTCTCTGTGGCCTGGTTGCCTGGCAGTCTTTGGTAGCAGCCCTACTCTCCTCCTCGCCACCACCCTCGCTCACCCTTGCAGTCTAATGAATGCAGCCGTGTTCCCTGCCTCTGTATTTCTGCACAGAAATCTGCACATCCTCTTTGCTTGGGATGCCCTTACTGCCTTGTGTATGGATCAGATTACTCCTCTTCCTCCAGATCCAGCTAAAGAATCACTTGTCAGCTGTATCTGCAACATCCTCTTCTCTGAGTATCCCACAGCTTATAGACGTTGCATTGTTATCATGGAAAATATCAGTCTCTCTTCTAATTTGTTCATCTATGGGTACCAAAATGATAGGAATTCAATGAAGAGCTATGCTAATATAATAAATTGGTTTCTAGCATCTTAGCTTCCCAAATAATTTGTTATTGAGGTCTATCTTCACCCATGTTAATCAGAATCTGGGAGTCAATGAAATTGGAGGCAGACGAGTTTTTTTAATGAAGCAGAGACCTTTAAAATTCAAGCCAGCTCAAATGCAATAACTATTCACTTCTATTTAGTATTCAGGTAAAGATCTCTTATCTGGGAATCAAGAGGCTTAGATTTCAGCTGTGGCACTGGCATGACCCATGGGGAAGTTCCACCCTTCATCATTAATGTTGTCCCATTTGCAAAATAGAGAAGTTAGAATGTTTCTAAGGATATTTTTCAGCTCCAAGATTTTATGATTCTATGAAATATTCAGGTAGACTGTGTAACTGCAATTTATATTTATAAAGGCTACACTCTAGCAGTATAGAAAATTGACCTCATTAGCTTAATTGTTGTAAGTCCAATGTTGATATAGTCAAAGTTTATGGCCCATATGGGCAAGTTAGCATGATCAAGGCAAAACCTCTGCTTCCTCAGTGAAGAACTATATCTTTTAGCTCAATCTCGCAATGTATTCTACTGGTCCCAGGGGAGCCCAAGATTGAGAGTTCTCATATCATATTCATCAAGATGATTCAGAAGTCACTGGTAGCATGTATGTTGTGCTGACCCCAGGTCAACATCATTATCCTCATACACAAATGTTTATCCTCTTTCACTCACTGCTTCTATTTTTGGACATCTATTACAAGAAAACAATCCCTAAAATTTGACATAACTTTAAGTTCAACAATATTCTTTGTAGCATTATACATACTATTAAAAAAAAGAAAAGAAGCTAAATATACAAAAATAAGGACACAAATTGCAAAAGATACAGAAGCACAATAAACTATTATAAATTGAAGTTGTTAATATATACACATTATGGAGATTAATATGTGTGTGTGTGTGTGTGTGTGTGTGTGTGTGTGTGTGTGTGATGGAGATACATTAAATGTTAGGTTAGAAAAATAATAAAGTTTGTCTTATAGAAGTCACATTAACATGCAGAGAAAAAAATGGAAGCTACACTAAAACAACGTGTTGTATAATTGTAATGAGATATGCGTGACTTTTAAATCTTCTGTCCAATTTTGAATATTTTCTAAAATTTGTATATTGAATGTGTATTAATTAAAGACCAGATGAAATTTAAATGTGTTTTAAAAAGCAGCATTTAAGACTACATTTATAATTCAACAAATCAAAACTTATAAACCATATTAAATATACTGGTCAAATTTAAAAAATATTCTAGGTATGTAATAAACTGAAAAAGAAAAGCGCACCATGAAATCTAAATGTAATTTCATCAAATTAATAAACAAACGTGATAAAGTTCAAATGAACTACAGAAAACATTTTAAAACAAGTCTCAGGGGACGCCTGGGTGGCTCAGTCACTGAATCGCCTACCTTCAGCTCAGGTCATGATCTCAGGCTCCTGGGATGCTCAGCAGGGAGCCTGCTTCTCCTTCTCCTCCCTGGCTCTTGCTGTCACTATTTCTGTCTCTCTCTCAAAAAATAAATAAAATCTTTTTAAAAATTAAAACAAAAATAAAACAAGTCTCAGAATGTGTTTCTTAATGCACAATGTAAATGCATTTGTAACCAATAACCCGTGTTTCATGTTTTAAAAATCCATGATGTATAGGGGTGTCTGGGTGGCTCAGTCGATTAAGTGTCTGCCTTCGGCTTGGTCATGATCTCTGGATCCTGGTCCTGCGATCAAGCCCCACATTGGTCTTCCTGCTCAGCAGGGAGTCTGCTTTTCTCTCTCTCTCTCTCTCTCTCTCCCCCCCGCCCCTCCCCACCATTCTCTCTCTCTCAAATAAAATATTTAAAAAACGATAAAAATCCATGATATATATATATATATATATATATATATATATATATATATATAATAAATAGAAACTACTTTCAAAGAATTGAATTTACAAGGATTTAGGTAATTAAAAGTGCATGCAAGTCACTGTCTAGTGATATGGCTGAACAAGTTCTTTCCTCTCTGAAAATCAAAATCAGCAAACTCATGGCATGACCCAAGATATCCCATACATTTCTATCTGCCCCAAAATGCTGGTTTTCTAAGGGCTGTCATTCAGCAGGTGGAAATGAAGGGTAAAATCTGTCTTACAGATAGGCCCAAGAAAGAAATTTAACTTTCAAGCAGATAAAAATATCCAGAAGGAAAGGAACCTAAAAGAAGGAAGGAAGGAAGGAAGGAAGGAAGGAAGGAAGGAAGGAAGGAAGGAAGGGAAAGGGAGGGAGGAAAGAAGGAAAGGTGGGAGGGAAGAAGGGAGGGAGGGAGGGAGGAAGAAAAATGAAAGGGGTCAAGCGGGAGAAGGAAGCAGATAGGAGGGAGAGAGAGCCATCAAAGAGAATATTTTACATGAGGAAAGCATTAGTGAAATATGTCTCAGGGATGTTCCAGGGTGAGAAAGGAGAAATTTGTGAGATTCAAGTCCATGTGGCACCCTGGAGTGACACAAAGTGTCATAGTCATTCCTACCCTGAGGCAGCTCAGTAAATGGCATGCCACCTTTTATCCACTACATCAGACCTTGAGGCCACAACATTAACCATGGAATGGAATAAACTAGGGACCACTATGCACAAGATAGAGTAAATAGGTCCTCGGATTAAGATAAGAGGTAATATCTGAACCATATGGGCCGTATCTCCAAGTGCACATCTCCCCTGGATGATCCAAAGGACCCTCAAGCTCAGTGGTACCAAACTGAGACTTATCTTCATGCTCCACACTTGCTTCTTCTTCCAGAAACTTCACTTCAAGGACTGGCATCTCTTTATGCTTAGACTAAAGCCAGATGTCTGGGTGTCATCCCAGATGTTCTTTCTAACTTATACCTAAAGACTCATGAATATTCAATGTAGTCATTAGTCCCTAAATATCATTAGAATCAATTTCTTACCAGCCCCCCTCAAGTCTGGTTTACACCAGCAGGTTTCTAATTGGTGTTTCTTCCAATATCACTTCCCAATGAGCATCCACCTGGCCCACTGCTGCTGGGTATCTTTCTAAAATGGAACTCAACAATACCAATCTCATCCCTTTAAATCTTGAACCATACTCCTTTATGATATTTCCTCCAAAATTAACCCAAACTCTTTAGAATGGCATAAAAAGCTGACCAGAATCTGGCCTCAGATTCTCTGGACTCTACCTTCTCTGGATCCTACACTATGGTAAGCCACCCAAGGTCTTCCACATGTGGTGTCTCTGAATGTGCTCTACTCCTCATTCTTTGACAGATACCTCAGAAGTCACTTTCTCTGAGAACCTTTCCTGACTGCCCCAGACAATTTTTCCTTCCTCTGTGCCCACATAGATCTTAATGCTTTCCTCCTTTGATACTTCCCTAGCACTGATCACACTGTGTTGTGATTATTTGTGTTTCTATCTGTTCTTTCACTGAAATGTGAATCCTTGTGAGCAAGCGTCTGAATTGTAGAAGTCCTTGTATCTCCTGTATTTGTCCATCTTGTAAATAATCAATAATCAGTAAATATCCACTGAATTAATTAAATGAATAAAAGCATCTCATCTAAGGATATATGGATACAAATTTAGCAATTAGAAATCAGTGAGTAATGGGGAACCTGGGTGGTACAATGGATTAAGCATCTGACTCTTGGTTTCCACTCAGGTCATCTCTGAGTCGTGAGATTGAGCTCTGCATTAGGCTCCATGCTTAGTGCAGAGTCTGCTTAAGACTCTCTCTCCCTCTCCCTTTGCCCCTACCCCCTGCGCGCTCTCTCTCTCCCTCTCAAATAAATAAATCTTTAAAAAAAGAAATAAATGAATAATATGTATTGTTATTTCAAAGTTTTATTAATTTTTAATCGAAAAAAAATTGACTGTACTGAAAATACCACTCCATTTCCTGGGTCAAGTTTAGTCATTTGTACTATACAAAAAAATTCAGTATCGGGGTGCTTGGGCGGCTCAGTTGGCAAAGCATCTGCCTTTGGCTCAGGTCATGATCCCAGGGTAGTGGGATCGAGCCCCACATTGGGATCCCTGTTCTGCAGGGAGCCTGCTTCTCCCTCTCCCTCTTTCTGCTGCTCCCCCTGCTTGTGCTCTCTCACCCTCTCTCTTTCTCTCTCTGTCAAATAAATAAATAAATAAACCTTAAAAAAGGCACAAGAAGTTCAGTATCTCAAACCATGTGCCTCTATTTGGCAAAATGTACATATGGTACCTTGAAGAAATAAACTAGCCTTTGAGCTGCTGAGCATGCAAACTCACTCTTAAGAAACCACAATAATATTAAAATAATCAGAAACAATACATAAACCTTGAAATTTTGACCTAGATTAATTTATTGAGAATTGAACAGAAGGGAAATAAACTTTAATCAAATACCTCTGGGTGTTTTCTTTGACCCTATTCTCTCTCTCTCTTTTTATAATGTTTTTTAACTACCATCTCTATGTAACAAATACTGGGTATAAATATATTCTTCTATCACAAACTCCAACATATTCTTTCCAGTCTCTTAGAAATCTACCCGAATCAGGAAAACTCAAATCCAGCATTACTAGACCGTACTTATTATTTCAATAATCTCTGTCAACTAACTCCTTTTATTTTTCCCCTTAATTCAATAAATGGCAGTACTGCCTACCCGGTCACTTGGGGTTTTAGAGTATCAATTTCCCTCGCTTCACTCCTAACAGGTGATCAGTTAGTAGGATCCTCTGTGTAGATCTAACATGTGTCCGTGTCTTCTCAGCTCTCCCCACATTGCCCTTCCTCTAGTTCATCTGCCAGTTACCTTTTACCTGGATTACTTTGAGAACATCTTATCAGTTACACTGCTTCTTTCCCATCTCTGCTCCCCAAACGCCATAAATTCTTCTTTATACTGGTGTCAGAG
The DNA here is from genome assembly GCF_017311325.1 of Ursus maritimus. Taxonomy (NCBI): domain Eukaryota; kingdom Metazoa; phylum Chordata; class Mammalia; order Carnivora; family Ursidae; genus Ursus; species Ursus maritimus. Next base: position 13,958,210 of record NW_024426774.1, on the reverse strand, counting down.
CCTAAAATCTAGTGTAATAGTGTCCAGGAGAAATTGCAGAGTGGATAGACATGTTTTTTACTGCCCAATATGGTAGGCATTAGGCCACATCAGGCTACAGAGCACTTGGAATACATCTATTGCAATTGGGGAACTGAGTTTTAACTCATTTTAATTAATTTAATTTCAAGTAACTATGTGTGTCTAGTAGCTTCCATATTAGACAAGGCATTTTTAGATCTAATCATCTACCCTTGATTTGAAAATATTCAGTAACTCAATTGTATCTTAAGGGTGAGAATGAAATAAACCGAAAACTCATCAACTTCCCATCTGAGATTCTTCAGGATCTGGTTCAATCTAAATGTTCATTTGTGTATCCCACTGCACCTTACCATGGACCCTGTGATATAAACCTAATCCCCATGATTTTTGAAAAGTCCCTTGGATTCCCTCTTCTGGGACTTCATGAAATCTCTTTTGCTTGGAAGTCCCATCATGCTCATTTTATAAAAGCCTGTCCCTTTTTCAAGACCCAGGAGGCTCTAAAGTGCTATCTCCTCACTGATAAACTGACCAGGGCCCCCCAGTTGAGGGACTTCACAGATTCACAATACATCATTCTAATGACACTGTTTGCCTTATATTTGTGCTGTGTTTTGTTTTTTCTTATTTCTTATTAGAATCGTCTCTACTGGATTCTAAGGTCTTTATGGTTATGCTGTTATCTGATTCACGTTTGTAAATCCGTGACATCTCACATGATATCTCATTTTAATAAACATTTATTGAATGGGATATTTTGACTCTGTAGACCAGAGACTATCTTTCCTGGTAATCTTTAGTCATTGAATCTTTAGAACAATTGTCCCAACATGAGGTTTGTTTTAGACAACTAAAACTGGGTATATCCACACACTGTAACTACAAATGTGACATTAATGAGCAAACACTTGAGATACATTTCATATTAAGAACCACAAACTGAACAATGTTCATAATACTTCTGCATTTACAACTTAACTAGAAATTCATCTCTCAGAACTGTGCTTGTTCCTCTAAAGAGAAGAGGCTCCTGTAAGCAGGAATTAAACATGCACTGAGAATTCACACCACAAAATTCACTAAATACTCACTGCATGGTCAGTCCTAAGCCAAGTGTTGAAAGGGAGTAAAAAAGCATAATAAATAATTTCTACCTAAGATGCTAAGCATTAAGTTGAGTACAAATAGTATGCACATAACAAAGTAACACAGAACAATCTAGTAGATGTGGCCCTGTTGCTCCTGTGAATGAGATACTTTTTTAGCTCTGACAGTCAGTGAATATCTGGAATAGGCCATGAAGGACAAGTTTGGCCACTTTGAACAAAAAGAAAGAGAGGCATAAACAAAAACTAGAATGTACAAATAGATACAGAAGATAAGTGAACCAACCTGTATGAAATTAAGGTGCTTTGAAATGTGGACTATTGCAGATAAATAAGGGGGGAAAGTGCAGAGGCCGGATTCTAAAAACACTATCTCCCAGAATAAATAATGTGGAATCAAGGCAGTGGGGAATCTTTGGCAGCATCTGAGTAGGAGAGAGATGGAATAAAAATTAAAAGTACACAGAAGTGATTTCTCTCATGTAGCTTCAACTTTAAAAACAAATTTTTTCAGGATTTCTAGAATGACAGAATAAGGAGCTCAGCACACCCCCCCCCCCAATCCAAGCATCTTAAATGTGAAAATTATTTTCAAAAAATCATTTCAAGTTTCCAGAAATTTTCCTAAGGGCATACAGGAAATGGAAAACATTCATTCAAGAAAATCTACAAAATGGTAGCTACACTTGTAGTGCATTGGGCATAATGTATAGACTTGTTGAATCACCATGTATACACCTGAAACCAATACAACATTGTATGTCAACTCTAGTTTAATTAAAAAAGAAGAAGAAGAAGAAAAAGAAGAAGAGAAAATCTACCTAATTTTAGTAAAAATGCTCAAGGTCTGTGGCATTTAGCCATAGTCTATACCATTAATCCCTTCTTCCACCACAACTAGGTATTACAGAAGCCCCCCGGTTCCCCATCTGACAAGAAAGTACTTACACAAGCAACAGAGACACTGTTGCAATTCTAACAAGAGAAAGTACCCCTTGTCTGGGTGGGTGTGGGGAGAGGGAGGCAGGCAGAGTGAAGATGGGCCTTTACCACTCCTTTTGGGTTTTCTCTGTTCCCACCGGGGCTACCCTAAATCTGTCAAGTTTGAAGGAGTGAGGCTAGAAATGTAAACATCACTCTTGCATCAAGGAAGTTCCAGGCAAAAAGACAATGAGCATTAGTCTGTTTGGCTATGTGGGGGTTGTAAGTATCCTGCTCATTAGAGTCCCGTGTGTCTCCAAGCGGCCTCAACTGTGAAGCTGGGGATGAACTCACTGGATGTTACCATTCTGCACCTCCAACAGTCAGTGACTGTTTCTCTTAACATCACAGGAGACTCACACTTTCAAAGAAACTGGGATACCTGCAAAATTCAAAAAGACCACTAGGAAAATGACTTTCTGGACAATAAAACACACATTATTCTTCCTTTCTTATGCCAATATTTGGTTATCTAGATAGGGTCCAACAGTTGAAGCTTGAATAGGAACCAATAGTTAGTTATCTAGATAGAGTGCAATAGTTGAGGCATGCCTACATGAATGCATGTAGGTATGCATTTTCATATATAAATTTATGTATTAAATATTATTGTGAAATATATATATTTGTAGAGGTTAATGCAAAGACTAAACCACAGAGCTTAGTGAAATTGAAGTGTAAAACAAACGTCTGCCCCAGATGAAATTTTTTTTTTAACTGGGTGCATTCCAACTATTTTATTTATTTATTTAATATGTGTTTTTTAGACATTTACTATGTGCTTGACATATCCTAGGCACTTGTGATCACGATAAGCAAACAACATCAATACACTCATGGAACTTACATTCAATTAGAAGAACAATCAATAGATTGCCGTAAGTGTTATGCTGAGAAATAAAACATGATGATATGATAAAGAGATCCTGGGTACCTCTTAGTATCACCTAGTCAGGAAATGTTCACTGAGGAAATGGCATTTAGGTTGACACTCAGATCTGATTGACAAGAAAACACCCATGATGAGCAAGATGGGCAGGGGGAGGAGAAGCATTCCAGACCCAGAGAACAGCCATTGTCAAGATCTGGAGACAGGAAATGTCTTAGCATGTCCCAGGATCAAGAAGAAGACCAATGTGGCAAGAGCAGAGGGAATAATGAGGAGAATGACAGAAGACAAGGTCAGCCAAGTTAAGTAGCTTGGATTTTAGTTGCATTTTAATGCATTATTGCTGACATTGTAGTCTGAGAATCAAAATTTGGGTGGATTTTGATCAATGTCCTGCCATTAACTTAGTATATGACTCCGGAAAACTTATATCCTTTCTCTTGGCCTCAGAGCGACCTCAACTGTGAAACAAAGAGATTGAACTAGAAAGTAGATGATCTATGAATTCCCTTTGAGTGCTAACATTCTATGATTCTAATCTTTGCCCTCAAAAACGAAGTTGAACACTCCCTCTTCTTAAAAGTACTAAGGCCCTTCTATGAACTAGAGAAGTATAGCTCAGGGCATGCTGGTCATTTGCCCTGAACTGTAAAACTGCCAAGACTCAAGATAGGATGAGGAGCCAAAAATTGCATTTCCCCTATGTTGTTGATGTTTCTTACAAGACATATTTGCTGTGAGTTTTTATATTTTGCTCTTGTCTTCATTACATTCCCAGTTTCTCTGGAGTGTCTAACTAGGCTCCCTCAATTCTTTACCTTCCACGTCAACAATTTAAAAGAGAGAGAGAGAGAGATGGAAAGAAGTGAATGAATATGAATATGGAAGTCATTAATCCCTTCCCCATGTCCAAAGGCACACTGGTTTTCCATACTTCAGGAATAAGATCAAGTGTGAAAGACTGGCTCACTTCTCTATGCAGAAAAGTGCTTGAAGAAGTAACACTGATGTAAGTTTGATCACTTTGTAGAAATTCCCAATATAATCAATCAGGGTAGTGGTTCCCAGAACATGAAATTCACTGTGACCAAAGATTAGTTGGATCTCACCATAAATAATTTAGAAAGACCACTAAACAAACACTTCAATAGTTCTGTAGGTTTGCTAAATAAACAAGTAGTACGTGCATAAGATAAACATTTTAAAGGAAAAGCTAAGAGATTTGGACTTTTAAAGAATATTTACCTTGGAACTGAGATAAAACCCAAGACTAAGTTTAAAGAGACAGAACATAGAACACAGGCCCTCTTTTGTTAATCAAAGAAGAAGAAGAAGAAGAAGGAGGAGGAGGAGGAGGAGGAGGAGGAGGGGGAGGAGGAGAAGGAGAAGAAACAACAACAACACTGTTTCTGATGTGTGGTATTTTAAGTTTCAGGGCTGCATTGATACTGTGACCTCTTTTTCAGAGTCACGCATGCTTTAGCAGGAAAAAACAAAACACTTTTAAACAACATAGATATTTATGAGTTTGCTATGTTGTGTGATTTTTATCATGCTTTAGAGGCCAAAATACATCAATTGAAAAACAACTCTATTTTATTATGAGAAAGAATATCTGACATACAGAAATTTTATTTGCAAGACTAAATATATTCTATAAAGTGATTTTCAACTAAACTAAACAATTTAGAAAAAATGCTGTTTATTTCTTAAGTTGCTAAAAATATGAGTCATTGGAAAGGTATTTTACTATTTACAAGCAAGAGTACACTTGATGACTAGGTTTTCACACTGCCTCTTTAGTAATTAGCAATGTTAGCTTGGATAAGTTACTCAGCTTCTCTGAGTATCACCTGTATCTGCCAAATAAGACAGTTGGATTAAATGTTCTCAAACCGTAATTCAATGCTAAAATGCTGGAAACGTATTGTTAACACCACATATTGCATTTGCATGCAGCACATGCTAAGTATTTAATCAGTTCATCGACAACTTAGTGAAAACATGAAACAGTGAGACACAGTGTTTTGCTAATTAGAAAAGGGCATTACTTATCTTGGTAATGCAATATCTTGGTAATGTGAAGTCCTGGAGTTGTTATCACCAAACTTGGTTCTCTCTCCTACTGGCCATAAAGGTCCTTTGGGAAGATTGTATGAACTCTCTAGAGTACCATTTCCTCATTTGTGCACTGTCTTCTCAAAACTGTTGTGAATAATTAAGAACACAGGTGCTGAATCAGACTGTTGCATTTTAAAATCTGGCTCTGCCAATTATGACTTCTGTGATTTGAGAGAAGTGTGTTTCACTTCTGAGTGCCTCAATTATCCCAACTGTAAAATGGAGGTGATAGAAGTACCTAATTGAAAGAATTGTTGTAAAGATGAGGTATGAGATCATATGTATAGCAATTAGAATAGTGCTTAGGATTCAGTAAATGTTAATGTTCATTGTATCATTATTATTTTTTTTGAAAGATTTTATTTATTTATTTGACAGAGAGACAGCCAGCGAGAGAGGGAACACAAGCAGGGGGAGTGGGAGAGGAAGAAGCAGGCTCCCAGTGGAGGAGCCTGACGTGGGGCTCGATCCCAGATTGCTGGGATCATGCCCTGAGCCAAAGGCAGACGCTTAATGACTGTGCTACCCAGGCACCCCACATTGTATCATTATTATTATTAATACTATAAATAGGAGTAGTAATAATTTCAGAAGCAATGGCACATGAAAATCCAAGTAGTAAGTAGAGAGAAAGTAAAGTTTTTTAAGGGCAAAGAAAATAAAGTAGTTCTGTAGATTGGAGCTATTAAAGAAGGCTTGAGGATGCAGCCTAGTGAGCATTGAGCCTCACTGAAAAGAAAGAAGGTCAACAGAAGGATGTTACAACCTGAGAAAACAAAATAATCAAAGAGAAGAAAAAAACCTCAGTTAGCTTTCCAGGTGAAGACAGCAAAATAAACACAGGCATGTACTCTTGCTCCTTCCTGAAACCTCAAAAAAAAAAAAAATTACAGAAATATTTTTAAAGCATAAAACCATAAGAAAAAAATAATAGAAGAGAAAACACCAATCGACATTTGGAATCTGGTAAGCAGTTGGACTAGCGCTAAATGGTTTAGGAAACTTGACTAATGTGAGTTCCAAGCTGGCAGTAGGAAAAGCTAAAATGTGACCAAATTTATGGCCACCAAACTTGAGGATGTCCAGAATCAGGCAGCTCTAAGGGTGGAGGTGAGGATAGGGCTAAATTAAAATGAAGGATTCCTTAAAAGTTTGCTTAAGAAACACTAAAATCTGTAGCAAGTTATTAGACACTTTGTCAGAGGCAAAGGAAACAAAAGCAAAAATGAACTATTGGGACTTTATCAAGATAAAAAGCTTCTGCACAGCAAAGGAAACAATCAACAAAACTAAAAGGCAGCCCAGGAAATGGGAGAAGGTATTTGCAAATGAAATATCTGATAAAGGGCTAATATCCAAAATCTATAAAGAACTTACCAAACTCAACACCCAAAAAACCAAATAATCCAGTTAAGAAATGGGCAGAAGACATAGACACTTTTCCAAAGAAGACATCCAGATGGCTAATAGACACATGAAAAGATGCTCAACATCACTCATCATCAGGGAAATACAAATCGAATATAGTGAGATACCACCTCACATCTGTCAGAATGGCTAAAATTAATGACGCAAGAAACAGGAGGTATTGGCGAGGATGCGGAGTTAGAGGAACCCTCTTACATTGTTGGTGAGAATTCAAACTGGTGCAGACACTCTGGAGAACAGTATGGAGGTTCCTCAAAAAGTTAAAAATAGAACTACCCTAGGATCCAGCAACAGCACTACGAGGTATTTACCCAAAGGATACAAAAATACAGATTTGAAGGAGCACAGGCACCCCGATGTTTATAGCAGCATTATCAACAATACCCAAACTATGGAGAGAGCTCAAATTTCCATCGACTGATGAGTGGATAAAGAAGATGTGGTATATACATAAAATGGAATATTACTCATCCATCAAAAATGAAATCTTGCCATTTGCAACATTGTGGATGCAGCTAGAGTATATTGTGAAATAAGTCAGTCAGAGAAAGAAAAACACCATATGATCTCACTCATATGTGGAATTAAAGGGAAAAAAAAAAAACAGATGAAGATACAGGAAGGGATAAAAGAAAAAAAGGAGAGAGGGAAATAAGCCATAAGTGACCCTTAATGATAGAGAACAAACTGAGGGTTGATGGAGGGAGGAGGGTGGGGGATGGGTTAGATGGGTGATGGGTATTAAGGAACACAGTTATTGTCATGAGCACTGGGTGTTGTATGTAAGTGATGAATCACTGAACTCTCCTTGAGAAACCAATATTGCACTATATGTTAACTAACAAAATTTAAATAAAAAAAAAAATCCCCCCCCCCCCAGAAAAAGAAAGAAATACTTAAACTTTTGGACTCTCTCCCCAGATGGCCTTCATATGAGGAAACAAACACAGTTGAGGCTGGTATTATCTTACTGAAGTTAGAGAGACTATGTATACATTTATATGCTGAAGGCTGAGAGCCACCTTACTTCTCTGTTACTAGTCTTTTATCACTGATGGACTTCTAGAACACCAAAAATCAAATCTATATCCTATAAGGAAAAGACTGGAAAATTGTCTCTGGGACTCTGACTAGCCCAAAGGGGAAGATACAAAGGTACTGGAACTGAGATTTCCTCCACAAAGTAGCCCTTCCAGATCACCTCTCTACCTTGAAGATTCTGGTTGACAAATTCCACCAAAGCATTCAGAATTTCACATCAGCTATTAAAAGAATCACTCTAAAAAACAATCAGATCATTCAGAAAATATGCTAACATGAAAGAGATCTGAATGCAAGTGGAAAAAAAAAAGAAGCAACTTGGAGATAATAAAAAAATACACGATAAAAGCTTGAACAAAAATGTTATTCATGTATTACATTCATTAAAGAGGAACTGGATGCACTTTACAATAACAGATATTCTGACAATTTTAAAAGGGTCTTGGAAATAAATATGACAAATGAAAACATTAATAGAAGGATTGTAAAACTGAATTACAGAAATTTCTAAAAAAGCAGGACAAAATGTCTAGGAGATAGAAAATGAGAAAACACAAAGAAAACTTAAAATCAGCCCAGAATTTTTGATATGCAAATATTAGGAGGTCCAGAGAGAAAGCACTGATAAAAAAGGGAAGAAAGGAAGTTGTCAGTGAAGAAATATACCAAAAATGTTCAGAACTGAAGATATGAATTGCCAAATGCCTGGCATAGTGAATAAAAGCAGACCCATACCAATATATATCATCTTGAAACTTCAAAGAAGACCATACACATTCCCAAAGAAATAGTCACAGATAAAAGACAAGGAATCAAAACTAGCTTTGGATTTCATAACAACAGAGGTAGAAGGTAGAATACAATGAATTGGAACTTTCAAATTTTGAGGGAAAATGATTTACAACCTAAAATTCTATACCCAACCAAACTTTCAATCAAGAGTGATACAAGAAAAAGAATTTTTTTAAAAGATTGTATTTATTTATTTGAGAGAGAGAAAGAAAAAGCACAACTGGGGGAGGGACAGAGGTAGAAGGAGAAGCAGACTCCCCCACTGAGCAGGGAGCTCTATGCAGGGCTTGATCCCAGGACCCAGAGATCATGACCTGAGCTGAAGGTAGACACTTAACCGACTGAGCCACCCAGGTGCCCCTAGAATAAAGACATTTTAAAGCATGCCAAGGTCTTTAAAAAAATTTACTTCCCATTATCCCTTTTTTTGTGAAACTACTGGATGATGAGGTCTGCAAAACAAGTAAGTGATCAAAAGAGGAGGCATGGCTATAGTAAAAGGCAATCCACCACTGGAAATAGGAAGAAAATCCCCAGGAAGAAAATTAAGGTTAAACTAGGGCGATGGCTGTACACCAAGCACAGAAGGTAATCAAATCTATGAAGAGCAGATGACTAGGATTTTGATGAGATTTTTTTTCTAGAATACAAAATTTAAAGACCACTTGAATCTGGGCTGAATTAATAAGTACCTAAGAAACTAAACAAAGGGGAAAAGATCAAGATAAATATTCACCAAAGAGGAAAGGAAAACTGCAGAAAAAGAGAAGAAATTATGATTTACTGCATGGTTCATGATTTATGTGGTCAAACACAGGAAACACTGAATATTCATACAACCAAAATTGTGAAAATTATATTGGAAAGGTGGGAGATATAGGAAACATGTGTGTGTGTGTGTGTGTGTGTGTGTGTGTGTGTGTAAGTCACTGGATAATGCCTGGACTGAAACATCTGTAAATAGCACTATATTTAGTGCTTGTTCAGTTTATGTCATGTGTGGGTGCGCGCGTGCGCGCGCGCGCACACACACACACACACACACACACACACACATTTATAAGAACACAGGAATAAACGGAAAAGACTGCTTAAGATTGGAAGCAAGAAGGTAGGGACACAGGCCACCCCAGGTTCCACCTGATCTCCTTGAGGACAGAAAGGATCACTATCTCCCCACACCTGTAATCTGCTTGCTGTTTACTGTTTGAAAAGCTCTGATTTAGAGACAGGGAAGTAAATACCAAAAAACCAAGCAAAATGAATTGAAAGTGATTTCCTCCAGAGAGGGGATTTGGTTGGGTATGAGGAGAATATGCAGGGGCAGAGACCTACCATTTTTCATAATAAACCTTGTAGAACTAATTGAATCTTTAAACCATATTCACATATTATTTAAACTTTAAAAAGAAAATGAAATTGATAAAAACCTAAACTACAATGTGAGCATGATGCCTGAACTAAATATGAAGTTAACATTTATTGAGCCCATTTTAAATGCCAGGCATTCAGTAATTTCCCCATTTGATCCTCACAGCAACCAAGTGACAAACAATAATTATGGCTATTATACACATTTTAAAGATGACAAAATATACGTTAAGAGGAATTAGGTACAGTGTCTGTGTTTCTACAGGTAATAAATAAGAACGCTGAAATCCACACACAACTCTGCCACCTACCAGAGCCCAATCTCCTAACACCCTGCTGCGTTGTCTCTCAGGTGAGGTCAGTGCCGATGGTGCCACATTCTGGAATGTCTTGTGTATCAGTCTAGATGAAGTCCTCTTAGGCACTTTGGGAAATGGGATCTTCCAAAATCTCTTCATACATCAGGATTATGGGCCATATCAGCCTTCTCAAACCTAAAGTAGAGTATTAAAAAAGCTGGCTCTGCCATCTGCCTGACCCTCCTACAGACCCTTCACCATGGTCCCACTGCCACTCTACGCTTTATGGAAATGGTGCTGCACAGCCCTCGGTCTCCACTTAAGCAAGCTTCCTGTTATTTAGAGATTACTGCTGCTCTTCTATGGGGCTGCAATACTCTCCTGCTTTAATATGAAGGTTGAAATGGAGGAACAAACCTCACTGGATGTTTACTGTTGTTTCCAGCATCGCCATTTGATTATTTTAACAAGGTCACCATTGGTTATCGTGTTTGCTAATATGGACTCTACTTTCTCAAAAACTTCTTTCAGGTATATGTAAGCATCATATGCCAATCTGAAATTTAGGGGAAAAAAGAAAAAAAAACTTTAAATAAAGATTGATGGACTCTTAAATTTCATAGGAAAATAGTATTCTATTAGGAGGTTTCCTGGCATTTAAAAAAATTTAAAGTTATTCTGAATATTTACATCCAAAAAAGGTTCAATGCACGCACACATACATGTGCACGCACGTATACATGTGTGCACATGCACACAGACGGAGAAAGAGACAGAGATGGACACAGAGAGAAGGAGGGAAAAGAAGAAAGTTTAAAAGGACAATAAAAAAAGAGCCCTGTTGATCTTTAATCAAAATAGTATTTTATTATAGAGACCTATTAGATGATTCATGGTAAATAGATCAATGGAATTCAACTGAGTGGGTATGATTATTTCTTCCCACTATCTTTCCATGGCTCTCCTGCTGGCAAACCAGACATGCAGACTTTTCCACCACAGATCTTCTTCTAAGATCTTTCAGATCCCCCACACTTATCTCACATGCCCATGTTCCCCCATGACACGTACAGGCTCACTCATAGCCCCGATAATAACGGAGTATCGTCACTGTCCAGAACCCCAAGTCCCTCCTAGAACCACACCTCCTTCCAGAGCAGGGGATTAGGCTGCTCCAGTTTCACAGTCTGTGGTTGCATCTGAACTGACCACAGCAAACAACTCCCCAGCGGCCTTCTCCCTCCCAGCTCTTCCTCACCCACCACCACCCACTGTGCCCAGAATTCTTCCTCAGGTTTTACAGCTGGGCAGGAGTCTCTCCTCTGGAAAATGAGCCTGGAAGGGAAGGTTATCAAATAACCTCCTTTCCTTGACAATAAAGAGATGATCATTTGGGGCACCCAGGTGGCTCAGTTGGTTGGGTGTCTGCCTTTGGCTCAGGTCATGATCCTGGAGTCCCAGAATCAAGTCCCGCATCAGCCTCCCTCCTCAACGGGGAGTCTGCTTCTCCCTCTGCCCTTCACCTCATTCTCTCTTGCTCCCTCTCTCTCAAATAAATAAATAAAACCTTAAAAAAAAGAGAGAGAGATGATCATTTGGTTTTCTTTTCTTAAATAGAATCATTTTATTATTTAAATATATTTGTCCCCCCATTTCAACTTGATCCATAGGACACACTTCTCCCTTCCCAGGCTGCACAAAATGCTGTCCAGGGCATTGACTGCCTTATAGATGGATTAATTAATACATTTATCCCTTCAATCAAAAAGTATTTCATGAATACCTACGAATTCAGCAGTGTTTGGAATACAGGCGAGAAATCAAGCATCGTCCCTACCAGGATCAGTGCTAAATGGTAGATGTGACTTTCCGGAATGTGCACTGGAGAGGGGCATACCTAACCCAGACTTCTCATGGGCGAGAGTGGAGAGGACAGTGTATGAGTGTGTGGAGGGAGTTCTACTTGTCAAGGAAGAAGAATCTCCTGGCAGAAAGAATTGTTTCCTCAAAGAAAATATTGAGCAAATAAAAGGTTATTCTCCTGAAGCACAGAAGGAAAAGGGGCGGGTTGGAGTTAGCTGGTGAGGCACGAAGTCACAGATGTGAGCAGGGTCGACCATGAAGAGCCTTGTAAGCTGACTTGGGCAGTGATAATCCACTGGAGTTTTTAAAAGCTCAGTAACATGATCAGATATGCATTTTCCAAAATTTTACTCATTCTTAGCATCAGCTGGATGTTTGGGAGATCGATTCTATACTTTAAAAAGCAAGCCCACCCTTATGATAACAACTTTATCAGTATTTAACTCTTTAGTAGTTGTCTAATAGTTGTATAACATGTGGAGATTACTAAACAGTTCCAAACGTATTTTCAGATTTTATCATCATAATTAACTACAAGGCTACTGTGATGATCTTCATGGTTACCAAAGAAGAAACTAAGACTCATAAAAATAAAGTGGAGCCCTGGGACTGGCTCTGGACTCAAGGGACCTTCATCCTACCACTATTACCAACTGACTGTTCCCTGACCAAGGGAAGGTCCTTGTACTGACATGGGCAGCGTTTAGCAGACAACATAAACAGATAATATGCACAGAATGCCAGTTGCAGTTGATTGAAATTTATGACCCATAAGATGATCCAGTGAAAAATGAAAAGACATGAATCTGAAAACCAGAAGACTTTTAGAGCATTAGCAAAGATCAGATGTGACAGTCAATGAGGAAACTGTGTGGGAAATATTAGGGGCTCTCTTAGCCTAATACCTCCCTATTTATGTAAAATGATCTCTGATGACGCGGTTTAAAAGAGCACATAAGCTAAGATAGAGACGTGCATGTATTATGGTGCTATTTGTATACACATTCTTGTATCAATATGGACTATCTCTGAAAAGACAAATGAGAAACAGGTATCAGAGACCGCCTCCGGGGAGAACTGGGGACTGGCAGGACATTAGTTTTCACTGTATATCCATTAGCACTGCTTTAAATGTTTCACTGTGCCTGCATCACACTTTGAAAATGGAATTTAATAATGAAAAAAATATAATATCTTGATGAAAATGATCAAAAATGATCATTCTGTCTAATTCAGAGGCTGTTGTAAAATAGAAGAGCAGAAAAGGCAGGTGGGATATCACTGTCGCTTCTGTGGTATCTGACACATTCTGGAACTGGCTTTCTGATGCAGAGCGATGCTCTTTGCAATTACGTAACTCCTAGGGAAATAAGATTTGCTCTAAGAATAGCCATTTTATGTATTATCGCCCTAGCCCACAGAGCTTCATGGACTTCAGCCTTTGCTTACCCCCCAAGAAGGGCCACTCCCCTTGTCACCATGAAAACGCACGCTTTCAATGACTCGGCATTTGATCGTGAAACTCCCCTTACTGAGTTCAAGTTCTCCAAAAAATATATTTGGAGGGAGAAGGGCAGAAAGGTGGGAGCAGCCATTCTGCTTAATGCCCTCATCCACTGTTTTAAAAACAATCTTCTGTGATATTAATAGCTGATTCACAAGGGAAAGGAAATGTCCATCAAATGCACTTGGAAAATGACATTTTCTCCTCTTCCCCTTCTAATGTGGACTGGGGCACAGTGCACATTAGCACATTGTCCTTGGGATTTATTACACATAGTCTTTTTCACCATCGGGGCAATGCTGCCATGAGCTCTTTGGTAGATCTTTGCAGCAACAACCCCCAACTCATCATGGTCCTACTACCATGTCTTTGTACATTCCTCTTCCATTTCCCTTCCAGGTTTGGCCACACGACCTTCTTTGGCCAGGGAGACAGCAGCAAACAGCCAAGCAGAGGTTTGATAAGGGCCTGCACACTAGGGACTTGCCCTTTTGGATCTCTGCCCTGAGATCTTCATGCTGGGAAGAAGTCTGGGGTAAAAGCCAAGCAGAAAGAGAGACCCAACCATAGTGGCTAAGAAGGTGAGCCCGGCCTCCAGCCAGCTAGCGGATGGATGTAGTTGCATAAGTGAGCCCATGTGAGTGCAGCAAAACTCAACCAGACACAGAACTGTGAGAAACAGCAAATTGTTGTTGTTTTAAGCCACTGAATTTTGGTGTGATTTGCCACATAGCAACAGGTATATTTCAAAGTAAATCAGGGGACCAAGAATCAGGACACTTGACTTCTATCTGAGCTCAGTTCTCTGCCTCGGTTTCCTAATCTGTAGAAAAAGGAAGTTAGACTAGATAATGTCTAATGGGCCTTTTAGCTTTAATACTGTGTTAAATGCAAAAGGAATGTGTTCCATGTATACGTGCTATTATTTTGGCATTCATTTGACCCCACACGTCAGGGCTGGAGCTTAACATATATCTCGCAGGTGAAAAAAGAGAGCTCCACTTGAGAATTGGCAAATCTGGCTCCCAGTCCCCTAAGCTGACTTAGCCCAGATGTTAGAATGGAAGTATCTGAGTCTGGAGTGTGATTCTTTGCGAAATAAAAGGTGAGGCAACGGCCCATGGGTCACAGACTCTCGGCCTCCTCACTTTTCCGGGCTCGATGGATCTGTCAGCAGCAGTATGACCCTCAGCTTTCTGAGCGACAGGGTTTGTGTTTACAGTGCATGGGACAAAAAGAGCAACAAAAACCACCCCAATTCCCAGCCAAGCTTGCCTGCTGTCCGGGAGGAATAGGAGTGTGGGATCACACTTTGTTTATTTGTGGTTCTTTTAAGTGATGTCCAGAGACCCACATTTCATGCTTGTTTGAAAGTGTATATGTAACTGGGGAAGCTGTTAAACAGCAGTTTGCTTTCACTCCAGCTATCCACTTATTTAGTTATATGCCAGCATGCAGTTCGTTGAGCCATAATTCTTTACCGTGCCCTAAGATGGCCAGCATTCGAGGGTGTCAGAGGGAAATCTGCATCTCAAATTTATAAATATTTCCCAGGACATCCTATTTGGCTGCTTATATTTCAATGACCGCGGGCTTTTTGTTTGTTCAAAAAGCTTTCTTTGATTGGTAATACAACTTGTAAAAACAAAACAAAACAAAAACAAAAACAAAAACAAAAAATGATGGAGAAAAGAAAAATATCTATTTCAGAGGGAGGAAAAAATACAAGTCATCCCAAAATAAACTGAACCAAATTCCTTGAAAGTGCTGAAAACTGCTTTAGGATGTGCAGATTCTAAAAAGTGGGAGAAAAGTAATTCATAATCACTGCAAAGGTCAAACCTAATGCAGAAAAGTTTAGTTTAATTAGGAGAGAAAAATCAAATAAGCTTAATAAAAAACACGCTTTTGCTATTTTGCATTGTGTATCTTGGCAGCAGAAAAAAAAAAAAAATCCTTCCTAAAGAAAAATACAACTCTAAATCAAGTGAAAACAAACCAGAAAGCTAGATGAAGGCGACACCTCAAAGAAATGCTGCCTTCGCCACTCTTCTAAGAGAACTGACGACTGCAATCTGCGAGCAACATTTTCTGGCTTGCAAAATGTTCCAAAGTGTGCAGGCAGTGCAAGTGGTCTAACTCCTGGCACAACACCCACAAGGCATTCAGAGATGAGGCCTTTTCCTTTGACTTCCTGGAGTGTTTCTGGGCAACACAATGAAGGTAAAAGCAGGATGACTTCGCATGCCACATGTGGCAGGAAACTGCTGGCTTGAAACCTATCTTTTCACTCATCTCTCCTGTTCAGCTCTGTGTGCTGTAATTGGCAAAGGGGGGGAGGATACAAGGAAAGACAAGTGATTGGGAATGCTCCCCCTTTCGGTCTGTCAGAAAGCTGCGTTACACTCAGGACCCAGAGCCACCTCCACCTTGCTCCTAGGAAAATGCCCACCTAAGACAGCCTCAAAAATCTGGAAAGGTGTGGTCACTTCCTTGGCCACATTCTCACGATCATTTTTATAACCATCACCAGTAATCAGTCGTAAGAGATAACATTTATTTAGAAACTCAGTCAGCAAGTTAACTGTGGTTTAAAGTGAATGGCTCCCTCTTCTCTCATTTTAGCCAGAGATTTACACCCTTTCCAAGCCAGCCCGGGTCTTATTTATGTAACTGCACTAGAGAATGGCTTGAGGTTGCCTCTTAGAATAACAAACTGTATTTATGCCTTGTAGGGCTGGGCCCAGGCAGTTAAAGCAACTGAGATAGAAACAGGCACCTAGAAAGTAGGAGCAGGGAGCATGGAGAGGCTTTTACCAAGACTCTCCCTCCTTTAAATAGGACAGCTTGGGCGTTCTGATCATTCAGACCTCAGAGCTATGTGTGATCCCACGGGACCTCCACATACTCTGGGTTCTGAGTTGTTTTAGGCATAAAGTCCCTTGAAATGTGGGCACAACCTTAATACAAAGCATCTACTGTTAGGGACGCAAGAAATAGACGGAAATGCTTTTTCTGCTGTTGCTGCTTATCCTGATAGAAACAGGCATTATAACATGCACTTTGGTTTCAGCTTTTATTCAAAGAAATCCCTCCCCCAATCCCAGATGTTGTACTGGAATTTGAATGCTGTATGCATATTGTTGTTCACATACAGAATACATATTAATACATTTTAATAACATAGGGGTTATTAACCATTATTCCTGTTTATTATCAACATTCTTAACATAAATCCACCTAGAACACATAAGAATAATTAATATTATGCATACATTTACAATGGAGCTTAGATAAGGTATCCTTGGCTTCATTCTCAATTCAAATGTCAAAGGTTAAGTAAATTGACATCTCAAGAGGAAGATGAAATATATTTCAATTTCATCTAGAATTTAATACCATCTCTTTCTATAAAAGAACGGTTATAGAAACTTTTTCTCCACAAGCTGTTAAATGGCGCCCCCTTCCTGTCAGTGATAAATTGACAAAAAAGAATCGTGCCTTTTAGCATCTCAAATTGTTAGGGTCATATGGATTCCTTAGAGAAAATTTCATGTAGGTCCTTCACCAGACATGCAAAATAGATTGAGATCCAAGCAACGGAAGGATCTTGTCACTTCAGTGAATTAGTTAAAAATATTTTCAGTAGGTACTGTGCTAATCATGGGAGAAAAAAAATGGTCCTAAGTCTTAGGGAACTCAAAATCTCATAAGGAAGACTATAAGTAAACCAAGTAATTCAATACAGGTCAACAAGTACTATATTTGATATGTGTACCGAGTGCTGTGATAGCAACAATAAGTTTGCCAGAGTTGTTTAATGAGGGCTTCTTTGAGAAAGTAACAAGTAAGGTAGATAAGGAGAGATGGTTAACTGTTGACAAAGCATACAAAGTAGAAAGAGAATGAATTCTGAGCAACTCAGATGGAATTTTAAACTCTTCAAAGTCTGAAAGANTGTGTTAGAATGAGGACTGGGGACTTCAGGATGGCAGCTGTGTAAGAACTATGTGGATAAGTAAAAGAAGAAAGGATTGGGGATACATCTTAAAGGCCTGATATGGCAAGCAGTGAAGTTGTCACCTTCAGTCTGAAGGTGACAGGAGTCACAGAAAAGTTTTTAAACAGTCCGGTATGCACTGTTATATCTCACTTCACCCCCTTTAATAACCTGGTCAATTACATATCTATTGAACAATATTCATAGGCTTCCAATTCTGTGCTAAGCCTTCAGGTACTCCAGAGGGATATTCTTTGCTCTACTCAGCCACCATATGAAAATGTTATAAATCCACGACAAGAACAAGACAGAAAGAGTAGGATTTGAGCTATTGTTCTAGTGAGACTTTGTAAAAAAAAAAAATGTGAAAAGAGTACCTATCATGGTATCTTTTGTGTAAAAAAGAAAGAGAAATAAGAAAATATAGAAAAATATGATTATTTTTGCATAAGGAAACATGGAGCCATTAACATAAACAATAAAATCATTTACCTGCCACAGGAGCAACAGGAATGAAGGGTAGTAATACTCCTCTGAGTACATAACTTTGTAGAGTTTAAATTTTGGAAGCATAGTAAATGTTCTATATATTCAAAAATAAAACTCACAAAGGTGGTGGGAAAAACTGCACACTAAATGCAAAAAGAAACAAATAAACCCACTGTGTCTAAAATGCATAAAGTAATCATTGAAGGAGAAAAAAATAGAACTAATGCTAGTGACCATAGAACACAGTGCTATAAATACATAAATTCAGTCTGGAGGGAATGAAACTCCAAACAAACCTTGAACTCTTCTGAGCAGGTTCTTTTTTTCCATAGTATTTTGGGTCTAGCAATTCTGAAACTAATTTTTATGCATTGTAGAATTGAGTAAATGTGTTGATGTAACTAGAAATCACGGTTCTCACCACGGAAGAAGGAAGATAGAAACACAAAAAGGGGGAAGGAAAGGAAGAATCATGTGCAGTTGGATTGGAATTTGGAAGTACTGGTGTGAATTAGTGATTTCTAAAGAAACATATTTATATATTTAGAAGCAGTGACATGCCAGTAGCAAGGGGCACACCTACCACTCAGATCGTGGTGTCCCAATATCATTTCTTGCTAGAAGGAAAGGGGGATCATTGGAGCAATGGCAGATTCTAGGATTGGAACAATAAAAGTACCAGATGAACCCTGAATACCTTAGTGTACCAGAAAGCAAAGAACGCCTGAAAAGAATCCTGGGAGACTGTCAAAAAGACACAGAAGCCAGCTTGAAGAGGCTTTCACCAACATCAAAATAAATAAGAAGAGTAATGCATTATAACCCACTGATTAAAATAGATGATAGAAAGAAAGAAAGAAAGAAGAGAAAAGAAAAGAAAAGAAAAGAAAAGAAAAGAAAAGAAAAGAAAAGGAAAGAAAAGAAAATGGGGCTTTTCCTTATAATAAAATGTCATTGCTGGGGCACCTGGTGGCTCAGCCATTAAGCGCCTGCCTTCGGCTCAGGTCATGATCCCAGGGTCCTGGGATCAAGCCCCGCATCAGGCTCCCTGCTCGGCAGGAAGCCTGCTTCTCCCTCTCACACTCCCCTTGCTTGTGTTCCTTCTCTCCCTGTCTCTCTTTGTCAAATAAATAAATAAAATCTTTTTAAAAAAATGCCAATTGCTAAATGTGAATTAAGTGGTATAATCATCATAGTAAATACTGATTTGGTCAAGGACCACGAATGGGTGCTAAATCGAAGAGAGAAAGCTTATTAATTGCAGGGGGCCATCATAACTGTAAGGAGAAAAACAGAACAACAAACATTTCTACCAGGCAAATGAGCAGAAAAACATTGTGGCTTCCGGATGTGCTATCCTAAGAAGGACACAACCTCACTTTTGTACCATTCCCACCAGGGATGTACAACCAGAATGTAGTCATGAAGCAAGGTGAGACAAATCCTGATCATGGAACGTTTTATAAAATAATTAGACTGTAGTCTTCAAAAATGTCAATCACATGAAAGTCTTAGCAAGGCTGAGGAACTGTTACAGATTAAAGAAAACTAAAGAGACATGACAACCGAATGTACTAGGTGGGGGCCTTGCATTTATCCTGTAAATGGAGAGGAAAATGCTATTAAGGCCATGATGGGACAACTGACAAAGTTGGAATATGCTATGCAGGGTCAATAAAAATTTTATATCAATGTACATTGTTTACACAGGGAATACCATTTTTCTTAGAAAATATATACAAAAGTCTTAAGGGGAAGAGGAACATGATGTGGTAAACTGTTCTCAAATGGGTCAGAAAAATTACAAAATACAGGGCTCCTGGCTGACTCAGTCAGTAGAACAATGTGACTCTTGATCTTGGGGTCTTGAGTTCCAGCCCCACGTTGGGTGCACAGATTACTTAAAAATAAAATCTTAAAAAAAAAAAAGCAGTTAACAAAGTATGCATACACACACACACATATAGTGAAGATTTTGATAAAAACAATATGGCAAAATGTTAAAAATTGGTGGGGGTGTCTGGGTGGCACAGTTAAGTGTCTGACTCTTGGTTTGGGCTCAGTCGTGATCTCAGGGTCTTTGGATCAAGCCCTGCATTGGGCCCCACGCTCAGTGCAGAGTCTGCTTGGGACTCTCTCTCTTCCTCTCTCTCTGCCCGATCCCTGCTCGCTCACTCTCTCTAAAATAAGTAAATAAGTCTTTAAAAAATTGGTGAATCTTGGTAAATGGTATATAGAAGTTTTTACTACTATTTTTAGCATGAAGTTATTTCAAAGTGAAAAGTTAAAAATAAACAGAGCCATACAAGATGTATGCCCAAGTAATGATGTCTGTAAGTAGTCCCAGTTATTTTAATTAGTTATGTAGCAACCAGCCAGAAGTGTCTGAGAGCCACTTCTAGGAAAGCACATAAAAATTTCTGTGTACCTCATAAGACCTACCTCAATTCAATTCCAAAAGGATTCCCCCAGGGTGCCTGGGTGGTTTGGTCCGTTAAATATCTGACTCTTGATTCCAATTCAGGTTTTGATCTCAGGGTTGTGAGATCTAAAAAAAAAAAAAAAGGATACCCTAGATACCTTGACAACTATAATGCCACAGTCTCTCCAAGGCCTTGGTAATATCAAAGGCATCCATATGTCTTGAAGTGCAGGGCTCTAATAATGACCCCCCCAAAATGTCTTAAGCCAGGTGATCCCTAAACAGCTTCCTTAAAGACTTAAGAGTGAGTTCTCTTCCTCCATGGTCATCAGACTCCACATTAACGAATGCATTCTGAGACCGTGGAGAGCAAAGACAAATAAGGGATGGTGTGATAGCTTTGCAGGCCCTAGTCACAGAAGAAATTATTTTAACAATTCCTTGCAAAAATTTAGAGTCCACATGGTAAGCTAGATAGAGTTCTGGGCTTCAAGATCAAGCACATTAGAAGTGTTGTGACTGAGAGTATCACTAATATTGAATATCTTGAATCCTAATTTTATTCATTGTTAAATGGCTCACTTTCACACAATGCTTTGCAATTTGCAAATTTCAGGCATACTATCTCCATAGTAATCATACGGTCAATAGTAACAATAACTGTTATTTATGAAGCACTTCATCTGCAGTGAGCACTCCATTAAGTGATTGGCATGTATCTAATGTAATCAGATAGCTCCATGAAGTAGTTATTATTATTACAATTTTACATGAAGCTCATGTGGGTTAAATAACTTCCTTTTTTTTTAACTTTCAAAACAGCTTTATTATCACTGGCATATAAAAATTGTATATATTTAAGGTATACAACTTGAAGTTCTGATAAACATATACATTGTGAAATCATCACCAAAAACCAGCTAGTTAACATATCCATCACTTTTACATAGTTACTATTGTGTATGTATATGTGTGTGTGTGTTGAAAAGATTTAAGATACATCCTCTTTTTTATTATTATGTTCAGTTAGGCAACATATAGTACATCATTAGTTTTTGATGTAGTGTTCAGTGATTCATTAGTTGAGTATAACACCCAGGGCTCATCAACAACACGTGCCCTCCTCTATACCCATCGCCCAGTCAATAACTTTCTGATAACACAGAGTAAGACGCAAATCTAGAAAACAAGACTGACATTAAAAGCCATGATCTTAATCACAGTTATGCCCATCATATCTCATGATCATTTCCATTATTCAAATAAAGGAACTGAGGCCCTGAAAGTTAAAGGATTTATCTAAGTTTGGAATAGCCTGGTTCAGGTCATATGATTCTAAATTTGGCATCATTCCTACTCTGGAAACTACAAGGAACACATAAAACAATGGGCGGAAAGTGCTTTGTAAATTGAAGCATTTGCAAATACCAGAGGTTTAAATCTCATTATTACCTTTAAAAACTTACCTAGTGCATCATGAGAGCAACCAGCAGCTGGAATTAAAAGGGGGGTTGAGATACTTTGGAAAACAATTTGGCCATTTCTTATAAAGTTAAACATACACTAACCACTTGACCTAGTGATCCCACTCCTAGGTATTTACCCAAGAGAAATGAAAATATATGTTCACATAAAAATCTAGATGGGAAAGTTTATTGCAGCTTTATTCATAATTGCCAAAAATTGGAAACAACCCAAATATCCTTCAACTGGTGAATGGATAAACAAACTGGAACATCCATGGAATGGAATAGTATTCAGCAATAAAACAAAATGAATTACTGATGGATATAACAATGTGGATGAATCACAAATGCATTATGCTAAATGAAAGAAGCCATATTCAAAAAAGCTGCACACTGTATGGTTCCATTTATATGATATTTTAGAAAAGGCAAAACTAGAAGGACATACAACAGAGCACTGGTAGCCAGGGGCTGGGTATAGAGAAAGTATACAGACTGCAGAAGAGCAAGGCGTAACTTTTTCAGGTGATGTGATTATTTACTGTCTTCATTGTGCAGATGGTTACGTGATTCTATGCATTTATTAAAAATTATAGGACTCTACTGAGAAAAGGGGTTGATTTTATTGGATATGACTCATACTCCAATAAATCTGACTTAAAATTTTTTAAAGAAAAGAAGCTGAGATTCTCTAAGTGTGGGCCGAAAGCTTGATGGATTTAGCACCTGGCATCCCTTCTGGCTCCCTGGGAGCATTTTTCAAGAAGGCATCAATGCCCTAGAGATGGCGCATCAAGATATCCTCAGGAAAAACCATGTACACTAAAATCTTACACAGATCCATTTTCAGATAGGGTTTTTGCTACTGTCTGGCTTACTTGCACTTCTCAACTTACTTTGCTTGCATAATTTATTTTGTTTTTGCTTGCATAATTTAGCATTTTTCAAAACACAGTGCCTGCTGAGTCACTCACTTGAATGGGCCTGAGTATAGCTCACCTGCTTAACTCCTCTCTCGGAGAACCACTCTGTGCCTCCCTCTTATTATGAGCTCCCCTTTCTCTCTCTAGTTCCTCTTCAAGTCTTGAGACTCAGCTTAGCTCTGCCTCCCTGACTACTTCAGGCCACCTAAGTCTACAAAGGTTCTTACCACATGGTATTGTTTGTGATTGCCTATAGCCTCCTGCTCGGCTCTCAAATACAGATACAGTGTTGTAGACCTACTAGATATCATTTTGTCTTCTCACTTCTGGATAGAAGGTAGACTTTACTTCCTAGATGCCTTCACATATAAGTGGAGCCATGTGACAGTGGCCAAGATGCTGCGAGAATTGATGTATGTTGTTTGTAAAAGAGAAAACCTGAACTATCAATGGCTTTGTTTCCCAGCTTCCAAATATGGAAGTCACAAATTAATATGATAAAGATTACAATATTCTGGATCATGGAGTTACCATATAAAAGACAGTTTTGTAGAATCATCCGGACCTTTAGTGAACTTTGTGTGATGACAAAACAAACTTTCTTGTGATAAGCTGTTGAGACATGGGGGTTGTTTGTTAGCTCACTATAACTGAAGCTATCCTAATAGAAGTTGATAGCATAGAAACACATCTGGATGGAATGAATCCAGATGGAAACCAACCAGAGAAAGGGATAAGTAAATACCTCCACAACTCCAGGGGTTAACACACTGTTTGAAACATACCCAGCAGATTTTCAATAAATGCCTATTGAACTAACATTTGCTTTGGTCATCAGTCATTGGACACTTGGGCTGTTTCCATAATTTGGCTATTGTAGACAATGTGGATAATGCTGCTGTAACCACCGGGGTGCATGTATCCCTTTGAATTAGTAATTTTGTATTCTTTGGGTGAATACCTACTAGTGCAACTGATGGATCATAGGGTAGTTCTATTTTTAACTTTTTGAGGAACCTCTATACTGTTTTCTAGAGTGGCTGCACCAGTTTACATTCCCACCAACAGTGCAAGAGGGTTCCTCTTTCTTCACATCCTAACACCTGTTGTTTCTTGTGTTGTTGATTTTAGCCCTTTCTCAAAATAAAAAGCTTCTGCACAGTGAAGGAAAAAAATCAACAAAACTCAAAGGCAACCTATGGAATGGGAGAAGATATTTGCAAATGACATATCTGATAAAGGGTTAGTATCCAAAATATAAAAAGAACTTATACAACTCAACATCCAAAAAAACAAATAATCCAATTAAAAATAGGTAGAAGACATGAATAAACATATTTTTCCAAAGAAGATATGTAGACAGCCAACAGACACATGAAAAGATACTCGACATCACCGATCATCAGAGAAATGCAAATCAAGACAATGAGGTATCACCTCACATCTGTCAGATATTCTTTTTGGTTCTATTTCCTTTCAAGCAGGTTAGATGTTTACAAATCTATTTAAGTGCCTTTTTACTCAAAAATGATGCTAGAAGTCTTCCTGATTATATGTAAATTGACTAAATGCCAAGTCGAGGTAAATGTATCCTAAACACACAAGCACATACTCACGCAGACCCATACATACACACAGGCAATATTTTGTGTGTAAATAAGCATTTTAGGGGTACCTGGCTGGCTCAGGCAATAGAGCACCCAACTCTTGATTTGGGGGTCTAGATTTCAAGCCCCACATTGGGTATCAAGATTACTTAAAAAATAATAAAATAAAATAAGCATTTGATTATATTTCATCTTAGGAAAACCTTGGACTTAAGCACCTAGGTAAATAAAAATAAAAGTAAGATCAGTAGGAAAGAACACTAGATTTGAAGTTGGAAAATTGGGGTGAGAGCCTAGCTCTGCTTATCCTACATATTTGGTCTTGGGTATTCCAATTCCTCCCTCTGAAAAAATGGACATAACATCAACTCTGCTTACTTTACAGAATTGTTATAAGATATGACTATATTTTTTTATGATAAATATCATTTAAAATTAGTACATTTCAGGGAAAAAATCCTAGGTTTAGTTCTCCCTCTCTCAATAAAAGCAAATATTCCACTTAAGCCAACAAATAGTTTTTCTTCACAGCAACATTTTATATTCTTTTAGGAGTTCTACATTTGTTAACTGCTCATATCAGATGGTGAAAAAAACCCCCACATTTTCCATGTATTTCTCCATCAATGTTCCTACTCCCAGGCTAACTTCAGCTCGTCACTCCGATCACAGGCTTTGGAGTTTTCTCTTCTCGTCCAGGTGTTGTCTCTGCTCCTGACCCTGTTCCTTCTCTCCCACCCATATGGGTTTTCATCAGCCAATGCTGGAGTCAGGTAGGGTTGCCCTTGCTGTGGACAGAACACCAGGGGCTACTAGAGCCTTGCAGACACAGGGAGAGATGTGAAGGAAGTGGGGGAGTGTCGGGTGAGTGCATGTTGATAGCACTGTAGGTGGGAAAGCTGGTCTGGGAATTGTTCCCCCTCAGCCTGGATAATGTCCACAATATCTCCGTGCTCCTGACAGCGCTGGACTTCTTTCTATGCCACTTGGTGGGAAACAGTTTTGTTCAGATCCCCCTTCATTCAGCAACTCGCTTTTCTGAAGTCTTTTGGATTGCAGTTTCTGACTCCAGCTTTCTGCCAGCACTGCGTACCTCAGTAGCTATTTCTCCACCATTCTGGAGCTCCCAATTAAGTTGTAGTCAAGGCTCTCATGGCATAAATTAGGAACAGAAAATCCAGTTTTAACTCATGGCTCTGGAAAACAATCAGTAGAGCCATGAGGCCCGCTTTGGCAAAGGCTCCTTCTCCGCCGGGGAAAGAGGACAGCCCAGCCAATCAGTCAGCTGTGTGTTTTCTAGCCCACAGAAGCAAAGCCACTGGTAGGCACATGGCTGCCTGTTGGCAGTGGCTCTGCTCCCGATGTATGGCTGCATCCTTGCTGTGTTTTTGGCAAGCTCAGAAGAGTAGTGGGAGACTGCTGACACTAGCGTTCTAATTGGGAGGCTAACTGCTTTCCTTCCAGATTTACGGCTCCCAAGGCCTGAGGGTCACACAGCCTAGGTCCTGGCAACTCGCAGGATGGTTTTGGGTTACTTTTGGAAACTTCCTATTATGTTCTGATGTAAGGGGTATGAGGGAGTCCCTCCTTGGAATAACCCATTATCTAGTATTAAGAGAGATCCTGACCTTTTCTATTCCCTTCTCTGCATGCACAGAAGTAAATCCAGCACGCCTCCGTCTGACATGGCCCATCAGTCATAAAAACGTGGCACCAACATCAGTGCTGGGAGTGGGGCAGCGGCAGCACAGCAGCAGTGGTCCTGCTCCTCTTGCTCTCAGGCCTCTGCTCTGAGCTGCACACAAATCCACAGCTCCGTTTTCCTTTCTCGGCCCTGGCCCCCTTCTTTCCGGCGCTCTGTTTCAAAAACATCACCAGCTACACAGGTGGTTTTCGTTGCACCACAGCTCGTATTCTTGACAGATCCTACATCTGCACATTAATACTCCTTGATGCTTCCAGCCTGAAACTTTCCCAGACACACTGGCCTAAGAGCCTCAGAAGCCATGCATGAGGGAGACTAACTACACAGGAATTCCTTACTGGGTCTGAGGGTTGGGGGGTCATGGTATTTTAAACAAGAGAAGCTTCATGGTCACTTAGCTCTGAACTTCAAGTCATTTGACTCCATTAGAAACTCACCCTCCCTTCAGAGCAATGAATGCTTTAGCCAGGGTTCTGGGGCAACTCCAAGTTACCATAATCATGAGGTATTACCATTGCCACAATTGCAATCATACAATTCACATTTATTGAGTGAATAAACAAATGACAACAATAACAACAGCTGACATTTATTGGGTCCTTCCTATTTGTAAGGCACTGGTCTTGCTTAGACAATTAGTCTTAATGCTCACAACCACTACACGAAGTAGGCACTAATTTACACACTTTACAGATAAGAAAACTAACAAAATTAATAAATAAACTGACCGAGGCCACACTGTTGAATTAATGGCAGAATAGGAAGTCAAACCTAGATCACAGGCTCTCAAACCTAGGCTAGTGAATTCCATTTAATCATGCTGAGTTTGAATAAAATGTGGGGGTCAGGAAGCGTGACAGAGACTAAGGGCCTTCAAAATAAACTGCCAGGAATTGATTTCCGTACTGGGGCCTGTCATCCAAGGAGCCATTGGAACACTTCACTGGCCAGAAGAAACACTTTTCTCATTTTACTAGTATGCAGTGAAAAAGAATGGGGTACAGTGGTTTGGATTGAGTGAAGAAGAAGTTTCCCAGATTCAACAAGAAATAAAAATTAGGGGGGGGGGTGGGAGAAGAGATTCATCTCCCAGGAAGACTGGAAAGAAGAGAACAGCATCATCCCTGAGGATACTAAATAGATTAGTGGAGTGACCATGAATAAATCTAAGATTTTAGAGATGGCAGCCAATAAAAAGAAACATTGTAGAAGTAGTCTTTGAGAGCTTGTTTCCTCCCTTCCTTCTGAAATAACATGAATTGTGAGTAACACCACAGACTCCAATTACTCCAAAATGTTGTTTCTTTAAATCTAGAATTTTTATTTTAAGGCTAACCCTGAGAAATTTGGCAGTTGTAAAAGATGTCAGGATAGAGGAAGGAGGAGAAGTTCAGGAAATATGGTGGGTCAAGGCAGGGTTCAAGCCATCCATTGGGGCCTGAAATCAAGCTTGAGAAGAGTTAGCAGACCCATTGATTGTCTGCTACAGAAAAGTGACAGATGGCCCGAGCCAGAGGGCTTCTCAGAGAGGGAGGCTGGAGTGCTGCCTAGGTCCCAAGTGCATGACTAACTCATGACTTATGGAGAGCCTGACAGGTCTGACCTTGGAATGGTGAAGAATCACACTGGAACTGACCACAGCCCCTTCACTGGGCTTCATCTCGTGCCCTGAGAAGGGCCTCCATCATTCCCCCATTATGATTTGGGTATGAACAATATCTGTGGTCTCAACCACAGGGACAGGTCTGGGAACAGTCTCAAAACACACATCTTAAATCTCTTCCACTTGATTATCTACTTTTGATTCCATCCACTGTCCATGTAGATGGCTGAGACTAGAAAATCAGAGGGAGGTTTGATTCTGGGAAGAATAACATTCTCAAACACACAGTCATGAAACTGAATTTGATTTCTTCAGAATTAATTGAAGGCACCCAAATATAGAAATAATCAACCTAGGACTTACCGATTATTAGCTAAATTCAAGATTTCTGTTGATTTATTTTCATATTTTCACAGATTAGTTATAATGTTAGCATTAACATTATTAGTTGAATACCTCATTGGACACTCAGTGAGAAATTTCTGCTATGCGCAAAAAAGAAGGTATGAACTATGCATGAAGGTTGTGACAAAACAAACTTAAGATAACACCCCATTTTACTGGCAGTTTCAATCTAGTTAAGAACACATTGAAATGAATTTCACTATGTTGTAGTCTTCCCCTGATGCTCTTGAGACAGAAGTACAAAGTAGTATTATATGATTGTGCAATGGGTAGAAAATATCTAAGTTCTTTCAACACATAATTCACCTCCCTCACCTGCCCGCATTGGCTGCACAAGGCACTGAAGGAAAGAGAGAAATTTCTTCAACTTCTAGAACACAAAGAGTTCTTTTACCCGAGATATGTTGAGATGTCATCATTAAAAGCATAAGTTTAAGAGGGTAGGATAAAATGGTGAGGGGCTGCTTCCAGGTGGGTAGTCTGTTAGGAGACCCCTGCATAAAGCTAGAGTCCCAATGGGCTAGAGTCCCAGTAGGCTATACCCTTTGTAAAAGGTTGAATGAGAAACAAATTCACTGCCAAAAATAGAAGATCAAGAAAATTTTCCAATCTCTGCATTGGCACAGGTAGTGGGGGGGGGGGGTACAAAAGGTTTTATAACCACAACAGACCCTTCATAAGGCTGCCATCCAAATTTATGCCACCTGTGAGGTCTGAAAAATCTCAAATGGACAATTTAATTTAAAGTGGTCCTAGGTCAATGGTGCCCCCAGGAAACAGGCAGAAGCAAACACACATCATTTCTGGAGGAATACTAATTCAACACAGGCCTCAAAGAATTCCCACAGATAAAGTTCCAAAGAAAATGAACAACTCACTGGAAAAAAGAAAAACACAAAGAGACAAGGCACCTTGAATTAAATTCTAGAGAATCCATTTCTTAATATATCAGATATTGTAATTTCCAGAAAATATATAACAACCATAAAACTTTGTTTGAAGAAATAAAAAAGAAGCATGAAATTACAAATGATAATTGATATTTTTAAATGTAAAAATATTTTTAAAATATGCAAATAAAATATTATAAGTGAAAACCTATACTTAAAGTTAAAAATAAAATGGATAAGTTAATAGAAGATTAAACTTGACAAGAATTAGTGACCTAGAATACAGATTTTAAAATGTTAAAAATTCAACTCTTCAGAAAGACAGAGAGATAGGAAATATGAAAGAGAAATTAGGAGCCAGAGCATAGTTGCAGAGAGCCAACAAATGTCCAGTTGCAATTATAAAAGAAACAAGAATGAGAATAAGCCAATATTTAATGACATTATGTTTGAGAATTTTCCAGACTCATTAAAGAACACCAATTCCCAGATCCAAGAAGCCAAGTATATTCCAAAAAAAATAAATAAAAAAATAACTTCACACAAAGATATATCATAGTGAAACAAAGAACATCAAAGAAAATTAATCCTTTAAATACAGAGAAAGGATAGGACACCTGAACATCAATTAGAGAGATGTCTCATTTCATAACAGTATGTATGAAGATCAGAAGACAATGCAACATCTTGGAATGCTTTGCCCAGTAACATTGTTTTTCAGCAAGGAGGAGAAAATAAAGAGTTTTTGTATAATGAAACATGGAGGTTATTACCAATATATCTTCACTGAAGAAATCCTAAAAGAAATAAAATGAAAAACAAGAAGTAGTAAGCAAAGAAATTGTGAGCTAATCTAAATAAATACTATGTAAAAATAATAATGTTTAATTTGTAGGGGAATAAAACCAAGAAATGGAACAACAGTAAAATATAAGTTTGAAGATGAGTAAGCCAAGGTAAGTATTTAAAGACTTTGCTACTCAAAGCATGATCCAAGTACCTGTGTAGTATTGGCATTACCCAGGAGTTTTGTTAGAAATGCAGAATTCCAGGCCCCAACTCAGACTGCCTGCATTTTAACAAGATCCTTAAGTGATTTGAATATAACATTAAAATTTGAGAAGCTACTTAAAGTATTTAGAATTTGTTAATTATGAATTATTTTTAAAAAACTAATTAGAGTAACTACTAAAAGCCCCAACATAGAGCATCATTTACAAATAGTAGAGAGAAAGATGATGGAATGAGGAAAAAACCCCAAAATTTGAATCAATTGGTCAGCCTGGATAGTCAGGAAATTCTGTACTAAAAATGTTCATATATCATCAGCTTAAAACAACAACAGATAATTTCTCATTCATGCTGCACATCCTTTGTGCATTGAAAGGGGAACCCAGGGAGCTAGAGTGAAATAACTTCTTATATATTTGAGTCTACATCAATAATCTGACAATTTGTGTTCTGATTATTTCTTTTGACATGGATCTATTGATAATAAATTTTCTTTTTGATTTTCTAATTCCTTGTTTTGCTTCACTTTTGGAATATATTTACTTGGATACAAAATTTTAGGTTTTCAGTTATTTTCTTTAAAAACTTTCAAGATGTTAATCCATCATCTTCCAGTTTCCATCATTATTTCTGATGAGAACTTAAATGTTAGTCTTATTGTTATTTATTTGAAGGAAATACCTTTTTTCTGACACTTTCAAGATTATCTTTTGGTTTTCAATAGTTTTACCATGCTATACATATTTTTTAAATTTATTTATCCAGTTTAGGGCTTGCAATTTTTCTTGAATTTTGTGTCTCGATAGTTTTCATCAGTTTGGGGTCATTGTTGACCAGTATCTCTTCAAATTTTGCTTCTCTCATAATCCTTTTCCTTTTCCTCTAGGACTTCAATTTACATATGTCAGATTTTTTCACCATATCCCATATGTCTTTAACACATTTTTAGCTATGTTTTTTTTTTTAAAGATTTTATTTATTTATTTGACTAAGAGAGAGCACAAGTAGGCCGAGTGGTAGGCAGAGGGAAAGGAAGAAGCACGCTCCCCGCTGAGCAGGGATTCCAATGCAAGGCTCCATCCCAGGACCCTGGGATCATGACCTGAGCCAAAGGCAGATGTTTAACCCACTGAGCGACCCAGGTGCCCCACATTTTTATCTATCTTTCATCTTTTTTTCTTTGCATGAGTTTGGATATTTGATAATAATCTATCCTCTCTTCTGTGATGAATCTATTAAATCTGTATTTTCAGTTCTTAATTTTCCTTTATGTACTTTTCAGTTCTAGAATTTCCATTATTTTCTATATCCTAGTTCCCTAGGTAAATTCTTACTGTTGACATTTTTTTTAACAGAGTAATCATTGTAACATAAAAGTAAATGTCAAATAACAAATGGATCACCTGTTGGTCTGATTCTATTGTCTGTTTTTCTCTTGGTTTTGGTCATTTGGTCCTATTTCCTGTCATTCTTGGTTATTTTTATTTAATGACAGACACTGTGAATGAAAAAAAATGTGGAAATAATTTGAGATTTGGGACTTACCTTCCTCCAATGAGGACAAAGTTTTATTCTCTAGTAGGCATTTACAATAGGTACAAATCACCATTATCCAGTCTGTCATTGACAAAGCTCAATTCCTGTGTGTGTGTGTGTGTGTGTGTGTGTGTGTGTGTGGAATGATCTATTTCTAGTTTGCTTCTACTCCTAGTGCGTACTCCCTTTAGGGGTCCTAACTGCAAGTATGAAGCTTTTACCACAGGCCCATTTCATTGATGCATTGAATCCAATTTTTATCTCCTCAGTTCCATGAGATTGCCAAATGCTTTGCTCAATTAGCTGCCACTTCCTGCTCAACTTTTTAGGCTATTGGCCCCATGCCAAGAACAGCACATATCTTGAGTAGAAAGCAATGTAAAATTTTAGGTTCACGTCAATGCACTTAATTTCTTCCTGGGTTCTGTCCCAGCCGGTCAGTCCTGGCTGCCATACTGGATCTCCAGTGCCTACATGGATATTTTTTTCCAGCATGTCTAGATGTTCATGGTGGGAATGTTGGTCTGCAATAAGCTACTCCATCACTAATTGGAAACAGAAGTCCAAATTCCAACTTTGAATTTAGAATCTTATAAGCATTCACTTAGGAGAGGAGAGGATAATAAAAATGTATTTTGTACACAGGACGTTAAGTGCCCCAACATTTTCTAAGAATAAATAAATGAATAATGTACTGTTTCAAAATTTAAAAAAAGGCAAAAAACAGCAAACTGTTTGATACCTATGTGCTGTTCATGTATTGTTTCATTTATTATTTATAATAACACTATGAATAAGATATTATTATTACCCCTAACTCATGGTAAGAAAAATAAGATATACAAAATCTAAGTCACTTGCATAAGGTCACACAAACCACAGAACCTATAAGCTGAATACCAGTACTGTATATCTTCTCAATCTAAAAGATATAAAAAACTTAGTATGACCAGAAGAAATAAGGAAACCTGGAAGAAATTAAGAACATCCATTAAACATTGACACTTGGAAGCATCTTTTTTAAAGGACAGAGTTTTAGTGACAAAAATTCGCATCTCTTTTTCTAGAAGTCCAATCATGCTATTTGATTCTACCATTAAGAATATTTAAGTAATCATAATATTGTAGATTCTGTTTGCTAGATTTCAGATTTTAGAATCAACCTCTTGACAAAGTGTATTATTGTCACAGAACCACATGTAACATTTGTTTAGTGTTTTCTGACTGTTAGGCACGGTGCTAAGCACTTTATATAGACTGAACAATTTAGTCCTCACAGTTACTTACGAAAGAGGTACCATTATTACCCAAATTACGCATGTGGAATTTGAAGTTTTGACAGGCAAAGTATCTTTTTCAAGATTACACAGCTAATAAGTAAATAAGTGATGAAATGCAGTTTGAACTCTGGGAGCTTACTTCTAAGTAGTTTCCTCCCACAGTAGGTTCCTCCCTCCCACAAATAAAGTTAAAAATGAGAAAATGCCCAATAAAAAATAGGAAGGTGAAGAGAAAAGAGGAGGTAGGAAGTAGTATGGGTGTGCAAAGTTCCTCATCTTTCATGGAAGAATATCAATAGATACTGTATAAAGATAATTTTAGAAGTAGAAATAGAAGTATGTCATTTAAAATTATAACAGTCAAGGAAGTAAAAATGGAAACTATTAAGATTGGTTGCCATTGGAGTACAGAATGGGGGAGAATGGCACATAAGTGGAGGGAAGACTTTATCTTTCCATTTTATATCTTTCTCATTTGTTTTCATCATATGTACATATTACAAATAGAAACTAAGCTATATATAAAAAGATAAATTATACTATAATAATGTTGGAGGGCTTATATTTCACGGAGAGCATATGTTCTTGATTGCTCTTGGCCACATGGCAAACAAGTTTCCCCTGCAGAAAACCTATGATACGTGGAAGAGGCTCCATAAGTCTTTCTAATTCTAGTCCAGTGTTAAAAAGCCCATATGCCCCAATAAAGAAGTCATATTGAACCATAGCTGCCTTATCCATTACAAAGGTTATATTTTGGCCTTGAAATTTTCACTCTTTTTGTTCTTATTTCTAATTGGTTCAGAACGGGAATGGAAAGAAGTATGCTTTTCCTCTGGGTTCCTAGGCACACTCCAACAAATTTAACAAGAAAAATAAGCATAAAGTTTGAAAGAGTGGAATAGCATTAACTCATTTTACAATTTCTTAGCATATCTAAAATACCATAGGATGCTTGGAACCATTTGACACCTTTCCTAGACTCAAACATAACAGTTTTAGATGGAGTGAAAGCAAATTTGGAATTTGAACAATGATCAAAATTCTATTTCCATCTTTTTTCATCATTCCATATCTCTCAACTTAAATTATGATTGGATAAATGTGGAAAGTGTTTCATGCACTTTTACGCAAAGTATAACCTTCCAGGGAAAAGGTTGCAGGATTATCACACTAAACCCTGTTTGGGGAGAGCACTTGCAAAATGACAATTCTTTTGAGAAGCTTGCTACTTTTTCACAGCCTCAGTCAGAGCTTCATTCATCCTCCTGTCACAGAAGCAAATCATTTCCCTGGGCTGCTTCCCAGAGGAACACAAGGGGTGAGGAACCACCTTGAAATCCTGTAGGTGCCAAAGCGAAGAGAACCTGGAGCTCCTGTTGTTTTTCATGAACATGTGCTCCTCTTTCCACATTTCCTACTCTTTGCCAAGGTGCTGAGAAATGGTAAAGCTGGGATGGGCTGGCTCCAAGCAATCTGGTCTGACAGCTCAGAACCTACTCTTAGGATGTGCATTTTACCCAACAGCTGTTTCTGCTTCACTCTAATTTGTTCAGGATTTGGTTGGGACCCTAGAGTTCACCTTCTGCAAAATATTTGTTAATTTTTGTTTTTAGCTGAGAAAATACCTTTTCCCCTCCCAAAATGAGAACAATTTGCTCTGGGATTGAAGATGGATTTGTATTATAGTTGCAGTGGAGATTTGTTCAATTGCTTCATAGCCACATACCCAAAACTCACTAATTCCTTTTAACAAGAAAATGGTAAACAGGTGGAGTTGAAATCATAGATAAATAAAGAGTCCTCTCCAATCCATTCAGTTGGGTCTTTGTAAAAGGAATTCTACCCAGCTGGCAGCACACACACTTACACAAATGGAATATTTTTTTAAGAAACAGCATTGAGAATGGTAGACATGATAACATGCTCATGAAATCTCCTGGGTAGACAAGACTTCAAAACAACCAGCATCATTTTGCTAATTGCCAAAACTCCTTTCCAGATATGACCACCTTCACTTAGAAACTAATTTTTTTTTTCATTAAACCACCTCAATCTGTTTGCTTTGGTCTTATAACAAAACCCTTAACATTGTTGGTAGCAACAATCATAGACTTGTATATTTTAATATAGTAATTAATTTTTTCCCAATGATAGTAATGGCCTTTGTAAGCCTTGTATCTGACACAAACTTCTCTAAAAGATAGAGATTTTTCTCTCCTAAAAAATATTTATTTTTCAATTTTCTGAAGAAAATATATCTAGACTATTGGTTAAGAAGATCCTATGCAGCTTATCGGTCCTAAAAAATATTCAGTGAGTCCCACAGAGCCATGAAACCAAATAACAAGACCATTTAATTTTCTCTATCACCACATTCAGTGCCGGGTTGCTGTTTGTAAAGAATAATCTAATTCTTCTTTTAGATTGAGTAATATTTTGTAAACAGATACAAATACATTCGCACATACACATAAATTCACAATCACAAATAAAGCACATTATAGATGCTTTCTTCTTTGTCTAGTGTTTAACCCTAGTAGTATTTTGTTGTATTTGTTGTTTTAACTCCTTATTCCTTGAAATATTTTTATTTCATATTTATTTCAATATTTAAAATTATCTAGGGTAAGACTGAATTTTTAAATACCGAAACAAGTTTAATTAAAGCTTTTATAAAATAAAGAACATGCTATAATTAAATCTTTCATTGTCCTATTAACATAAAAAATTCAAATGCCTCCCTAGTTGATTTCCAGGAGAACTTTAGACCATAGTTTTCAACATTTTTGGACCTGGCTTCAGGGTAAGAAATGTACTTTATACTTTACTCTGTCCTCAAAACTGAAACCAAAGTTTTATGAAATCATATGCCTTTTTGCTGTCTGTGATATCATTCTGAACTTTTGTACACCAACCAATTCTGGTCTATTTTTATGATGTTGTTTTTAAATGCTGGTAACAACCTGCAGGTTGAAAAATCCCGCTGGGTAGAAACTTATCTTGGTTTCTACATCCCCTAGATTGAATATTTAAGTCACCCTACCTATCTCAATCTATTCTCTTACCAGACCCTAAAGGACTTTCTGCCAAAGCCACCGGGCTAAGAGGCAGGATTGCCTCGCTTTCTCCTTGACATCAAAATTCTAAACTGGTGTCCTGAAGTTGGTTATGTCCATCTTTAGTCCTGTTTAGCATCATCAGGCCCTACCCACTCCACCATATATTAATCATGTGATGTCTGTATTCCCTGCCGAATCATAATTTCCATTGAGTGAGAAACTATATCTAATTTGGTATAAATTTTCCTCTCCTTCCCTTTTACCACTCTTTAACATAATCTTGTTCATCCAGGAGGCACTGTGTATGCTAAAATTTAAAAATATACTTCAGGAAACTTTTAAAATGGCATCAATGCATCTCAAATATATCAGTGTATCTCTAACATATCTTCAACTGAATAATATCTAATTCAGTCTGTTCCCACAAATCCAATTTGACAAACAATTTGCGTGATTTCATTTCCAGATCTATTGAATCTCCAACAAAACAGACCTGGTTTCACTTTGAATTAAATGCTTCCAAACCTCCAGCTCTGTCTCTTCCTAAACAGGCACTTCCTAGACAGGTGTAAGACTAGGACACCCTGAGTCCTACGTAAAACCAATAGTACAAAACTTTCTGGCCCAGTTGCTGACACAACTCAAGGGAAGATCCTGGATTTCATACTCCATGTCACTTTGTTTCCTTATGCCCCAAACTTGCCGTTGGCTAATTTCCACTCTTTTTTAACCTTTTATATTTTAAATTAAGATTGTATATATTTAACATGTGAAACATGGTGATTTGAAATTTGGTCAGATCACATAGGTAGATAATTATTACAATCAAGACAATTAACACATCTGCTCACATAGTTACAATTCTGTGTGTGCATGCATGTGGGCGTGTGTGTGTGAGTGTGTTAGGAGAGCACCTGAAATCTACTTTCTTAGCAAATTTCCAATATTCAGTATGGTACCATTAACTATAGTCATCATGTTGTACATTAAATCTCTAGATTTATTCATTCTACGTAATGGTAACTTTGTACCCATTTCTCCCACCTCCTCACTGCTGGTAACCACCATTCTACTCGATGTATTCAACTTTTTTAGATTCCACATATTACTGAGATCATGCAATGTTTTTCTTTCTTTATCTGGCTTATCCACAGAGCATATCCCCCAGGTTCATCCATGTGTTGCAAATGGCAAGATCTCCTTTTTAAAGTCTGAATAATACTCCATTATATACATATATACCACAGTTTCTTTATCCATTCATTCACTGATGCATACTTAGATTGCTTCCACATATTGGCTATTATAAATAATTCCACAATGAAAATGGAAGCATAGATAGCTCTTCAAGATACTGATTTAATTTCCTCTAATTATATACTCAACAGAGGGATTGCTGGGTCATATGGCAGTTCTATTTTTAGCTACACCAATTTATAGTCCCACCAACAGTGTATAAGGGTTCTTCCCTTTTCTCCAAATCCTCACCAACACTTGTGTTGCCATCCTAACAGATATGAGGTGATATGAGGTGATATCTCATTAAGGTTTTGACTTGTCTTTCCCTGATGATTAGTGATGTTGAGCACTTTCTCATATACCTATTGGCCATTTGTATGTCTTC
The DNA here is from genome assembly GCF_017311325.1 of Ursus maritimus. Taxonomy (NCBI): domain Eukaryota; kingdom Metazoa; phylum Chordata; class Mammalia; order Carnivora; family Ursidae; genus Ursus; species Ursus maritimus. Next base: position 13,920,768 of record NW_024426774.1, on the reverse strand, counting down.
TTTGGAAAAATGTCCATGTGGGTCCCTTTTCCCCTTTTAAATTTTGTTGTTATTTTTGCTCTTGAGTTGTGTGCGTTCCTAATATATTTTGGATACTAATTCCTTATCAGATATACAGTTTGCAAATATTTTCTCCTTATCTGTTATGTTGCCTTTTCATTTTCCTAATGGTTTCCTTTACCATGAAAAAGTTTTTTAGATTGATGAGGTCCTTATTGTTTATTTTTGCTTTTGTTGCCTGAACTTGTAGCCTGAACCCAAAGAAAGGACCTTTTCCCTATTTTTTCTAGAAATTTTATGGTTTCAGGTCTTATGTTTAAATCTTTAGTCCATTTTGAATTCATTTTTATGTACAATATAAGGGTCAAACTTCATTCATTGTATGTTGCTATCCAGTTTCCCTAGCATCATTTAATAAAGTGGCTATTCTTTCCCCATTTCCGGTTCCTGGTTTCCTTATAGAAAATTAGTTGACTCCTGGTGCCTGTGTGGTTTTTTCTTCTTTTCAGTCAGTGAAGTGCCCGACTCTTGATTTCCGCTCAGGTCATCATGATCTCAGAGTGGTGAGATCAAGCCTGGCATTGGGCTCTACCCTGGGTGTGGAGTCTGCTTGAGATTCTCTCTCTCTCTGCCCCTGCCCCTCCCCCCACTCAAGTTCTTTCTCCCTCTCCCTCTCTCTCCCAAATAAATGAATAAAATCTTAAAAAAGAAAAGAGAAGAAAATTAGTTGACCATATATGCACAAGTTTCTTTCTGGGCTCTCAATTCTGTTCCATTGGTCCATGTGTCTATATTTATGCCAGTACCATACTGTTTGATTAATATGGTTTTGTAATATAATTTGAAATCAAGAAGTGTGATAGTTCCAACTCTTCTCTCTCAAGATTATTTTGGCTATTCAGGATATTTGTGATTTCATACAAATTTTAGAATTTTTTTAATCTTTTTACGTGAAAATGACATTGGAATTGCAATGAATCTGTAAATCACTTTGGGTAGTATGGGTATTTTAACAATATTTAGTTCCTCCAATCCATGAACATATCTTTCCATTTATGTGTGTCTTCTTCATTTTCTTTCATCACTGTTTTATAGTTTTCAGTATACCAGCTTTCACTTTCTGGTTAAATTTATTCCTAAGTACTTTATCCTTTTTGATGCTATTATAAATAGAATTATTTTCTTGATTTCCTTTTTGGATAAATAGTTTTTGGTGTAAAGAAATACAACTGATTTTTATGTTGATTCTGTATCCTGCAACTTTACTGAATTCTTTTATTAGTTCTGTTTTTTGTTTTGTGTGTGTGTGAAGTTTTAGGGTTTTCTACAACTAGGATCATGTCATCTGCAAAGAGGTAATTTTATTTTTTCCTTTCAGGTTTGGATGCCTTTTATTTATCTTTCTTGTCTTATCATTTCCAGTACTATGTTGAATAGAAGCAGTAAGTGTGGGCATTCATACCTTGTACTGGATCTTAGAGGAAAAGCTTTCAGTTTTTCCCCATTGATTATGATCTAAGTTGTGGGCTGCTTTCCATAAATAGGCTTTATTGTATTCAGAGTAAATATCCTTTTATACCTATTTTACTGGGAGTTTTTATCACAAGTGGATGTTGAAATTTGTCAAATGTTTTTCTGACACGGAGATGATTATGTGGTTTTTATCATTCATTCTGTTAATGTGGTATCTCACATTGACTTATTTGTGTATTTTAAACCACTCTTGCATCCCAGGGATAAATCCCACTTGATCACGGTGTTTACTCTTTTTGATTTGTTGTTGAATTCAGTTTGCTAGTATTTAATTGAGGATTTTTGCATCTATATTCATCAGAGATATTTGCTTGTGTTTTTTTCTTGTGTCATCTTTGGCTTTGGTATCATGGTGATGCTGGCTTCACAAAATGATTTTGAAAGTATTCCCTCTACTTCTATTTTTTGGAAGAGTTGAGAAGTATTGTTATTAATTCCTTTTTGAATATTTGGTAGAATTCAGCCATGAAGTCATCTAGTCCTGCGATTTTCTTTATTGGGAGATTTTTGATGACTACTTCAATCTTCTCATTTGTTATTGATTTGTTTAAGCTTTCTATTTCTACTTGATTCAGGCCTGGTAAGTTGTATGCTTCCAGAATTTTATTTTGTCTAGGTTATCCATTTGTCCACTTACAATTACTTATAATAGTTTCTTATGATCTTTTGTATTTCCGAGGCATCTGTTGTAATGTCTCCTCTTTCATTTATGATTTCACATATTTAAGTCTTCTCTCTTTTTTTTTCCCTTCGTCTAGCTAAGAGTTTGCCAATCTTATTTAAAAAAAAAAAAAACTTTTAAAATTTATTTCTGCTTTGACTTTACCTTATTATTTCCTTTCTTCTGCTAACTTTGAATTTAGTTTATTCTTATTTTTCTAGTTCCTTGAGTTATAAAGTTAAGTTGTTTATTTTTGATCTTTCTTGTTTTTCAGTGTTGATGTTTATCATTATAATTTTAGCATATTGAACTTTTAATTTCCATGCTTTCCCTCCTAGTTTCCTTTCTTCTCTCCATGCAGATGACCCCATCTATCCCCCCATATCCTTCTGTGGAAGTCCTGGTCACTTTCTTCATGAAGCCTTCCATGATTTTCAGTCCCCACTTGCCATTTTTTTTAGTGTCTTTTGTAAATTTAATGCCCATTTCTCTCCTTCCCTGTGGTATAATTTATTAACTAGTCTTTTTCCCCCACTATCTCCTCCCATTGATATATCACATACCCCTGAGATTTCCCTAAGATAAAGTATTTCTTACATATTTTGTTTTCCCAGAACCCTTAAAAAAGTTGTGGTTAAATATGCATAAAATTTACTATCATAACTATTTTAAGTGTATAGTTCAGTGATATTAAGTACATCAATATTGTGAAAACATTACCACAATCCTTCTCCAGAACTCCTTTTATCTTGCAAAATCCACTAAACAACAACTCTTCATTCCTCTCCCTATAAACCCTTGACAACCACCATTCTACTTTCTGTTTCTACGAATTTGACTACTCTGGTGTCTCATTTAAGTGGAATCATAAAGTATTTGTCTTTTTGTTTCTCACTTATTTCACCTAACATAACATCCTCAAGGATCATCCATACTGTAGCACGTTATCAGAATTCCCTTCCTTTTTAAGGCTGAAAAACATTCCGCCAAATGTATATACCACATTTTTTTCATTCAGTCATTCATCAATGGACAATTATGTTTGGCAATTTTGAATAAGGTTGCCATAAACATGGGTATACAAATAGCTGTTTAAGTCTCTGATTTGAATTACTTTGGGTATATATGAAAAAGTGAGATTGCTGGATCATATAGTAATCACATTTTTGGTTTTTTTGAGTTTGTTTTTTGGAGCTGCCATAGTGTTTTCTAAAGTGGTTTACTAAAGTGGGCACTTTATATTCTTCCAGAGCCTTCTGAATTATGCCTGGCATTGATAGAGGCTTAGTCAGTGTTCATTTAATTTTATCAAACCAAACCATTACTCATCCAAATTAAGGTTGATATGTACTATCTATATTCTTTTGAACTATTTGGTAAGTCTATTTAACCTTTAAGGTTAAAAGTCTGTGTTGGTGTTTGTGACTTGTTTGCCTATAATCATCCGTCAGACTGGGGGTCATTTCTATCTTTTCAAAATTATAAAAGTCAGAAGGCACAAAATGGGGAAATTATTATTTCTACAGCCATCTTACTGTATGCATATCCAGTGAAGCATCTATGTTAATCAAATGGTAGTGAATAAAGACTAGATCTAGAAAACATGAAACAACTATCTCAAGCCAGGAAGATCAGAAGCCTGGCTTACACAGTCCCAAACATGACATCACTGACCCCCATGCTTGGAAAGACCCCTTATTCTGCTATTTATTAATTTCTGCCAAACAGTGGAAGAAAGTCTAGGTAAATTATGTTATACTTGCATAATAAAAAAGTTTGTGGTTTCTCGAAATAGCATTTGCAATGCCATTTAATGATATGGGAAGGTACTTATACTAATTATATTAGGTGAAAAGTCAAGATACTTTATTTTTCATACAATATGACCTGAATAGTGCAAAAGAAAAAAATTGATGTAAGAAATAACTGGAATGAAATGTACTAAATGTTCATGAGTAATTTTATTCTGTTTATTTATACTTATGGGTAGCCCTGATTTTCTTCAAATGAGTACATTTTGCTTTTATAGTCATATAAAAATGTATTATTTGAGGAAAAAACCCATGTGTAGGATTCACTGGAGCTATGAAAAATGACAAAATACTCATCCATGGACCTTCATTGTTCAGCCTGTTATTCCTAAGGAGATGGCAGTAGTGTACTCCCTGTGTTTCAGGCAACAGGCAGCATGAGAGAACCTTGAGGAAAATGGGCTGGCTGATGTTTGGCTGCAGTTCAGAAGTGAAGAAGGAAAAAGTCTTGTCTGTTCCTAACCTGCGCCATGGTTGTGAGCACTTACTCTTACCACATCACGGTCTCTCTCACCCCCCATCCTTTATTCAGACATAGGTAGCAGGCATGAAATCCAACTTTGTGAGTCACCTCTCCAAAAAGTAGTCATCTTAATAAGAACCAAATTCTGAACCTACATTAATGAAGGTCAGAAGACAGAATTGCAGGGGTCAGTATTCAATCACTCAAGTACTTATTGAAAAGTCTGTTATGTGCCATACATCCTCCAAGAAGAAAGAATCAATAAAACTCCCTGAAAGAACTCGTACCCTGTTGGTATAAATGAAGTCTCTGTTCCAAGAGCTGGGGACATACCAGAAAACAAAATAAGGCACCTGTCAAGAAGTTTGTACTACATCAATCTCAGCCCTGTGAGGGCTATACTCATCAGTATTTGAGCTTCAGTTTAGGTTTTGGTAAAGCAAAGTTGTAATTTTATGTCTACAGTTTGATTATATATAATCAGTGGTCATGGTTAAATGAGATTAGCTAATTTGATAGAGAAGGGAAACCACAATTTTTATGGAATGATCAGAGATGCTTTTAAACTTACACTAATATTCCTTTGGTCATGGCTGGAAGAGCCAAAGTTCAAGACTGAGAAGCATCTGAAATGTTTTTCTAGGCAGTCAATCTGTTTAAGAGACTTCTCACAGTCATTAAAGTAAACATCAGATTCTCCATACCACACCCTCAAAACTGGCAAAGAACCCCAAACCAGGCCCAGCAGGGCTTGACCCCTAAAAATGATGCTGTTTAAGCCCTATGATATAAAAAATGCCTCTCAGGCCAGACTCATTTGCCAGATCTTTCAACATGGTCATACTTAACCTATGGTCTTACTTATATAAACTATTTCATCCAAGAAGCCAAACTAAATGGAATCAGGCATGTTCTGTCTGTGTTTGTGCATGTGGGGTATGCACGTGTATGTGGTATGTGTGAATGTGTGGGTGTGTGCAGTCAGGACCTAACTCATACTTATCCACGGCTCCATGTCTATCTGTGACAAGCCTATGGGTACTGCCATTACTAATGGAGTAACTCCCAATTCCACGAGATACCCAATCAGAAAAAAAAGTCTCAGCAGGCCAAGAAAAACAACGAGAGGAGAGGACAGATGAACTTTAAGAGCAGTTAGTGGTACAGAAGGGAGTAAAGGGAAAGGAGATGATGTGGTTCCCAAGATTAGGTCAATCCACTCCCCCCATCAGTAGGCATTTTTCTTTAGCAACCATGCATTTTGGCCAGAACTGTCAGAAGCCACAGAAAGAGGATAAATAGCCAAAAATGCTTTACTCCATTGTGCTAAAAAGAGTCTGAAATGCCCATAATTTTCTGCCTTTTTGTCCTATTGAAACTTCTTAAATCTGTCTTCTGAATTTTGCTGATCTCACTGGGCTAAAGCATGGAGAATGCAGGGCCAGGATCTTATTAAACACTTCAGCTACCATATAATGGTTTTGAGGGATTAACATATGCCAGGTCCTCTGCTAAGGATATATTATCTTGTGTTTTAAGTATATCACTGTGCCCATTTTTATACATGAGAAAATTAAAAAATAGACCTTGCTCAAAATTAAGAGGTATGTGGAATCAGAGGTGAAATTCAAATCCCAGGTCTGACTTCCTACACACTCCTAGGCATGAAAGTGCACACAGTGGGTGGTTAATAAATGACTGAATGCTGTCTAAAAAATGAGATAGTAAGGGATCCATCTGCTTCACATTCTAAATTGTGCACTCTGAGGGTAGGTCAGTGCCCACTGGATCACAGCAGAACAAAGTGTACATGACTTGTGGCAGGAACACTGCACTAGGACCAGGAGGCCTGGGCTCTGGATCTGGATTCTGGTCCAGCCACTGGTTCCCTGTGTGGCTTGGAAAAGGTCAATTTATATCTGAGGGCTTCCATTTTCTCATCTAGCAAATAAAAGAAATTCCACTTTACCCCATAAGTCTGTGAGGAGGACCAGAGGAGATAAATACAAGTGAAAGTGCTTCATATCACTCACAAGAGAGGTAGCATCAGCGAGAACATGTCTTGACACTGGAGCTGTCCTCATGATTGTTCTTTGTTTTCTGCCACTGAGGAGCTCAAACAATACTACTATTATTTTAAGTAAAATACAACAAACTCATCGGATGTGCAGGGGGAAAAATGTGCCAATGAAATACTGGCAGGTCAGATGGAAAGTAGATCTCTGACTCACCATTCCTTTCAGAAGAATCTCCAAATGCTCTCTCCTAGCATCCAGGGCCTCTCCCAACACTCTTCCATTGACTTCATGCTCCAATAATAACACATGACATGTAATCCCTCCAACAGAGCAAGCTCTCTCAGACCTCTGATCCCTTTCATTTGTGGCTGGAACACTGATGTCCCATCTGCTTCAGTGTTTTGAAACTCAGTCCATGCATCACTACTGTCAAGAAACTTCTCTGCTTCTTCCTCAGTGCTCAACATCAGTCATACCATTACACCATTCCTGAGAATCCTTATCTCCATTACTAGTAAGTTCTTCAAAGACAAGTATGCTTCCTTCATCTAGTTATTCCCAGTGCCTGGCCTAGGACATGGAACTCCATAGGCATATGGTGAACTTTTAGTCAATTGAGCTAAATTAGTATGTGTTCACAGTACCTTGTATGGTCAGGAGAACATACAGACTGACCAGTTTGATGTTGAACAAATGTCTCCAAGCATAAAGTTTCATCATTTGCATCTATGATCTCTTACATTCATTTCGTAATTAACCCAAAGGATCTCAATAATTTTATTAGGTAGGATTCCTGCACTACACTATGAGTTTTTCCAAAATGGAAACTGTATCTTATTAACTTGTCTCAATAATATTAATGACTGATTGCCTGAGTGAATGAATGAACGAATGGATGGATTTACTACACCAATTTTTATATCACCTCACAGAAACTAGGATGATACTTGGGACATGTATTCTTGAATTATTTCTAAATGAATGAGTGAACAAATGAATGTCTTTTTCATGTATTTTTTTTAACTTCCATGATTAACAAAGGATGTGGCATATGGCTCTTCAAAATCCTTGCTTGAAAAAAAATCCTTATTTGATGCATGAAAAATTTAAAGATTCAAGGACTATCAAGTGAGAATATGGCTACTTTTTCAGATTTAAGACCCTTTTAGTTAAATATGAATATATCTGCCAAAGGTTCACATTTCTAAGTAGGAATCTGCTAGCAAAAACATCATAAAAGTAGCACTTAATGGTTGGTTAATCTCAAGATTGTCACGATTATATGTGAGATGACAGGCACCTGGGTGGCTCAGCTGGTTAAGCGACTGCCTTTGGTTCAGGTCATGATCCCAGAGTCCTGAGATTGAATCCCGCATCGGTTTCCCTACTTGGCAAGGAGTCTGCTTCTCCTTACCCTCTCCCTCTGCCCCTCCCCTCTGCTCATGCTCTCTCTCTCTCTCTCTCAAAATAAATAAATAAAATATTTTTATATGTGAGGTGACTATTATTCAACATAGTAGATTTCTTAAGTTGATGCATTTAGTGAAGAATATATTCAGATGTAGAATGATTATTATAGAAATGACAGAAATATTGCATTATGTTAAATTATGCTGCCTATTATGCAATGTATTCTAAAAGCATCCCTTCCAACCAATCTCCCTTTCCCCAAGAGCCTAGTTGGTTCCCATTAGAGTCCATGACATGGAATCTTCTCTGTAATGCTTCCCATATAAAAAGATTAGGCCTTACAGACCAAGTAGAGTCAGGCAAGTTTACCTCACCATGGCATTTTCCTGACCAGTCAAACTAGCTCTCTCTTCCAGGAAACTCATGATTAGCTTTTGTTTGGAGAAAGACAGGCTCTTCCAGGCTAAGCCTACTTGGCTGAACAGTGCCTCACTCTCCCACTGGGGATCATGAGCTGAAATGAATAGTAAATTGGGTCTTCGAGGAACCCAGGTTCAAAGGTGAAGCCAAGGAAGGGCTTTGTGCATATACAGTTAGACCCAAAACTGTTGAGCCACATGACCTCTCAAAATAAAACCATCTGGGTCCCAAAACCAAAGGTGCATGACCCAGCATCTCAAAGTTCTTGTCTGAGTAAAAAAAAAATAACAAACACAGATAAAAATTTATCACCCTGTAAACTTATACACAACTCTGATAAAAACCAAATGAAATAAATGAAATATTAAAAATGAAGAAAGTGTTCTCTAGTCACCATAATTTGATCCTCAATTCTGATTTATTCCAATAATAATTTATAAAATAAAAAAGCACAGTTCACTAACAATGAAAGACTAGTAAGTTAGTAATATGGCTATCACCCTTATAAAAGTTAGTAAATAACTTTTAAAAAAGAGTAGGCAACATGACCAAATGAATGGAATCAAAGAGAAATGGACCATTTATATTGCTGGTATACCCTCTCAATATGCACAAATAAGATGAAAGTAAATACAAGATAATAAAAAGGGGGAGGCAGAAACGACCCTAGATTCATCATCAGAAATAAAAAGAAATGTCCAAATAAGTACTCAGCAAATGATTTATATTAACTAATCTTCCCCAGCATCACCTCCTTTCCCTTTTTCTTCCTTTCCTCTGCCTATTTCTCCTTCATCATCATTATCATCGTCATCACTAATAAACAGCAGGTGGAAATCCTCTGGGTCTTTATATTTCACTATAAGTGAAATCACCACCTGTGAGAAATTCAAATATGGTTGTTAAGGGATAGAGAGACTTTTGGAAATTATGAGGCACATGATTGCCATGCCATGTTGTGCTGTTTGTTTAATCTTTACTAATATGGTTTCCCTATTGTTTTCCTTTTATTTAACCTTGTATCTCACAAAATCTGTTTCACCCACATTTACATTCATACAATAAATCCTACAGTCTCTTTATCCCACTCCCAATTAGTTTAGTTTTACTAAAAGAAATGATAATTTTACAGAGGTAAAGTGAAGATTGTTTAAAATAATAGTATCAATTATTATTTAAAAATCTGATATTTTAAAAATCTTCCTTAAAGGGCCATGCTAGCTAACTCATCATAATTATATTCAGGAAGAGAGTGAGACAGAGGAGTAGAGAAAGCAGGAGAAGAGGGAAAAGAACAGCTATATAAGATGTGTGAGTAGCCAGCATGGACTAAGCATTTTACATATATTATTTTGGTTAGTTCCCAGGTTACGGAGAAGAGAATGGAGGCTCAGGAAGATTATGTGACCATCTGGAAAGCAACAGAGTTAGGGACTGACTTATTGTCTTTCTGTCACCAAAGCCTATGCTTCTTTGTAACTTTGTCTTTTCTGTTTATCCTCTTCCAGGACTCTTTTGTATGTAAGTAAAGAAAAACATAAAAATAATTGTATACATTAAAATATTACATCAATATTATAATATAAAAAAACCCTAGAACCAGGAAAACAAGTTAAAGGTATAACAATAAGAGAATCAATCATGGCACAACTCTAAAATGAGCAACCACGAACAGTAATAATTTTGTAAAATTTACAATAACATGAACAATGTTTAAACTGAAATGATACAGAACATTATAGTAATGGTATGGTAATGGTTTAGCAGAGAGGTGAAAACATAAATTAATTCATGAGATAAATATAGCCATATCTCTTATGAATTTAAACACAAAAATCCCCAACAAAATATCAGCAAATCAAATCCAACAATGAATCAAAAGAATTGTACACCATGAACAAATGGCATCTATTCCAGTTATTAAAGGACGGCTCAATATTAAAAAGTCAGTCAATGTAATCCACCATTAATCTTTTAATAATAAAAGATTATTAATCAATAATCTAAAGAAGAAAAGTCAAACTATGTAATCATATCAATTGATGCAAAAAATATTAGACAAAATCCAACAGCCACTCATGATAAAAATCTCTCAGCAAGTTAAAAATAGAAGGGAACTACTTTACTTGATTTTTTAAAAAATCATATGCAAAAAAATCCTATAGCTACCATCATATTTAATGGAAAAAGACAATGCTTTCCTCCTATGAACAAGAACAAGAACAAGGCAAGGATGTCTGTCATCACAACTCTTATTTAACATAGTACTAGAATTCCTAGTCAGTGCAATGAGACCAACAAAAGAAATAAAACACATACAGAATGAAAAGGAACAAACAAAACTGTCCCTAATTGCTGATGACATGATTGTAATTTAAAAAATTACAAAAAATTGTGACTTAGAAAGTCACAAATTTAAAAAAAAAAATCTTAGAACGAATTAGAGAGTTTAGCAAGGTTACAGAAAACAAGTTCATGACATATCTCTCTATGTTAACAGTGACTTTGTGGAAACAAATTTTAAAAACACAACATCACTTACCATTTTCTAAGGAAAATGAAATACTTAGGTATAAATTTAAAAAACATGTATAGGGGGGCGCCTGGGTGGCACAGCGGTTAAGCGTCTGCCTTCGGCTCAGGGCGTGATCCCGGCGTTATGGGAACGGGCCCCACATCAGGCTCTTCTGCTGTGAGCCTGCTTCTTCCTCTCCCACTCCCCCTGCTTGTGTTCCCTCTCTCGCTGGCTGTCTCTATCTCTGTCGAATAAATAAATAAAATCTTTAAAAAAAAATGTATAGGACTTGTATGGTGAAAATTACAAAATGCTGATAAAAGAAATTTTTTAAAGACTTAAATAAATGGAAATGTATACTGTGCTCATTTATAGGAAGACTCAGAATAGTAAAGATGTCAATTCTCCTAAATTTAACTTAAGATCTAATATAATTCCTACCAAAATCCCTTCACGGTAGTTTGTAGACATATAAAATCTTATTCTAAAATTTTTTGGGAAAAAATTTTTAAAAAATTAAAAAAAAAACAATGACTATAATACCTAAAACAATCCAAAAAAAAAAAAAAAAGAATGTGGGATTAATCACTCTATATTCGATACTAAGTTACTATACAGCTATAATATTGAAGACAGTGTGGTATTAGAGGAATGACACATAGATAAATGGAACATAGATTGATAGACCCATATAAATATGTCCAATTGATTTCTGATAAATTGCAAAAGCAATTCAATGCAGGATGGATGTCCTTTTCAAGAAATAAGGTTGGAACAATTGAATATCCAAGTGGAAAAAAAAACATACACAAAAACAAAAACAAACAAAACAAAACAGAAACAACCTCACACTTGATAGAAAATTTCTTTCAAAATGGATCATGAACTTAAATATAAAGTTTAAATCTATACAGGTTTTAGAAAAAAATATATAAGAGAAAATCTTCAGGATAAAGGGCTAGTCATAGCCCAAAAGCTCAATACCAAAAACATGATACACAAAGGAAATGTTGACGAATGGGATCTAAACAAAATGAAAAATGTTTGCTCTTTGAAAGACCCTGTTAAGAGGATGAAAAGAAAAGCTACAGACTAGAGAAAATATGCAAGTCATATATCTGACAAAGAACCAGTGCTATATATATACATATACTCAATAGAAAGGTAACAAACAACCCAACTATGAAATGGGCAAAAGACATGAATGGATGTTTTGCTGAAGGAGACATAGAGATGGCAAATGAAAAATCCATTAGCAAAAGTCATTTTACAATAAGTATTACTCTTCAGAAATAATAAATAAGCAACTTCAGTACATATTTTCATATCTATATTACTTTCCATGTTTCCAACACAAAAAAACATGAAAACAGCAACTGAGGTTCCTTTTGACCTTTCTGTGTTTGCTTCAATAGTCAAAAACCAAATTAGAATGTCCATAGAAATATTCCCAAATGATTATCCTTAAACTTCAATTGGTGGACTCAAGGAGCTTCCCAGGTTGAAAAATTACCAATATATATTTTTAATTATGTGAAAAAAATTCAAATTTTATCTTGAATGCATCTGTAATATTTGAGCCTAAATATCACCATCTTTTTAAGTTGAAGTCATATGCTTAAACCCCTATGATTGAACCCCTCAAAGACACTGAACCCCTTATAGACACTGAAATGTAATAGGACTTGCCCAAGGAGCCAGTCTTTTCCAATGAGGAAAGGAACAATGGCTAAGAAAGTAGTTAGAGCAGTCCAGAGCTCTAAGACAAAGACTTGTTCTTCCTGTGGGGTCCTTGGAATGCTTTCCATCACTCCCAGGGTATTCCTTTTGGATGATATTCTTGGAAAAAATTCACATCGATCTTTGGTTTATTCCATTGCTTCTCTAAGAAGCCAAAGTTAAAAACTGACCTTGAGCTCAAGTAACTTCTAATGTGTCACATATGGAGGCAAGGAGATAAAGTTCTGTCTGTGGTTGAGAAAGAAGAATACTGCCAAAGCAGTGTTCTCAATAGCACTGATGATAATAACAATAACTCTACATATTATTAAAGTGCTTTGTATTTACCAAGTGTTTTCATATATATTATAGCATTGGATTCTCATGAAAATACTCTGAGGTAGGTGAACAGATATTATTTATATTATCCTCAGATGGAAACAATATCTGGGCCTTGTCTAAATTAATCAACCAGCAAGTGTTGCAGATAACACTTGAACTTCAAATCTCATTTGTAACATTAAAGAAATTTTTAAAGATAAAAATAGATATTCCCAGCAGCCTATAGTAATTGATCCAAATTTTGTAAATGGTTAAGATTTGGTCCATGGGCATTTGCGTTTTACATACCAATCAGATTTACGGTATCGTATTCTGCATTTATATATTTATTATATAATAATCTGGTCAAATCATGGCATAGTTTTTATAATTATGTTGCTATTCTATGGTGTGGGAAATTATAATTTATTTCATCATTCTACTCTGCATGATTTTCTTTCTTTAGTCATTGACTTAGGATAAATTTTTAGGTCTATGAGCCCTTGTCTAAGAGTTTGAAGATTCCACATCAGTAGTGCTACTAATTATTATATTCTCAAATAAAATATAAAAATTTGCATTGAGACTAGCTGTGTTTGTAATACAATATAAGCTTATCACTAATTCCAAGAGTTACCATTTTTAAGTTGGAATAAGTATAAAAGTAACTTCATTTATTCACTTACTCAACAGCAAATTAGATATTTTCAATAATTAACCAATTCCATTTCCTATCATATACACTTTTTCTTTCTTTTTTTTTTTAAGATTTTATTTATTTATTAATTTGACAGAGAGAGACAGCCAGTGAGAGAGGGCACACAGCAGGGGGAGCGGGAGAGGAAGAAGCAGGCTCCCAGCAGAGCAGCTGAGATCACGCCCTGTGCCGAAGGCAGACGCTTAATGACTGAGCCACCCAGGCGCCCCCTATCATATACATTTTTTTCATTCATCTCTTAAGGTCTTGATATTTTTTCTTATATATTGAATGAGATACTTTATGATAAAAATTAACCTTTTTCATAATTGATGTATTTTTCAGATCTGTTTCTCTTTAGTTTTATTTTTTTATTACACAATTATTTTCCTCTTTAGTTTCTTCTGTAGCCTCAAAGCAGAGGAAGTTTTCCTGTCACTCTACTATTATCAGGACCATTTTCTCTTTCACTCTGACTGAACTTTAATATTATAGCTCTGTTTTTGATTAATATGGAATATTTTTATAAGAAATGTGAATATAAACTTTTAGAAATCGTTTCTTTTGTTTTTGTATAGTTTATGCATACATATAATTTAAATAGTAAAATTTTTCTGAAAGGCTTATCATAAAATAGGGATTCCTTACCAATACACCATCAATCGTCCCCTTCCTCGGTGCTTTCTACTTCCTATATTTCCGGAGATATGCATAAACATGTTTATGCATATATACAGAGTACTTATATTGTTAATTTTTGATTTTTCAGTTTTAGGCAAAGATACTAACTTCTCAAGATAGGAGATACAGGCTTAGTTCTCTTTCCCCAGCCTACATTACTATGCACACACACCTTCAGACTTCCATCTCCCCAATAAAGATATTTTTATGTTGCTCAGATCAATCCATTAAGGTTACCTAAATGTTATTTATAACTGAGCCATGCAGCATGCTTTAATTACTTTTCCTATCTCGCATAAACTTTGCTCTCTTTGGATTCAATGGATGTTTTATTTACTTTTGTTTTCTTCGTTGCCTGTGTTATTATGACTAATTCACCCCCAAACTTTTCCCCAGTGTTCAAATACATCCAGTTTTCTATCAGTTTCATCTTCTTGGAAAACTTTTATTCCAGAGCCTCTGACTTGCTCCAATCTGGACTACTTACTTTCTAGGCCTGTTACGCAGCTTTTATTCTAGCATTTCTTTTCAGCATCCTAGTAGTTAGGGTAGGATGAAATAACAGATTCCCAGAACAGAAACTTATTTCTTGTTCATGTAATAATCCAAGATGGCTGCCCATAGTTAGTGGGTGTCTTTTCCTCCACGTGGTGAGGTTGACATCCAGGGTTTTTTGTTTTGTTTTGTTTCGTTTTTGTTTTCATCTTGTAAATTTACCGTCTACTGGGACCTTGAATCATCAAGGCTGCCTCAAGGGGAGTTAGAAGAGGCACTTCTTTCACTTCTTGAAAACAGTGGCCTGGAAGTAACACAGTCAGTGTATCTGTAGCACTCAGTCCTGAGGCCACGTTTAAATACAAAGGATTTGGTAGATTGACAGTCTAACTATGTGCCTAAAAGGACAAGAAAAGAGATTTTTACTGACTACTAGAAATCTCTGTCAATTATCCTCAAGGGTATTCCTTTTGCCACTTGCTTGACTGAAATCTCTTCCCAGATCCTCTTTTCTTCTCTTATTTTAACTTTCCTGGTTGGTAGAGTACATGGTAAAGTAGTTTTTTGAGAAAGAGTGAATAGGAGGTATATTTTTAGTGATATTGGCTGTCCCAAAATATCTTTATTCTACTCTCGTATTTAATGGCTGTTTTGACTGAGTACAGAATTCTAGGTTGGAAAACATTTTCTCTGAAAATCTGGAAGGTTTTTCCATAAAAGTTTCAAAGGCATTGTTCTGTTTCTATGGAGTTTAAAGCCATTCTATTCATAATCTTTTGTATATCTGATATTTCTTTTCTTTCTGGGTACCTCAAAATCTTCTCTTGGCCACTGACATTCTGAAATGACATGATATGGTTCCATTTCAATCCATTTTGCTGGGTATTTGCTACATAAATTTATTATATAACTCATCTTCCCCAATTCTGGAAGATATTTGAATTATTTCTTGATGATTTTCTCTTCCATTTTCTCTGCTTTTCTTCTATTTAAAACTATAATTTTGGATATTGATCCTTCTGAGACGATCTTCTAATATTCTTATTTTTTCTTTCCTATTTTTGGTCTCTATTTGTATTACTTTCTGAGAGAATTCCTCAACATCAGCTTCTAAAGCTTCTAACCACTTTTCATATTTTATAGCTTTAATTTTCAAAACCTTTTTCTTAGAGTCATAGTATGCCTTTTTGTGGCATACTATCCTTGTTTTGTTGATATAGTGTCTTTTCAACTATTTGAAATACAGAGATACTTTTAATATTATCTCCCTGCATAATCTGTTCCATTCATGTTGTTGCTTTCTATTTATTTATTTTAGTCTCTAACTTTTCAATTAGGCACTTTGCTCAAATATCTGGGGATCTTTGGCTGTCTGCCCATCTTTATGAGTGGATCTCTGAAGGCTAATGGAAACCACTGAACATTCTGTTTGCTTGTCAACTGTGGGCTTTATTTTAAGGAGTGATGTGAAGGTCTCTTTCATTGAAACCAGCATTGGTGTGTATCTTCAGGTCTTTTCTTGTTGACCACTCAAATTCTTCACAGAAAAAGCATCATCTGCTCTCTTAGAGAAGCACAAGCCATGGAAGTACAAACCAGGCTCCTAGGGTTCTAAGAGCAAAGTAGGAAAAGAGTGACACAGGACACCCAACATTCAGTGCACAAACTGATGAAATCTCTCAATTTGTAGTAACATTTCCCTTCTTTTAACTATACCTAATATTCCCAGTCCAGAGACATGCAGCTTTATGTCTCCAGAGAATAAACATCCCGTCTTCTGCCAAGGTGGGAGAGGAGTAGTTTTCCAGCTGAGCAGCAGAAGGGAGTAAAACTGGTGGCTTAACTGCATCTTGAAGCAGAATTTAATCCAACCTCCCGTTTCCAACAACTTCTTCATACACTTCATCCTCCCTGCTTGCAGAGGTACTCAGTGTTGACAATTTCTGAGCCTCTTGGGAGATTTGTGGTATAATATTGAGTAGCTGCTCAGCTTTCTCTACTGCTGACTTAGGATTCAGTTTTTGTTTTTTGTTTTGTTTTGTTTTTTCAAGTCAGCTAAGTGGTTTAGCACCCACCTTGTTGCTATTGCCATTTCTCAGTTTCTCTGTGCTTTTGTATATGTATGCTTAGAAAATCTTTTAGTGCCATTTTAGTGAGGTTTCAAGGAAGAGTGGAGGTAAAGACGCTCAATCCCTGATCTTCAACCTGGAAATCCTTAATATAACTTTTCATTTTCTAAATTGTTTTCCTATCAGAGCACCAATTAATGAATAATCACTATGTTCTCCTTGTTTTGAGTGTTAGTTTGACATATACCAAGTTAATTATATTTCTAGAATTCATACTCTAATCAAATCCATTTTTGGATCCATTTTTACACTAGTAATGTACATTTTTTTCTTTTCTAGAACATATTATCATATATAATAGTTGCTCAGTACAAGCAGGTTTTGCTTATTGCTTCATTTATTCAGGTAACCCATGTGGAAAGAACTCTGTTAAGAATCATCATGCAAACAATTTGCCAATAATACCACATGCCGACTTTGTTTTTGTTTTAAAAGATAGACATGTCCTTAAAATTAGTTCCAATTCCATTAATCATCCCTCTTCCAGTATATGTCAGCCAAGGCAATTTCTATTCCAGGACTAAAAATTAAAAATCCCCTGGGTTGACAGTTTACCATAGAACATGACCCATCCATTTAGCCTAATCTTCTCTAACCAGAAACACACAAAGAGACACATATAACCACACACATACCTTCCTAAGCCATGTGTATCTCACTTTGATTTCTGGCCCTTTGATGCTCAGTGACATTTTCTGCTTCAGAATATCAAGATATTTTGCCAGACATGAACTTTAGCTATCTCAGTAACATCTCTTTACCGTATTAAAGATTAAAAGGGGGAATCAGCTGTAATTAACCAGGAAAATAGGACTACGTAGTGTCATTTCTGATCTTCTAATCCAAGATTCTCTTACATGTGCATTTCAAAATATTTTTGAATATTTTGACCTGACCTTACTTGACCTTCCTTATTGTTGATATGGATTACAAAATGATCTATACCACTCTTCCCTTTTTAATACAAATATTTATTACCAATATTAAATGACATTTACACATTCAGAACGAGTTTTTTTCTCCCATATAGATTTATCCTGGGGAAATATTTTACTTTTACTATAATTCTAGTCTCATCACATCTGGCAAATAATTATTAGTCAAATAATCATCTTTGAGCTATAGCTAATATAATTATCCTCATTACACCGAGTAGCTGCTTTTCTTTTCTAATGGTTCCTCAATGCTAAAATTTATTATCTGTAGCCACTAGAATAACCAAAATGTATAGACCAGAAGGACTGCTGATTACATGAGGGAATAACCTACATGCTTCAAGGTTGAGGTAGTGGTAAGAAAGATCAATAATAACTGGAGAAAAAGCATGAGAAATAATAATTTCATGTTTATAAGAAATATTACCCTATACATGGCACTCCTGGGAAAGATAATTCAGTTATTTATAAAAGAATTGTGTATCAGTTTTAAACTGTTTTGCTTCTTATTCTAGGTCTTATTCATCTTAGAGGTTGATTGTGTGATTTTTGGCTTATTCCTGTGATCACTCAGAGACATTAAAACAATGGTGTGAACTCACTGGAACATTCCCCTCCTAATCTCACTGGAAAAGTATAAAGTTTTTAATGGCCTATTTATGGTTCTCAAAAACTTGATTTAGGGTGGGAAATATTGGACTAATCTACTTTTTTGCAATCAAAAGCACATACCAAAGAGAAGATAGTCTCTCAAATTAGGAACTTAGGGTCCAAAAATAAAATGCAATCCAAATGTTTGCTAAGAAGAGACTAGGAAGAGACAAGATTCTCAGCCCACCCCACCCACTCCCGCTCCTACCAAACACGAGATCCTCAAAGAGGCATTTGCAAATGCGTTAATGCTCAGACTTGTTAAAATAAGTCATATTTGTAACAAGAAAGTTAAAATAAAGCGGCTAAAGTAAAAACCAAGAGGGCAGTCAAGACCAAGCCTGATCTTTTCCCCACCGCAAATACAACTTCTCTCAACTCTAGCTGTTTGAATTTGTTGACTCTGAAGACAATCATCAGAGGCTGAGTAACACCCAACCTTTCCATTTTGAGGTCTCAGAATTCTTTCCTTTGGGCCTTCACATCCAAGAATAATACACATCCTGATTACCCCCTGGGCTAAGGGGCCAAATCTACCAGTATTCCATTGCAGGAAATGAACATCTCAGGGTCTTTCCTCTGCTTTTTGCTCCTGCTTAAGCATGCTCACCTGACTGTAAGAGAAGATAAAACCATTTACATATGTTTGTGGGTGTTTTTTATACAAAGAGAAACTAGTTTGCTTGATCAAATAACAAAGCGCCAAGCATAATGAAACTGGGTTTTCCTTGCCCTGGTCACTTTGCCCATCTTCTACATCAAAGCTTGCACAGGTATTTCTGGCAATGTCTAGGTGAGTCAACATAGCCATTTGGTGAACCAAATAAAGAGAATTAGGACCAGCTCATTTTAAACAGAATAAATCTCAATGTTGTGCTAAATTCTCCCTTACAAAGCAATTGCCAAAAAATAATGCGATTTATCCCTTAGGAAAGACTGGTGAGAAGTATGTGTGGGGGGTGGGGGGGAGGGGTAATGAGGAAGGAGAGAGAAGAGTGTACATGACTCAATTTTTGGAAAAGTCTGAATAAATAATAATCAAGCTAATGGCAACTAGAAGGAAACACCCTAATGATTCTGGATCAGTAATGCTTTAGAACAAACATAGTTCGAATTTTAAGATTTCAGTCTTAGAGCTAACCTTCTAAACTAAACAGACACACATACACACAGTCATTTATGATACAATTTAGTTGATAGAGTTATCAGTTATAGTATAGAAAAAAAAATCAATAAATCCACAGGAGACGGAGTTAAAGGAGAGAGAGAGAGAGAGAGAGACCCAGATCTCTAACCAGATCTCTAGTAGTGCAGTTTAAGGGAAAATGACAGTTTTCAAAGCCAGTCTCTGCCATAATATTTATTAGCAGAAGCCTTGGGAAAATCATTTAATTTGATCTCC
Source organism: Ursus maritimus (assembly GCF_017311325.1). Classification (NCBI taxonomy): domain Eukaryota; kingdom Metazoa; phylum Chordata; class Mammalia; order Carnivora; family Ursidae; genus Ursus; species Ursus maritimus. The sequence goes on along the minus strand of NW_024426774.1, from coordinate 13,900,907 downwards.
TGTTTCCTTAGATTCCTTTTATGTAAAATGGAGATGATATTAAACTTCACTGATTTCATGGAGGATTAAATGAGATATGATATGAGAGGGCATTCTATAAATGTAAAAACATGCAATAAATATTAGCAAAATATGAAGGCATTTATATACTTCATACATCATTGGTGGGAATACAATTTATTGTTAGAATAAACCTTCTAAAAGGCAATTTGTATAAAGTACAAGGAACTTTTTCATACCATTGATCCATACATTTATATACGGGACTCTATTCTAAGAAAACAATCAGAGATTTGGAGAAAACATTATTCCCAAACATGTTCATTGCAGTGTTACTTAAGATAGCCAGTCAAATGGACTCAGCCTTAATGTCTAATAGTAGGAGAATAGTACATCTATATGATACTCTATTAAGACTATCTGTGAAAAATAACTTTAAATAATAGCAGTGAACCACTGTTTTCTGAATTTTTGTTTCCTTCATTTATATTTCAGTCAGTGGTATAGGAACAGAACAATTTGGTAGACAGTCTCTTTGTAGCTCAGTGTTCGTAACCCACAGACTGCAAATACAAATATACATCAACCACTGTCTGTTGACTGAATAATATGGATTGGACACACATGAAAAATTATTTTTTTTCAAAATATGCAGATGTAATTGTGTTTAATAAACTACAAATCTATTTTAAATGATTACCAGTTTCATAGCAAGATTTTTTATCAGCATGTAGTGCAATCAACTAAAAGTGTAAGTGCTCTTAAATATGTCTGCAAAATACTTTGATATTAAAAATAACTCTTCACATATTTCTTAGAGAAAATGAAACAAGTTAAGCATCGAACATCATGTCATAACACACAGCAAGGACTTACCTTAAAGACTACAAGGTACATCAGTAGTAGTTAGGAGCCAACTTAAAGAAGATCCCATTGGTCCAATGATGAAAGGATTTAAGCTTCAAAGAGGATAACAATACTTAATTGAAACCCATCAAATGTGCTTAATCCATGAGTTCATAATAATATCTTAAAAAACTAAGTGTTCACCTTCAGGGGATTTTAGAAAGTTGATTTATTATCTTAAAAACTGGGAAATATAGAGAAAGAATCAAGCATTTATTCTGCCTTTCCTACATTAACAGTATAACTGAGTAACCAATTAGTTGAGGGGAAATATATATTTTTAAGTGTATCTCAGGTAACGAATGAAAGAAAAATTATAGAATTAGGATATCATCATTTTGTAATCCCCAATAAATAGGTAATCTAGGAATTGAGCTTGGTGATAGGCAGTATTCTAATATGGCTCCCATGCCCTCTGCCTCCAGTGTTACTCTCCTGTCATTTTGTTTCTTTTTCTTGCCTTGTAGTAGCAAGTACTGCTAGCACAATGTTAAAAAGGAGTGGTGAGAGGGGACATCCTTGCTTCATAGATGATATTAGTGGAGAAGATTGGAGTTTCTCACCATTAAGTATGATATTAGTTGAAGATATTTTATAGATATTCTTTATCAAGTTAAGGATTTTCCCTGTATTCTTAATTTACTGAAAGTTTATATTATGAGTGGGTGTTGGGTTTCAGCAAATTCTTCTACATCTATTGAAATGGTTATATGATTGTTCTTTTTTAGCCTCTTGATATAATGGATTACAATAACCAATTTTCAAATGAACCAGCCTTGCAATACCTGGATAAATTCCCCTTGGTCATGTTTATAATTCTTTTCACAATTTTTAGATTCAATTTGCTAATATTTTGTTGAGAATCTTTGCATCTATATTCATGAGGATATTAGAGTAATGCTGGCCTCATGGAATGAGTTAGGAAATATTCCCTCTGCTTCCATCTTCTGAAAGAGATTGTAGAGAGCTGATGTAATTTCTTCCTTAAATGTTTGGTAGAATTCACCAGTGAACCCATATGGGCCTAGTGTTTTCTGTTTTTGAAGTATATTAATTATTGTTTCAATTTCCCTAGTAGATATATGCCTATTCGGATCATCTACTTCTTCTTGTGTGACTTTTGACAGATTGTATCTTTCAAGGAATTGGTGTATTTCATCTAGGTTACCAAATTTGTGGGCATAGAGTTGTTCGGTAATATTCCTTTCTCATAATTTTAATTTTCATGGGCTCTAGTGATGAGCGTGCCATCTTTCATTTCTAGTAATTTGTGTCCTCTTATTGATCTTTTCAATAAACCAGCTTGTGGCTTTGTTGATTTTCTCTAGTGATTTCTTATTTTCCATTTCATTGATTTCTGCTTTGATTCTAATTATTTTTTTTTTCATCTGCTCACTTTGGATTTAATTTGCTCTTCATTTTCTAGTTTCCCAAGGTAAAAATTAAGATTGCTGATTTTAGATCTTTCTTATTTTCTAATCGATGCATTTGATGCTATTTCTCTATAAGCACTGCTTTTGCTGCAGAGCACAAATTTTGATAAGCTGTGTTTTCATTTTTATTCAGTTTTTCAAAATACTTTAAACTTTATCTTCTTTGATCCATGTGTTATTTAATCTACACATATTTTCTAGTTATTTCTCTCTTCTTGATTTCTAGTTTAATTCCATTGTGGTCTAAAAGCAAACATTTGTGATTTCTTTCCTTTTAAATATGTTGTTTTTATGGCCCATAATGTGATCTATCTTCATGAATATTCTATGTGAGATTGAGAAAAAAATGGTATTCTGTTTTTATTGGATAAAGCAGTCAATAGATGTCAATTAGATACTGTTGATTAATGGTATTGTTTAGTCTGAGTATATGCTTACAGATTTTCTGCCTGCTAAATCTGTCCAATTTTGTGAGGGGGTGTTGAAGTCACCAACTATGATAATCAATAGTCAATTGATATATTTCTCCTTGCAATTTTATCAGTTTTTGCCTCATTTACTTTGATGCACTGTTGTTAGGGATCTGCACATTAAGAACCAGTGATTCATCTTGGAGAACTGATGCATTTATCATTATGTAGTGCCCATTGTTATACATGATAACTTTCCTTACTTTAAAGCCTTTTCTGTTTGAAATTAACATAGGCACAAATATAGGTACTCCTGTCTTCTTTTTATTAGTGTTAGCATGGTGTATTTTTCTCCATTTACTTTTAATTTGTATGTGTCTTTATATCTAAAATGGGTTTCTCATAGCCAGTATACAGTTGGGTCATATTTTTTATCTACATTTTATGTGACATTTTTATCTGACATTTTTATCTACATTTTTATCTGACAACCTCTGTCTTTTAACTGGTGCATGCAGAGCATTGACATTCAAAGTGATTATTAATATGGGTAGATTTATATCTACCATATTGTTAGTGTTTTCTATGTTTCCCTTGTTATTTGTTCCTAGTTTTGCCTTCCACTATTTCACTCTTTTTTACGCTTTTTGTGGTTTTAGTTGCACATTTTATTATTCCATTCTCTCTCCTTTGTTAGCATAATGGTTATGCCTTTTCTCCTCCTTTTATTAGTGGGATGCCCTAGTGTTTTCCATATACATTTACAACTAATCCAAGTCCACTTTCAAATAACGTTATAGCAATTCATGGATAGTATGAGCACCTTAAAGAAACAAATTAATCCTAGTTCCTTCCTCCCATCCCTTGTATCATTGCTTTTGTTCATTTCACTTATATATAAGCATACATAAGCATAGATATGATATATACATAAACACACATAATTGAATACATTGTTACTATTATTATTTTAACAAACTTAGATCAATTAAGAATAAGAAAAATGAAAGTTTTTTTTTACTTTCACTTATTCCTTCTTCAAAGCTCTTTCTTTCTCCCTGTAGATCTAGTTTTCTGATCTATATTATTTTCCTTATCTCTAAAGAACTTCTTTTAACATTTCACGGAAGGTAGTTCTCCTGGCAAAAAACTGTCTTAATTTTTTCTTTGTTTAACAAAGTATTTATTTCTCCTTCACTTTGAAGGATAATTTTTCTGGGTACAGAATTTTAGATTGATGATTTTTTCACTCAATGCTTTAAATATTTCATTTCACTCTCTTCTTGTTTGTATGGTTTCTGAAAAGAAGTTGGTTGTAATTCTTATTTTTGTTCTTTTATAGGTAAGGGGACCCCCCTCCACCCCAGCTTCAGGGGGTTGTTCTTTCTTTCATTTTTTTTATTTTTTGTACTGTGAATATTGTATACCTAGATAAAGGGATTTTGTTTGTTTGTCTGCATTTATCATGCTTGGTGTTCTCTGATCTTCCTGGATCTATGGTTTGGTATTTGACATTAATTTGGGAGAAATTCCCAGTCATTATTATTTCAAATATTTCTTCTAGTCCTTCATCTCTTTTTCTCTTTCTGATATTCCCATTATGTGTATTTTACATCTTTTGTAGTAAACCCTGTCTTTGAATATTCCATTTTAGTTTTGTTTTTTTGTTTGTTTGTTTGTAAATTTCAGTCTTGGTTTGGTTTTGTTATTCGGTTTTTGAGATTCTATTAATAAATCTTTTTGCTTAGAGATTCTTTCCTCAGCCATGTGCAATCTACTAATAAGCCCACCAAAGGCATTCCTCAATTCTGTTTCAATGTTTTTGTTCTGTTTTGTTTTGTTTTGTTTTTATCACTAACATTTCTTTTTGGCTGTATCTCAGGATTTCCATCTCTCTGTTTACATTGTCCATCTGTTCTTGCATGTTGTCTATTTTATCCATTAGAGTCCTTAGCATATTAATCATAGTTATTTTAAAGCTTTCATAATCAAAACAGTATGGTACTGGCACAAAAATAGACCACAGATCAATAGAACAGAATAGAAAGCCCAGAAGTAAGTCCATGCTTATTGTCATTTAATATACCACAAAGAAGGTAAAAACATACAATGGGGGAAAATACAGTCTCTTCAATAAATGGTTCTGGGAAAACTGTACAGCTACATGCAAAAGAATGAAACTGGACCACATTCTTACACCATACACAAAAATAAACTAAAAATAGATTTAAGACCTCAGTGTGAAACCTGAAACCATAAAACTCACAGGAGAAAACATAGGCATTAATCTCTTTGACATTGGCCTTAACAACATTTTTCTAGATTGGTCTCCTCAGGCAAGGGAAACAAAAGCAAAAATAAACTTTTGGGACTATACCAAAATAAAAGGCTTTTTCACAGCAAAGGAAACCATCAACAAAATGAGAAGGCAATCTCATGAATGGGAGAGGATCTTTACAAATGATATATCTGATAAGGGATTAATATCCAAAACATACAAAGAACTTATACAACCCAACACACACACACACACACACACACACACACACACACACTCATAGACCCACAAATAATCTAATTAAAAATGGGCAGAGAACCTGAATAGACATTTTTTCCTAAAAAGACAGACAGATGGCCAAGAGACACATGAAAAGTTGCTCAACATCTTTAAACATCAAGGAAATACAAATCAAAACCACAATTAGATAACACCTTATTCCTGTCAGAATGAGTAGTACCAAAAAGACAAAAAATAACAAGCATTGGCAATTATATGGAGTTAAAGGAACTCTTATTCACACTATTGGTAGGAATGCAAATTTGTGCAGCCACTGTGGAAAACAGTATAGAGGTTCCTCAAAAAAGTGAAAAATAGAAATATCATACAATTTATTAATTCCATTACTGGATATTTATCCAAAGAAACCAAAAAAAGAGTAATATGAAAAGATATATGCCTCCTTATGTTTAGTGTGGCATTATTTACAATAGCCAAATTATAGAAGCAACGTAAGTGTCCATCACTGGGTAAATGGATCAAAAGGATATGGTGTACACACACACACACACACACACACACACACACAGAGGAATATTACTCAGCCATAAAATGAATAAGATCTTGTCATTTACAACAACACAGATGGACTTAGAGGGTATAATACTAAGTGAAATAAGTCAGTCAGAGAAAGACAAATACTATATGATTTCACTTATTCGTGGAATCTAAAAAACAAAACAAACAAATAAATAAATAAATAAATAGAAAAAGCAGAAACAGACCCATAAATACAGAGGACAAACTGAGGAAAAGGGATGAGGGACAGGAAAAAAAGGGGTGAATGGGAAATACAGGCTTCCAGTCATGGAATGAGTAAGTCATGGGGATGCAAGGACAGCATAGGGGATATAGTCAATGGTATTGTAATAGCACTGTATGGTGACGATGGTAGCTACACTCGGGGTGAGCATAGCATAATGTGTAGAGTTGTCAAATCACTATATTGTACACCTGAAACGAATATAACATTATATGTCAACTATACTTCCATTTAAAAAAATTATAGTTCTTTTAAATTCCAGGTCTGATAATTGCAAAATCCCTTCCATGTATGGTTCTGATATTCAAATTGTGGGGTTCTTTGTTTGTTTGTTTTGTATTTGGTATGTCATAATTTTTCCTTGACAGCTAGACATGACATACTGGGTTAAAGAAACAGCTGTAACTAGGTCTTTAGTGCTGTGGTGCTGAGATGGGGGGTGGGGAGGGGAGCATTCTGTAGTCCTGTAATTAGGTCTGTCTTTCAGTGATACTATACCTCTGGGCTGTCAACTTCACAAATATTTTTCAGTTTTTCCTCCCCCCACCCCTTGCTTAGGTGGGACAGGATGCCTAGACTGGGCTGAGTTGGGTGTTTCCTTTCTCCCAGGTGGGAGGGTAGAGCTGACTGGAGTTGGGTATTCCACTTCCTCAGGTAAGTTAGGCTCTGATAATGCACCAGCAGGTCAGGTTCTCATTAGCTAGTTTCTCTGAGGGCAGATTTTGTTAAGAATTGAGGACTCTGGCCTAATTCAAAATGGTTCCTTTTCTTCTCCCCCTGCTGGAAGCCTGAGGGAATTTTCCTCTGATATTTACTGTAGGAATCTGGTTTTGCTGCTGGAGACATAGCTCACAATATTGTGGGAACCCCCCACACCTGGATCCCCCTGGAGTTTTTAACTTTCAGAGTTGTCCACACTGAGCCTCCAGCAATGCATCAATCATCATTCAGTTTTTCCTAACCCTGCCCTGGTTCTCTCATGAATGTCTGCTCTGGTAAACTTGACTCCCTATATTCGCCTGTCTCTCCAATCCTGGAGGTTTGCCCTGTGTCTTCTCCTCTTTATGGATCCAAGAAGAGTTCTTGATTTTTCAGTTTGTTCAGCTTCGTATGTTGTTAGGATGAAGTGGCAACTTCCAAACCTCTTACAGGTGGAACCAGAAAGCAGAAATCTAATTTTATTACTTTACCTGGCAAAAGAGACTGCAGATGCAATTAAGCTCACTAATCAATTGGCCGTAAAATAGGGGGATTATGTAAGTGGGCCTAACCTAATCAACTGAGCTCTTTAAGAGCAAAGCATTTTCTTCCACTGGTGTCCTCAGAAGAGGCCGTCAGCGAGCTAGGAAGCACGAGGGGGATTCAACGTAAGGAAGGTTCTCTGATGCTGAGAAGGTTGGGGGCCACACGGAAGGACTTCGGAGGCCTAGAGAACTCTAGGAATTACCAGCAATCCCGAGGCAACGGCTGGCAAGAAGACAAACACAAGATGCTGAATTCTACCAATAACTGAATGAGTGTGGAAGTGGACTCTTCCCCAGAGTTTCCAGATGAGAGCTCAGCCCTGCAGGCATTCAGTTTTGTGATACCCTGAGCTGAGAAACCACAGTGTGCTGGACTTCTGACTTACAGAGCTGTGAGCTAATAGATGAGTGTTGTCTTAAGTTATTAAATCTGTTGTAATTTGTTATACAGCAATAGAAGTGAATATAAGCATCCATAGCTGCTAATATCTCCTACAATAAATCAGACACTGTGTCTCCTGATGAAAGAAGATAAAATCAAAATATGTAGAAAATAAGACATAAAGGAATCTCACCAAAAAACCCAGAGATCAAAAAAGGTCTGATTAAGCCCCTGGACTCAGGAGGCAATCTGCAGGAAAACAGAGCACAGAGGAACGTGTTGAATCACACCATGCCTGTGCAATTGCAAAATTCAGTGTGGAAGGGTATAAATGTCACAGGACAGACTGTGGGAAAGAGAGGGTTGGAGGGAGACCTTGTAGACTAAAAGACCCTTAAAAGCTGTATTAAAAAAATATTTTAAAGAAAAAGACAAAACAAGAATATCTAGAAATACGTGTGTGTGAGTGGTATGAAGTAATACAAAAAAGGGATTATCCTAAAAATCAGATGAATGCTTACTTTGTTTAATGGCACAGGGGAAGGAGTTGAGATAGGGACAGGAATAGGAAAGATTTCTGCAGTGGCTGGCAGCCCTCAATTTCTTGACTAGGATTTTGGAAAACCTTTACTGAAGTCACATGCAATGAATATTTGTTGGGTGAATTAATGAATGCATTAACCAAGTATAAAAAGAGACTTTGTCTTCAGTATTTTACCTGACAGCCTATAAAGTTGCTTAAAAATTCAAACAACACAATGTTCTTCATGGAGTAAAAGTTCTGCTTATGATATTTAATCAGGTGACTCCCAAAGTCATCTGAATCTAGAAAAAAAAGACAACCTCGCTATTCCCTTAGAAACAACTTTTCAGCCCAAGTCCCTACAAGATGGGTCAGACGTACAGTTCTGCTCAACAAACTCAAGTGTTTACAGGGCCCATATAGGAACTTAAGTGAGTGACACTGTTGTCCAGGAACAGGGGATAAGACTTCTGTCTGGGAAAAACCAGGGAGTTCAAGGGATTATGGAAAACTGGAAGTCACTGGACTTCTCTAAAAGAGGGCAAAAACTGCTGTTTTATAGCCTTTTTACTGGGTTGGGGGTGGGGGGAGAGAAGGTCAGGGCCAAGCATTGCCCAACTGTTTTTCAAGGGAGTTTGGAAATTTTTACATTTATGTGAAATTCCTCCCCCATTTTTGTCATTAAATAATTCAAATGTAGAGCACTGTGTGGGCCTGTGCTGTGCCAGCCAAACTAAACACTCTGCGGCCAGGCCCAGCCCGCAGCCCGCCATCCACCTCTGCGGGAGGATCGGAGGAATGAGGACTTGCACATTTCTGCTGTCCCACCCCCTTGCTGTGACCCCAGCGGCTTCCACGATGCAGGTGTGTGCACAACAGCTTGTATGCTGATTCCTGTGCTACAGAAGGTGACTCCCTGGGCCATCTTCCCGAATAGGAGAACTTGCCACAACTTATCTGAAAGATCGTCAAGCAGGGCCTCACTTCTCCTGAAGTTAAATCTCTATGAATGTGTTGTGCTCTGAAGGGGGCAGGAAAGGATCAACTGGGTGAGGAAGGAAAGGTTCCCCCATGCAGAAATAAAGTCAGGTCAGTCTCTGTCCACAGTGGTAAAGTCTGGGCAATTCCTTAAACTGTCTGAACCTCCCAGCTTAGATGTTCAGGTCACATAGGTAGGAAATTCACCTACCTTCTGACGTGAAATCGGGAATGTGCAGCTCAGGGGTGTTGCGCTATAGTGATGAACAAAGCATACACAGAGGCTGAATGTTGCCAAGGCTCGACTACCATTAGCAGTGAGGCTTCATATTATTACACTGCTGTCTACTGAGGAACTCCATAAGTACAATTACACAGCTGGTACCATTCATCACTGTACCCTTGAGTGTGAAAAAAGAATCTGAAATTATAGTCTGAAATGGGCACAAAACTCCTACCGTAAAATAATATTATTATTTCCAGAAATCCCAAATTGTTATAATTTGGCTTTCACCCCAAAAGAGAAAAAAAAAAAAAAAACCCTAAGATCGTAGGGGTCCAAAATTTCCAGCTATATTCCAGATGTCTCACAAGAAAAAGCAACAAGTACTGTACTTTGGATAGAAGGTCTTTCCAAAGATATTGTCTTTTCTGGAGATTCATTTAAATAAACAAACAAATCCATATCATGCTAAGTAGAACTTTGTTAAAAAATTCCACAAGCCTTCGGGTCCCAGAGGTAGATGTCAGTGTGATTAAATTTTCCCGGTATGCTCTGTGGGCTTATTAAAAGAGTACCAGCCAGAGGTTCTGCACATTTCTAAGCATTTATAACCCTACTGGAATGGAAGGTGCCTTTTGTGGATTCCACAGGTAAGTAAGTCTTGCTGGAGAACTGGAAGTATATTTTGTGTGGGGTTTATGAGTACATATTCCTCTTAACACTTTCCTTAAATACCAGGCATGTGTCACTCCAAGGTGCGTGTACCTGAGTATGCACTTTATGTCAGGCACTACATGCCTGCTGGGGCTGCAAAGAAGACTAAGAAATAGCGTCGTCTTTAAAGAGCTCACGATCTAGTTACAGCTCCTTTCTGAGCCTCAGTTTCCTTTTCAGTAAATGAGAGGACTAGATTAATGATTTCTGAAGTTCCTTTCAGTAATACGATAATATGGTTTCCAAGAACCTGGCAGATTCACTCACAATGGCATCTGTCTTCTCTTTTTCAGGTGAAATGTGGAACACAGCATACATGCAGAACACCCGGAAGATGATGGCATAATTCTCAGGTCAGGGCTTGGGTTGGTTATGATGTGCTCCATTATAGACAAAGATGTGACTTTTGCCTTTGAACTCATTACCCAATTTCTGTGCCCAGAAGAGCAACTTGCATACACAATTGCTGGTTTGTGATTGTTTAATACAGGTTATAACATATGTTCATAATATTTTGAAACTGGGAGTTCATAATATTTTGAAACTGATTCCATAGGAAATCGAGTCGGCATTACATGCTCCATGATACCCATGACATCATGAAAGAGAGTGTGGAACAAGAAATAGAAAGAATAGAATAACGTATAACAAAGGAAACAATCAACAAAATAAAAAAACAAGGCTACATGGGAGAACGTATTTGCAAATCATGTACCTGATAAGGAGTTATTATCCAAAATGCATAAGAAACTCCTACAACTCAATAGCATCAATAAAACAATTTAAAAATGGGCAAAGGACCCGAAAAGACACTTTTCCAAAGAAGACATACAAATGGCCAGTAGTTACTTGAAAAGGTAATCCACATCACAAATCAAATGCAAATCAAAACCACAATAGATATCATCTCACACTGTTAGGATGGCTATTACCAAGAAGAGAAGAGATGACAAATGCTGGCAATGATGTGGAGAAAAGAGAACCCTTATACACTGTCATTGGGAATGTAAATTGGTACAGCCAATATGGGAAACAGTATGGACGCTCCCCAAGAAACTAATAGAACCACCATATGATCTAGAAATTTTTCTTCTGTGTATATACTCAAAGGAAATGAAATCAATATCTTGAAGAGGCAGCTCCCATGTTCATTGCAAAACTATTCACAATAGCCAAGATATGGAAACAATCTAGGTGTCCATCAATGAAACTGTGGCTTCTATATACATTGGAACATTATTCAGCTTTATAAAAGGAGATCCTGCCATTTGCAACAATATGAATGAACATGGAGGACAGTATGCTAAATGAGATAAGCCAGACACAGACCAGAAAAACTGCATGATCCACATATATGTGGAATTTTAAAAAGTCAAATACATAGAAGCAGAAAGCAGAAGAGTGGTTTCCAGGGGTAGGAGGTGGTAGAAATAGGGAGATGTTGTTTAAAGGGTATGGAGCCACAATGATGTAGGACAAGTCTAGAGATCTAATGTAAAATATGATGACGATAGGTAATAATACCATATTGAATACTGGAAAGTTGCTAAGAGAGTCAATTTCAGGTGCTCTCATCGTATACACACACACAATATTCTAACTGTATGAGGAGAAGATGTGTTCATTATAGCATGAACATAGCAATCATTTCACCATATGTACATGTATATTACACCATCATGTTGCACACCTTGAATATATACAATTTTTATTAAAAAGAAAGAATAGAACAAACTTGGATTTTAGAATCATCTGTGAAGTGGGAAGACTACCTCAGAAGATTATTGTAAATGAAATAATGTATGCAAAATATTTAGCATGGCTGGTGGATAAGTTTTCAGCAAACTATGACTACAGCTACTATTAAAGTAAATGAAGCAATACTCACACATTAAACACGCTCAGAAAATGTTTCTCTCTCTTTCCATGCCTTCCCAGTAAGTACAGCTCCCTCCTCACAACCACAGATACCTCGATACTCCTTTATCTCCTTTGTATTGCCCTTTATATAAACAGTTCCACCATCTACAGGTTGTTCTGATCCTACCAACCCTAGACTCTCTCTGCATAGTTTCATAGAAAGCACACCAAACCCAGGGACCCACTTAGCAAGCTAGCAGAACTGCTTTCCAGCAGAGAAAAAGACCTCCCCTATCAGCCCATCCTCACCACCATTTGTTTCAAAGTCTTCAGTTGATTCACAACCTATGTTAAAGGATGAAATTGATCCCTTGGGTACAACGATAGTCACCGTCCCTGGCATGCCTCTCCCTGAATGCAGCTGCTCTTCAGGCTACAGAATGCCAAAACACTGCTCCTGACACATCACACCTGCTTCCCAGGGCACATCTCACCCCACACCAGCCAGGCTACAGCCACGGGCCACATTTAATGATTCTACAGTGCTCAGATTAACTCTTTTGCTTGGCTGGCTTTTATGGATGTAGCAAAGTCCATTTGGTTTTGTTTTAATAACATCCCAATAAAAGAGCTGGGAAATTAGATGCTAGGAATGACATTTAAATCCTCCATTTCCCTTTACTGCAATAATAGCCTTCTTGATAATAAAGTAGATAAATTTTCTTACATTATATGAAGGTTTTCCATTTGAAAGCAATTAAAAAATGCTTTCAGTTCTGAATTACAAAACTATTCACTTCAGATTTGAGGCTGACATTTTTATTGGTAATCTGAGTTATAACATGTTCAGCTCTATGCCCACTCATTGGCCCCTGATACTTCTGCCAACTTTTTATGGTTTTATGTGAACGTACAGTATTTAAGCCTCCTCTAAATTCATGAGCTTCCCGTGCTTCTGAAAAAGGCTCTCTCAGTATCTTAACACACAACCAGGCCTGATGTTTATTTAAAAACATCTGCTCCATCCTTTGTGGTAGAACATACCAAAGTAGCCTGACATTTTAAATACTTTTTTCTTTACACTTTGTGTCAAACAATGAGAGAACGTAACTACTATCATGATGAAAAACTGTTCAGAGCAATTACAAGATGATACAGTAAGTGGACTAAATGGTACCCAAAGTAATCAAAAGAAAACACTGGGATTAGCCTGAATGCTGCAAAAGGCCACTTTTAGGGACATCCCTAGTTCCCTAAATATCTCCATGATTAGGCTTTATATCTTAGTGCTTCCTAATTGATAATAAAAATAGTCACTTGTATCTTATTTTTTAAGGTAAGAATGTGAATTATTATTTTTTTGTTGTTTTTGACCACCTCTATGTCTGATTGCTATTTCCACCTGGCAGCCTCGACAGGCCAGAAATTCTTCTAGTGCTACTGACCACTGACTCACTTGAAACCATTTTTCATGGCCATCCTTACCAATGTCCAGTACAGAAATGAATTAAGAATGTAAGGAAATGCAGTTTTAAACTTGTGCACATGAATCACTTAACTATCCTAACAATGCCCCAAAGAGTCCCTGCTCAGCCTACTGTAATTATAAAATGGCTATTTCTACAAAAACAGGTGCTTCTAACATTTGCAAGGACAGTTTTTATCAATCCAAACACACCTTCAACATTCCCCCAACATACACACACACACACACACACACACACACACACACACACCACCTGTTTTCTGATATAGACTGGGCAAAAGTAAAGTTTGGTTTAGCCTCTATTGATAATAGCATTATAAATCCCTTTAATCAGCAGAACACCACATGACTGAAGGCACTTGAACATTCTTTTGGGTATGATAAGTGAACGAAAGGAGACACTGAAAGAAGATGAAAGTCAAATGTGGCTAAATTTCCTGAGGAATAATTCGATAGTCACAGTGTCCCCAAAGTAGAAGGAAACACAGCTCTGTTTATTAGCAAGGGGTGGAAGGGAAGACTGATTTCTCACTGTTGTTGAAAATCTGTCCTGTAGTCACAAAAACACAGTTCTAGAAGGAAGTCTTAGAACATTCCAGCAGAAAGGGGCACTGTCCTCCCCTGGCTAGTTTGGCAGGGATTCCTGCTCAGCCTTGCTCAGGAAGACTCAATGCCAGTTTTCCTTGTGAACCTCTTACCACCTTTCTTCAATCCACACACCCGGAATCCACCACCCCATGGGTTAGGAATCATGGTTTGCCACAACTTCTCACAAACAAATTCCCTAAAAGAAGCCAGAAAGAGAGGGCCTTAGGATATGTAGAAAGTAGACACAACAGGGAAATGTTATTTGTGACCTTTTAATATCGTGGCTCACTGTGGTACATAAATCTCCTTTTCTGATCATACTAACCTACCTTGTGAACACACGGGCCTTTGATTGCCTCTTTATTAGCTTAGCAAATGGAGTGATGGGTGAGCTTCTGTCATGGTGCTGACTCTGTTACAAAGTGTAAAGGGAATTCCCATCCACCCACGGACCAAGAGGCGCCCAAATGCCAAAATACGTCTGTTTTATTGGACATTCAACAGGCGTGTTTTATCAAAAAGCACAATTATAAATCTCTACCTGCTGCCACACTCTCCTGAGCCCTTCCAATCACCATATCACATAAAAAGCATCTCCCATATTAAAATTTTTCAAAATGGGGGGGCAGCTGGGTGGCTCAGTCAGTTAAGCGTCCTACTCTTGATTTCGGCTCAGGTCATGATCTCAGGGTCCTGGGATCGAGCCCTACATAGGGCCCCCTGCTCATCAGGGAATCTGCTTGAAGATTTCTCTCCCTCTTCCTCTACCTCTCCCACTGCTCACTTGCTCTCTCTCTCTCTCTCTCTCTAAAATAAATAAATATTTAAAATCTTTATTTAAAAATAAATAAATAGAATAAATTTAAAAAGAACCAAACACATCTTTTCCCCCATGGCCTCCTCCAGGTGCTGCCATATTTCTGCCCTCTTTATAGCAAAACGCTTAGGAAAAAAAAGTTGTAATCTGTGTCTCCATTTCCTCTCCTCCAGTTTTTCCTTGAGTCACTCCAGTCAGGCTGCTATCCCCACAATCAATCAAAACAGCTATTTCCAACATCACCAAAAAACTCCTTACTTGCTCACTGGCTGAGTCTTTCTTCAGTCTCCTTTGTCTGTCCATCCTCATATCCCCAACTTCTAACTACCAGAGCATCTGAAAGTTTAGTCTTTAAGACCTCATCTCTTTTTATTTATTCTCTTACTACGCAGTTCTGTCCAGACACACAGGATTCAATTCTACCTATGTGTGGATGATTTCCAAAGTGTATCTCCACAGAGGACTTCTCCACTGAACTCCAGACCCCAAATGCTTCCCCAACACCCTTACTGGATGTCCAATAGAAATATCAAGCTTAACCTGTCCATTCCATACAGCTCAGTTCCTCCAGAAGTCGTCACCATCTTAGTGAATGGAAATTCCATTCTCCAAGGTATTTCAGCTCACCACATCCCCCATCCCTCATAAATTTAAAGTCATCCTGACTCCTCCTTTTTTTTGGTGCCTTATGTCCAATCTGTCAGAAAATTATTTTATTTCTGGTATCTAATTACTTATAGCCACTCTAATTCCAGCTACTATCATCATGCACCCAAGTTACTGCCAAAGACTCCTAGCAGAATTCCTTGCTTCCACCTTGACTCCAAACATATATTTTCCACAAAGTGGACAAAGAGATGCTTTGAAAGATATATTTAAAATTTATCTTTTAAATTACCATACAGTAAAACTGATTCTTTGGTGTACAGTATCATGACCCTGGTACGCCTGGAATCAAAACCCTGCAATGGCTTCCTGATGTCCTTGCTGTGGCCTTAAAAACCTCATGCAATCTGAGCGCCAACTACTTCTCTCAACTCCTTGCTCTGCTTCACACACTGCATGCCTTGCTGCTTCTTAAACTCAATAATCACTCTCTTATCTTTGCCTCTCCTCTGCCAACAGTGTTCATCTCCTGAATATATGCATAGTTTAATACTTCACTTCCTCCAGGTCATCCACTCTACTGGACATTCAACAGGAAGGTTCAGATGTGAAATGGCATCTTACCAGAAACACTTTCTCTGACTATCCCTATCTAAAAAAGAACTCCCAACTCTCTATGCCCTACTCTGAATTTTTCTTCTCTCTGTAACACTCATCCCACTGTCTGGCCTAGTATTTCTATTATCTGTTTGTTTGTTTGTATGCTTGTTATCCACCTCCCCTTGCCAGTATTCAAGCTTAATGAGGGAGAACGTTTGTTGTTCACTGCTACACTCCATTGCCTAAAATAGTATGATTCATGTAATACTACCCAAACATATGTGAAGTCATTGAATCAACACATCAAAGAACATTAGATCCTAGAAAGGACCATAGAGAATATCAAATTAAATTGAGTTTATCATATGTCCCTTACCCAGAAGAAAAAGTCAGACATCCTACAAGCCACTAGAGATGCAATAACTTACAAGTCATTTGCAGTATCCTTTACTTGAAGTTAAAAATAAGGTAGATTTTTTAATTTATGAACTTTGGAAGACATTTAAGTAAGGATGATGGAGCAGAAAATTCTACAAACTAAAGGAAACCTTAACTGATTATTATTTTCTATGTTCATGCATATACACACATATATGGTTATCTTGGAGAAGAAACAAAAGCTTGGCAAGCTTTTATGGGGAAGCTACAACCACATATGACAACAATAAGAGAAAAGGAGGGAGGTGCAGGGAACGGTAGTCTGTTTATATATGCTTGGTTGATTAACTCACTGGATGAGAAAGCAGGTTTCCAGGAAAGTAAACAAAATTTACCATGCATGATGTACAATCATTTTCCTGTGTAGAGAATCTGTGATAAGTATTTATTT
Source organism: Ursus maritimus (assembly GCF_017311325.1). Classification (NCBI taxonomy): domain Eukaryota; kingdom Metazoa; phylum Chordata; class Mammalia; order Carnivora; family Ursidae; genus Ursus; species Ursus maritimus. The sequence goes on along the minus strand of NW_024426774.1, from coordinate 13,883,988 downwards.
TAAAGAAATCAATTTTCTTTAAACGAGATGTGTGGTCCAGATTCTCCTCCGAGCAGCAGTAAATACCACTCCCAATCACAATCCTATGAAAGACTCCATTCATGCCAGCATAAGCCGTAGGAAAACAGGACCAAATGGGACAATGTGCATTTTGGTGAGAACATTAAATCTTATATAAACAGATGTATGCACATAAACACGCCTAATTTCCATCCCACTTCTTTCCATTTCCATAAGAATTCTCTTCTGGATTAATGTTCTACACTAGTACTGACGTTGCAAAATGAGAAAATACACCATAGTACCTTTTATAAGTGGTACTAATAAAACTCCTACATAAAGCGAGGTAAAATCTGACCATGCCAAGAGTAGATTTTAGAAGAAAGGACAGCAGTTTTGAGGCCTAGTAGAAGCACTGAGGTACTATTTCAAATGTCCACTATCTTTTTAGTACTCTGAGTTTTGGCTTCAATCAGTCTTCGATTCAAATCATGGCTCTGGAAACCACCAGCAATGTGACCTTGAGCAATATTCTCAGCTATTAGAACCTCGTTTTCTTTCTTCAAAAACTCGGCACTCCCCACCGCCCCCATAAAAACAAGGTGGTCCTTGTGAAGCTGAAATAAGATAATGTTGGGAAAGTGGCTAGCACAGCGTTTAGTATATAGTAGATTCTCTCTTATATGAAACCTGCACTACATGCAATTCTGTATCAATCTCAAACCAGTACCACTGAAAGTAGAACATATGATGTGTTCTTTGTTCTCCAATGAAGACATGAAAATTTTTAGTGTGCGTTTGTTGAGTACTCAGATCCCTAAACTTGATTCCACTTGATTTTATTTTTGTTCAAAAATGTTATGAATTTGCTCCTTGCCACCTGATCCTCTCATACTGAAGAGTCACCTTAGCCAGTCCCTTGCAAAGAAAAGAGCTGACTGATTTTACAATCCAATGAACTTCTATTGTAATTTGTGGACAGAATAGAAAAGCAGCACAATTAAGTCTTTAACCAAGGCCATCTACTAATCCACCAGTTCACCTTGCCAACCTCATTCTGCACCATATTCTCCTCTTACAAATCCTCGCTTTCAACAACCAACTTAAATCCCACCAGATACCACGCCTTCTACCTCTTTGCCCTCATTATACCAACAGCGATCTCCACCCAACTCCCTTCATCTCTCATAGAAAAATAGAGAATTGTCCATATATTTTTTACAATTATTCATTTCTCACAATGCCCCACAGAGAAGACCATAAAAAGGGCAAACTGATTCCTACGGAATACAGCTTCTAACCCCAAGAAATGTATATTTGAATATTAAATTAATATGCATTTCTGTCTTGGGACCCCTGGGTGGCTCGGTCGGTTAAGCATCCAACTCTCTTTTGGCTCAAGGTCATGATCTCAGGGTTGTGAGATCGAGACCCACGTTGGACTCTGCACTCAGAGAGGAGACTGCTTGGGATTCTCTCTCCCTCTCCCTGTGTCCTTTCCCTCTCTCTCCTCTCTAAATGAAAAAATGGATAAAATCTTTTAAAATATATATACATATGTACATATATATACACACTTCTGTCTCCATCTATCTGCCTCACCCAAGAGTGGTGACATCAAAGAGATATTAGATATCCAATTCTTCTAAGAATATAAAATGTGCCTTATAAATAAAAAAGTGTCCTAATGTTAAGAATTGTATATAATACATATTATTTTCATAAAATTAATTTTATAGCAAAAGGCAAACTGGAATAAATGGAAAAGTCTATACTTTATAGTGTTGGTTTTTTCCTTTTACATAGTTACCCAATTAGAATAAAAATAAGCAGTCTCCAAAGCACATTTCGGTTTTTAAATAAATGACAATTAACTGTGCAAATCTTTGCACTCAAGAATAAGACAGAACTTTCCTATGGAAGCTTTAGCCTTACAGTTAGAACACAGTGGTGAATTTCAGACAAATCCAGCCTCTATTTTTTTTTTTAATCACGTTTCTGGTCAACAGAAAGCAAGAACATGAAATTTTGGCTTTTGCTAGCCCAGAAAAATGGTCACAAACTAGAACTATTTGTCAGATGGGTTTTACAGATAAGAACAAAACAAAAAAAAAGAGATGTCTAATAAAAAAAAATGAGCACCTCTTATATACTATGCACTGTGCTAACCAATGTAACATCAGATCATCTTATCAATTATTTCAGTAATGGGAAAGCACATAGAAATGCTATCATTTGTCATCTTTAAAACACTTTGGAATTTATAAGAGACTTTCACAACCTACTGGTTCATTAAAAGTCTTTATAGCAAATACAATGAAAGGCATTTTGATTTGGTTGACCCACAAGACAAAAGAGGATGGATTATGCTTTCCTCCCAGATGTGTCCTACACAGAGCTTCCCCGTCATCATTTTAAAGCTCTGAAACGTCTTAGGAAGAGAACAACAATACTGTAAAAATGGGATCAGAACAAAACGGTCATTCTTTGTAACAGTTGTGTTTGAAGATAATTTTTTAAAAGTTAAGTAAAAATGAGTAAAACTAAATCACTCATCCAGATGGAAGAGGTACGTGAACCACACTTTAAATTACGATAACATTTATTTTTTATCCTAAGCTTAAATCAATAGGTGATATGCTTCCAGGCCTTTAAAAAGATATAAATCAGATTCATAGGGGTGTCCAAGACAATTTGACCTCAGCACGCTGAGACAGAAAATTAGCTCAAGTGGACAGCACATTTGATTTCTGCCCTCAGACAGACACGTGTGGGACTCAGTGGGAATAGCATGGGTGTTAGTGAGGGGAGAAATGGCCTGGAATAATTAGGGAGACTTTTACAAAGTAAAGTACAATATTTCATTAAATGTTTGGTTTCCACCAACAACTGCAGCTGCCCCCAAAAATCTTCACTCCACTCTATTTTTATTTTGCTGAATGGATAGGTGTCAAATAGATATCTTTCGTGGTGTACTAAAAGCGTTCTTATTTTTTTTAGTAACTTGGTTCACCCAACAGTAAATACTATCAAAAGTAAGCAGTTAGGAAGTTGGATATTGTTTACAAGAAAAATTACCTCTCCTATTTTTTAAATTTTTGCACATAAAGATTTGACTATTAACTAGATACTTGAGTGATTTATTTACTTTGGTAACAGTCCAGGCAAAAATATTTAAATTATACTCTTGGAAGTAAGAATTATCTAATCATTCACAAGCTGTTATAATAAAACATTTATCATGAGTCATTAATCCATTAGGACTTATTTTCCGTCCCATCCTTTCACTAGCACCTTGCTTTGAACATAGTCAAGTTTGGCTGCGATTTTCCCTTTTATCATATATCATAGTTACAGGATGGGATGCACCAAAGCTGGATTCCAAAAACCCTGCACTTTGCTTGAACTTGGCACACAGAGACTCAGCTAGTGATTCTAGGGCTGAAATTCATCCAGGCTTAAGGCCTGATAGCATGCTTGGATCATGGGGTACCAAAAGTTTAGGGTTAGGAGACAGCAGGGAAAAAATATCTAGATGCAACATTCTCTCACAGAGGTTTAAATTCATGCGGTACCATTCTCGTGGCCGTCAGAGCTGTCTCTGCATATACTTCTTTCACCCACAACCCCTCAGCTCTTCCACAACCCCACCACCCTTCAACCTTCTGCTTTGCCCTGGTTTGGCCCGGTAGTCTTCCTATGACTTCCTACTTCACTCCAAGTGAAGCCTTGGAATGTTTCTTGGACATAAATAACACCAACACATGTATGTAGCTTCCTGTTTAATAGCAAACTACATTTACTCAGAAATCATCGACAGTGAAAGAATGTGATGTAAATAGATAACTGTATCAAATCTGACTTCTGGTGACCCAAGAAGGTAGTGGATTTTGCGCTGAGAGAGGCAGAGGAAGGGAGCCCCTTCTCTGCTTTCCATTATGGAAGTTATTACTGCTCTCTTTGTCTCACAGGACTATGACAAAACTTAAGGAAGCTAGTCTTTAAGAAAATATCCTGTAAACTACAAAGCAGCAAGGATATCTGTAATCATCATATTATAATGAAATAAACTTATTGTATATTATAATGATTTTTCAGATGAGGATTCTGAGGCTCAAAGAGATCACGGGCTTGACCAAAGCCATGCAGCTACCAAGTTGCAAGGGCTGACATGAAGGCTGTAATCTGCTTGTACAAGAGTCATTTTTTTCTTGGGTCTACATCAGGGGGATGCATGATCTCTAAAGCTCAAATTCTCAAATAGGTTAATGGATCAGTCTCCAGAGGGTGTGCTAACAGAGAAGAAACCAAGTACAATCGGTTCCTGCAGAAGCACGGAGGGAAAAAAATTAACTAAGTGCTGCTTTTTCCTTATGGAAGATGATCATTTGAGGAAATGTCATACATAATGACTAGAACAAGCTAGGATGTGCCACAGATAACCATTTTTTCTTGATTCTTTTCAATTTTGAAGATGCACTTTTTTTTTTTTTTTGTATGTTTGCTCTTTTCCAAAACTGGGACACAGCTTACGTTGACTGCCAAAAGCATCTTGTCATCAACTGGACGGAGAGGCAATTGTGAGGTTGTTGTCATTGCTTACTCATCTGTGACATGACTCAGACACAGAGTATCTGTAAATCAACAGTCACCTTTGATTAATACTTTTCATTGGTAACATCACACACAGTTTTAAACTCAGATTTACAACATCAGTTGCTGCTTAAAATGTTTCAAGATTATCTTAGAAAAGCAACATTGAAAATAAGTTTTTTATATAAGCAGATCGCTTGTCACATGCCAAGCAATTCACATAATGGCAAGAAAAGTTGCAAATTTCTCAAAATTAACAAAGATTTTCAAGCTCAGAAGGCAGTAGTGATAACGCAGCAATCGGGGCCCAAGCCGACTATCGATAACTCCCGTATCCTCTCAGACACGTGAGACTGTCTTTCAAACATTAGAAATTTGTCAGAAAGATTCTGGCTTCTCTCAAAAGAAGTTTTGAACTTCCAGCGAGAGGTAATTCAATTAAGGGGGGGAAAAAGGAAACTCTGGTCTTCTTTGACAAACCTCACATTATACTGTCAGTCCTAAGGGTGCTATGTCAAGATAACAAGCCTGAGTGAAGAAAGGGAGAGTGTCACCGGGATGCTCTCTGTAATCCCTAATGGCCAAAATTGATGCAGAAAAAAACACAACAGACTCTGTATATGCAGGATTAGCCTCAAATGTTGATGCTGAACCTCAAAAGAAAAGTAATACGTAACATATGGATTAATGTATTCTAATGGTAGTTAAAAATTAATTAAAAGAACACACTTAAACTGTCTCCCCCCAAAATGTTAGCATTAAATCCATTGACCAGTTTATCATTGTTGATATCATAGATTTGGTGACATGTGATCAAAACCATAAAACTGAGTAATTACTGGGTATTTACCAGGCATTGTATGACACTTCTAGCTTTTACTACCTCCTTAAATCTCACATCAACCCTACTTGAGAGGTATATTAGTTCCATTTTACAGGTAACAAAGCTGAAATTCAGACAGTGATGAAATCCATTTTCATCATGCAGCTGTGAGGGGATTAAGCCAGAATGTGAGCCCAGGCCTCTCTTACGTCTGGGTCCACTGCTCAATGACCACAGCCCATGAATTAATCTGTCACTGGAAGAGCACAGTAGTCATCCACCTAACAGAGTTCCAGAGCTAACCAAAACCACACCTGTCCCTCCCATGTCCCTCCCTGTCCCATGAATGATTCAGAGGACGCTACAAAGGCTGGGCTTTGGCAAGCTTTTTCATTTCTAAATATTTGTTTGCTGTCGCATTGATTAAACTGCTCTTTGTAGGCCTCATGTTAACAGTACATATAGGGCTTTCCTGTGTATTTTTCCAGATATGCTAGGAGAGATTCTTGCCAAACTAAATGTGATATTCCCAGGGAAGCATTTCAGGCTTTTTGACAGAGGCTTCTTAGGCACATGGGTTATGTCACTTTTGTTATCTATAACTCTTCTCTCCCATGAGTCCTGATAATACAAAGTAGACAATAAAACAATTAAAGTAGAACTATTTTTCAACTACCTCTCATCAGTAACAGCTCATTCACTCCTAACCTGGAGAGACTGTATGATCGCACACTCCAGTATCAGCTTATCTGTAAAGCAGAGAGAGCCACACTCTGATCCTCTCCCTTACTTTAATGCATTGGTCATTTAATGATATCACAATCAGACATGTCCCAATGTCTCCTTTCCCTGACACACTGCAGATGTCCATGCTTCTGGATTCTGAAGAAAAGTAGCAATACAAAAATGTGTGGCATGACCAATTCTTTTCTACTCATAGTAAGCTTTTTCTGCATGTTACACGTGTGTGTATGTTTTTTCAACCATACCAAGTATGCATTCAAACATATAGACACCCCATGCCATGAGTGTGTGTGTGTGTGTGTGTGTGTGTGAGAGAGAGAGAGAGAGAGAGAGAGAGGAAGAGAGAGAGATCCCATCCACCTTACCCTTGACTGAGGGAGAGATGAAGCTGGTTGTAGTGACAGGCTTCTGTCTTTATGACGTTAGGTTCCCCTGCCTGATTTCTTTACCAAGTAGCTAAATTTTTAAATAATGCATTATACAAATCCAGCCCACAATGCCTACTTTCTATGTCACCTAGCTAAAGATCCCACATATCAGCAAGCTATGCAGACATTCCATTCATTCAGCAAATATTCTTTGAAGTGCTCCTGGATTCAAGGCCCAGTTTAACTATCACCCTACAAAAAGAGGATGCACCAAAAAAAAAAAAAAAAAAATTTTTAAGTCAATATGATGTTTCCATTCAGAACAATAGGATTCTCCTTATTTCTCAAAGCTTCAGTTCTTCTGACCCACAGAGATAAGGGAAAATCAGAGAGAGGGCTGGTATAGCAATTTCATTTTTTTTAACCCTATTAGTTTCCTATTAGTCCCATACTTACCTTTCTAAGCTTTATTTTTTTTTTTCAGTGAACATGAAAAACATCACTGTTAAATTACAATTCCGTGGAAATACCCAAAATACCAGTCTTTCTAAAATCTATCACATATTCAGAGAGGTCCAGTACATATCCTATGGATCCAAAGTTTTTAAAGCCAAGTATTTGTATTACAAATGTCAGGTATGCCTAGGCTTGTTTAATCCCCATTGAAAAAATAACTCAAGTACTGTCGTGTGTAGACAAAGTCGATTTACTCAATAATTTAAAATCCCATCTGGCTTTAGATCACTGGGAGTAACAGTTAATGGGGAAATGTTCCTCATATCTCGATCTTACTAAATTACTTTAAATATTTTCAGAGGAAATGGGTTGGATTTGGTGGCTTCAGTGCTGAGGTGAGCCCAGGCTTCACAGAAGAGGCCACATCTGCATGTGTATTGGCCACACAGGAGGGGACAGAAAATGTGCCAGGGGCCTTTGTCTTCTGATGTCCCAGGATGAAAGTCTAGGAGTTGACAGCATGTTCTCTCCTCTTCAGGCAGATTTTTAAGGGCACTGAAGGAATATCCAAGTAGCTTCAAAAATTTCCTTCTGGATCTAAGTGTGTAAATTCCCTAGAGCCTCTGGAGAGGGCCCACCTTCCTCCCACCCTCTCAGAGTCTATAAACAAGAGAACAGTACAGTTCAGCCTACGCTCTAATGGAGCAGAGTGCAGTGTCTAATAACAAAAATGAAACCTACAGCTTTGAGACATAAGTCAAGGAAAACCTAAAGCCTTGGAAGCAGATATCTATATGCCTCAGCTGACAGGGCTCCAAAAGTCAGAGAAAAAAATGAAAGAAATAAAATGAAGAAAAGAAATTTAAAATGCATCCTGTTTTTCTTTCCCTTTGTTACATTGCATCATAACTGTCTTTTCTGTCCCTCACTCACTCCCACCCCCACTCCCCAACCACCAATATCCTGGAAGTGCCTTGAAGAGAAGGACCAATTTCCACTGAAATGACTAAGAGTCGATGCCCAACAAATTCAGATTCAAATAATGTAGTCAATAGAAGGGAAAACTTGTTGAAATTGTTTTGGGTGAGATCACCGCCCGCACCTCAGGAACCATGAAATTTGAGTCCCCTGTTCTTGGTCTCCTTTGAGAACAGACGACCTTGAGGATAGCCTGTCTTTATCATTGACTAGCAAGGAGATTTTGGGTGAGTCATTTTACCGCACCAAGTTCAGAGAGCTTAATAATGTCTCCAGCCACTCAACCAGGAGATGGCAGATTCAGAAAAAAAGGTCTTAGATCACAAGAGTCAGAGGAATTTCAAAATTTTCTGGGTAGAATACAGATTAAAAGTTAAATCAATGAGATAGTGCATACTTGTAGAAATATAGATATTCAGTAAGTTAAGATACATTCAGGGGAATTGTTAGAAATAAGAATCATCATTTACTGGCATTCATTATGTGCCAGACACTGCTTTAAGCACTTTACATATTACAACCAATTTGTGGCTCATTACATCCCCTCCCTACTTTGCTCAGACTGCTCTCTCTGACCAAATTCCCTTACCTACCTTGCCTACCTGAAGAAGACTCAATTTTCAAGACTTAGCACAAATTTCACTTCTAAATGTCTCCTCCCCTCCTTTGTAGCTTCATTCTTTCAAATATGGACTTCTAAGAAGCAATAACAAAAACTGTGGTTTATTTATTTGTGTATATATTTGACTATGAGCTCCTTGAAGGCAAATACACATCCAGTTTACTTCTATATACTCAGAGCTAGGCCTAATACATTGTTTGCTAAATAATAAACAGATGCTGCTAGATAAATTATCTGCAGATTTACTATATTTCAGATGGCTAAGCCTAACAGAAATCTCTTATTAGTTGCAAAAAAGCAAAAATAAATAAATAAATAAATTTAAAATAAATACATAAATAAAATGTCAGACTGTGGAAACCCAAATGAACTGAGCCAAAATTATTAGACCTCTGTATGATATCCCAGAAAACACATAAAGCAGCAACCCAGAAGGAAACTCAAAAATTAACAATCTCTTCTGAATTTGGGAGAAGAGAACAAACCTAAGTATATCACCTTCTCTGGCTAACTGCAACTTCTAAACCAGCAAGTTTAAAAGGCAGTGGATGAGAGACAAACAGTGACAAATGGCAATGTGGTCCACAGAGATGCCTCGGACGGTGGTGTCTAAGCCCCACTCCATGACCTTGACACACTCGTTAGAAGAATTGCAGGGTTTCATATTTTGTTAATCACTGCTCCTGGACTTCATTTTCCTTTAGGAAGTAACATGATGTAGAAGTGCTGATATCACTCTTTCTTCTCTCTTCTTAAAAATTAAAAATCTGCATATATTTGAATCTCTATAAATAGAGAAAAATATATAGCTCTTTCTTGGGGTTGAGTTCACTGGAGCACTGGGTAAGACATTAAAGGAAAGGTGATAGTAGCCTGCACTGATGACTTTGTTTATAACTCTTCTGTCCCTAGAAAAAGACCACCTGCATTCTTCTTGTATCAACACCCAGAGCCAGTCTAGTGCAGGGAGGCTCCTGACCCGGGGCTGCAAATCTTCATCTTGTTACCAGCATGTTTTTCAGGCTAGGCCATGTTCTGAAGCCTTTATTTGACTTGTTCCAAAAATCCTTAAATAAAAGCTATGATGAAATCCTTCAATAAGCACATTTTTGCATAGCATATAAAGCCTTTAATAATCCTTCCTTCCCTCCAAAATTGAAAGTATGTGAATCCCTGAGCGTGGTAGTAGACCCGTCCAGGAAGTGGAAGGCACCCTCCACGCAGCTACAGAGGTCCTCCATTGAGAGGCCGAAGCTGGCTACATTGTTTGACATGAGGGTTACTTTTCAGATAGTGAAATTTTAGTTGCCAGGTGCCAGAGGCAATTTATCAGACGCTCATAAAATAAAGATCAGAAAGCCCATCCGTCTCCCCGCGCATCTGGGATCTAGGAAGGAACACTCACAGCCCTGGATCCTTTAAACAGCTCTCACTTAAAGAGCTTGATGTTTATAATAACAAAAAAAGGAGAAAGGGGTCAGGTCAAATTCTGCCGAATAGCAGGTGTTGTTATAAGTGTTTTGTTCTCTCTCTCTCTCTCTTTTTCAGAAAAAGTAATCTGGGAGAATATTGAGCTGTTGCAGTAGATGCCCTCCACGGGCATTTATTTATTTATTTTATGTTTCAACAGAAAAATGTGATCTGAAAACTAGAAAATAAAAGTCTTTTGACCATAAAAAGTTTTGAAAGTTTTTTCATGAAAACATCAATTACTAGACGAACTAAATAGAATCAAAGTTCTTGACAGTGTTACACAGACTGCAGAATGGTGTCGTGTGAGGCTTATGACGCACATGAAACATAGTAATTTTGAGTGACACTAACTAACAACTAATAATAATGCTTGCACATATATAAGAACTTTTTCCTCCATTATCCCCTTGAAGAGCAAAGAGAGGAGGAGACTGGTCTGCAATCACATGATGTGTAAGTGACAGAAACACTCGGACCCTGGTCTCGGGACTCCAGGCCTTGTGCTGTCACCACGGGGCCACCAAGAAGCAGAGCTCTGGGGTGCAGCTCTGCACTGAGGCTCAACCAGCATCGTTCTTTCTCACCGAATGGAAATTAATACACCTAAATTTTTGGTTAGTTGAAAGCCAGTTTAAGGCCAGTTACTTAATTAAGATATCCTTACCTTACCTTAGTTCTGAACCTTTACTATTTTCTTTTTTTTTTTTAAAGATTTTATTTATTTATTCAACAGAGATAGAGACAGCCAGCGAGAGAGGGAACACAAGCAGGGGGAGTGGGAGAGGAAGAAGCAGGCTCATAGCGGAAGAGCCTGATGTGGGGCTTGATCCCAGAATGCCGGGATCACGCCCTGAGCCGAAGGCAGACGCTTAACCACTGTGCCACCCAGGCGCCCCTGAACCTTTACTATTTTCTTATTTTGTTAAGCAAATGATATGATTTTATGTTAGGGATAATGTACATTTGCAAATAGTTCTACTTCCTTTTTAGTGTTCACTAGACAAAAATTCAAAGCTAAAAATACTTCCCATTAATATTATGGTTTTCATTTCTTGGTAATATCTTCTTTCTCGTTCCCTTCTTCCCATCTTCTCACTTTGTGCTTCTTTTTCCTTGCCCTTATGTCTCTGTTTCGTTGTTTCCTTCCTCCTCCTCCTCCCTCCCATTCACTTTTCCTCCTCCTCCTCTTTTTGTTTATTCTCTTTTCCTTCTTTTAAATCTTGTGATGTACCTTTAATTTTTCTTCATTGTGTAAGAGATGGAAAAGGAAGAAAGGAAGAAAGAAAGAGAAATGAGAGAAATGGGAGGGAAGGGGGAAGGAAAGAAAACAGGGATGGTAAAACAAAAAAAAGAAGGACTCTGGAAAGATATGATGATGGGAAAAATAAATAAAATACCAAGAAGAAGAAAATCTAGCAGGATATACAAGTGTTAATCACATATAAAAGTTCAAAAATAATGAGAATAAAGGAGAAAAATGGGGAAATTGAAGCTCATGGAAAAATGGCTTATTATTTCTGGAAAAGAATCTACTATTATTCTTATATCTAGTTCTAATTTGTTCATTAAATATTTTAGTCCATTAAAATTTTTGTATATGACCAAGGAAATAATATATTATTATAGACTGATATAAATATAGATTTTAGAGCCTAGAAAGGACTTTATTATAATCACAAGATCGCAGAAATGCACAGGGGGAAACAACCAGAGTTACAAGAATCCTCAATGGAAATAAGGTTGCTTCAATGTTGTGCCTTGGAAAAGTGCTGACCTGGAAGTTAGATCTCTAGACAACATTTCAGATACGTATATGAGAGAAGAAAACAGTAGGTATTTGGCAACCTTAGACATTCATTGGTAGGACTAAATTACAAATTAGCTAACAACAAAATATTATTTTCCAAGCATATTGGACACAAGAGAAAATAAATCGAAGAGAGCTTGTCAGACATCATCATAGGCTGGCTCTGAAACTCACACAGGGGATCAGTAATTCATGTGTTTGGGGAGAGAGAAAACTTAGAGATTCTTAGGAAAGATGTTTTTCTTAGCCCAAAGCCCTTCCTAAATGTCACAGTTCTTCGGCATCCTTGTGGAGGTTGTATGTCTTGGGGACTTTGAGAACTACTCCCCAAAATTCACACTTACTGGGGAAATGGCAATTTAAGGCATGATGTTGATGGGTTTAAGATCAAAGAATTTCCGCTCCGTAGTTCAGAAAGGAACTACTTCTTGGTGCAGAGAAGTGCTGTGCAGCCTTAGGGCCTGGTTCTTGCCTGTGGGGCCGGACTGCAGGTAAACAGATCTGAGCTTTCTGAAGGACCCACATCACAGCTAGGTCACAGGAATAATAACAGATCACCCCTAACTGCTCCATGGCACCTGATGGACACAAGATGAGTGGCCAGTCTGACAATGAGTCAGTTTCAAGTTCCCTGGAACTCTAATATTCTTTAACTGCCCCAGGCAGCCACCATCCCCCAAAGACAGATGAATTCAATTTTTTTCCCCCTGTGGAAATTCAACATTCATTTAGGAATGCCAACTGTCTCCAAAAATTGGAAAACTCAGATTACTTTGGCAATCTATGACTTTGAGGGTATCTAAAATACTCTCTATTTTTAAAAAAGATTTTTTTATTTATTCATTTGACAGAGCGAGAGAGCAGGGAGCCTGGTAAAGGCCTAGATTGCAGGACCACTAGGTTCAGGACCTGAGCCAAAGTCAGACGCTTAACCACCTGAGCCACCCAAGTGCCCAATACTCTCTGACTATTGATTTCTAGAAGCAATTGGTGTATAGAGAAATCAGGGTGAACCTGAACAAATCACTCATTCAGAGTCTGACTTTTCATAATCCTGCTCATCATTATCAGTAACAATAACTTCACTACTTTATATTTGTACAGCTACCATAGACTATTGTGGGTGGAACTGTGTGTCCCAAAAAGATCTGTTGAAGTACTAAACCCCAAGACCTCAGAGTGTGATCTTCTTTGGAAATAGGGTCATTGAAGATGTAACCAAATTAAGACGGGGTCATACTTAATTATGATGGATCCTAAATCCAATGACAGCTCTCCTTATAAGAAAGTCATCTGGAGACGTAGGAACTTTGATACGCATGAGAGGACAATGACCAAGTGAAGACAGAAGCAGCATTTGAGTAACGTAGCTGTAAGCCAAGATATGTCAAGGACTGTCAGCAACCATCAGAAACTAGGAGTTAGGCGTGGAACATATTCTACCTCAGAATCTTCAAAAGAGACGAACTCTGCCAACACATAGATTTCAGACTTTCAGCCTCTAGAACTATGAGAGTAAATTTTCGTTGCTTTAAGCTACCCAATTTGTGGTATTATGTTACACAGCATCTCTAGGATACTAACATACTGTATAGACTAAGGAACATACTGCATGTGAACATCCGATGTGACATTTTATTATGGAAAACTCTTGGGGTAAGTGGAGTCACAGATGTCACCATTGTCATTACCATGCACTCATTAACTGTGGTATGACTATGTGCTAGGTACCGAGCCCCACATATTTCTAAACGAATACCACAACCAAATAAGAAAGGTATTATCAGTCCCATTTTATATAAATTAGAATGGTTCAGTAACGTGGCTAAGGTCATAGCCCTAATAAGTTGTGGAGCCAGAATTTGAACACACTTTTGAAGTCAGAACAATCAGCCCTTAAACATTATTATAGAATACTCCATTGTACCAACTCAAAAGTGAAAAGGAAATTCAGCAGATTATTTTATTTAAGACTTCTCCCTTAATAGGTGAAGAAACTGAAACTTCTGTACACAAGCTGAATTTTACTTAGGAACACACAAGATGCTCCATGATATTAACACAGGTCTTTGGTCTCTCCTTCCACTATACCATGTCAAGCACACTCTTCCTGCAGCATTTATGCCCTTCAGTGTACCCTTTATACTATTTTATGCATGCTATATGTATTGGGAGATTAGGGCAAATGTAAAGAAACACCAAATAGGGAAATCCTTGGGCCCAGGCTTCTCAGACAGAACCAGAAATAGGGCCTATAGTGATTAACTCTGGAAAGTCTACACTGGTCAACTAGCTTCCCTGGGCCAATAGTTCTTTCCTCACTTTCTGACTCGCTGTCTGTGCTCCAAAGTTGTGCCCATGCCTGGCTTAAAACAGCAGCCACCACTACTTTTTAGAGGAGCTACAAACAGACGAAGGGCATGTAGGGACCAAAACAACATCACTGCTTCTATGCCATGAGACTGAGGCATTCCTGGCCCATCAAGTGTTCTTGGTGTGACCTAACAGGATTGGCCACCTTCTTCTCTGATCTATTCCTATCAAAGAGATGTATTAGAACAACTTGAAGGCCAGGATGGTCTACGCTGCTGAGCTGTCCTAGTGTTCTTCCTGCTCAGCACATACATAGAACTCTCCTTGGGAAGCATGGTAAGGCACACACGCCAAGTGCTAAGGAAACTAGTGATGCAAGGCTTCGACAACTATAGCAAATCTTGCTTACTTACCTGTAGCACATTCGGTGTTTCAAGAATCAAAAAAATATTCTCAGTTCTGAATTGAAAACATTCTTAATCCCACTCTAGGAAATAAGTAAAAATACAGCATAATGGGTAAGGACACAGGCTTTAGTCTCAGATAGCATTTGGATTCACTTATTGGCTGTGCAGTCCCGGATAAGCTGCTTAGTCTCTCAGAACATCGGTTTCTTCATTTGTGAAATGGGGATAGTAATCTGTTCAGGGGGACATTATGAGAGTTTATTACAATAACCTATGTAAGGCATTTAGTGATGCAATTAAAATGCCAAATATAAATGGGTTATTATTATTATTATTACTATTACACTAAGGAAATTTGATAAGACAAAGCTTTATATGAAAAAATATTCATTGCAGTGTTATATATAGCAAAATGGAAAAAAAGGGAAACAATCTAATGGCTCAAAGTAGGGGATTAGTTGA
Organism: Ursus maritimus; assembly: GCF_017311325.1. Lineage (NCBI taxonomy): Eukaryota > Metazoa > Chordata > Mammalia > Carnivora > Ursidae > Ursus > Ursus maritimus. The sequence continues at coordinate 13,868,942 of NW_024426774.1, read as the reverse complement.
AAGTATTTTGTACCAGGCGACATGGGATTTTTGCTTGGGACACAGGATTAAAGAAGCATTGCTCTTGCACTTGAAAATCTCGGAGTCTAGGGACACCTGGGTGGCGCAGTCAGTTAATTGTCTAACTCTCGGTTTCAGCTCAGGTCATGAACTCAGGGTCATGAGACTGAGCTCTGCCTTGGGCTCCACACTCAGCACAGAGTCTGCTTGAGATTCTTTCTCCCTCTCCCTGCCCCTCCTGCTTGCACTCTCTCTGTCTCTCTCTTTCTCCCTCTCTCTCTCTAAAAAATAAACAAACAAATAAATAAATAAATAAAACTTAAAAAAAAAAAAGAAAAGAAAATCTCAGAGTCTGGTTGAGAAGATGAACATATAAATGCCAAATTCAATACAGTAGCATCAGTGCAGGGATGGAGGAATACACAGTAAGCTGTGGGGTCTAGCTGAGTGGCATCCAAAGAGAGACAGGAATAGACTGCAGGGTCAGTACCTCGGAACATAGTACAGCTGTACTCAGTACCTAACTGCTGAGCGGAAAAAATACATTGCGTGAAGTAAAAAATTACTTCGTTTTGTTGTCGTTGTTTTGAATCAGAGATAGATCCAATTTTAAGATCTGCAAAGTGGCTTTATCCACATTTAAATAATAATTTCAAAATTTCCTGACTAATTTTACAAGCAAATATTTAAGATAATGGCTTTCTGTGCAATCTCCACTAAAAGGAAACATACCTGGATTATACCTAAAGAATATCACAATTAGAGAAATTTCCTTAGCTGTAATCTCTAGCATAGCTAAGGGGAGGAAAAAAAAAACAAAACACCTAAGACATTCAAATGAATGAATCTCATTTTTCATCCAATTTTGTGTCACATTCTATGCTTGTAGTATCAAAATATAAAAAGGACACCACATTAATAGCAATTTGTAGGATCAAAACCATTTACATAATGCAATAATCAAGTAGATTTATTATAAATTTTACTAAGTTTCTGTTTGGGTTTGATGCCAGGAAAGTTCCCCTCTCTTACTCAGTGTAGACAGTTTAACTTCAGTGAATGTACTAAAACTGATAGCATCCGCTCTTAGGATATAAGCTAGCACTATGTCTGCAGAATTGATAAGGAAATTATTTTCTCCAAAACAAAGCAAGGGAAAAAGATAAAAAGGAAATGGCACACTTTATTCTTTATGTTTCTAGATGACAATTAAAGCACTTGGGATTAATTGTCTACCATTTTAGTGACCTCATTTTTTACAAAACAAAGTTATCTTAGGAATTCCCCATTCCCAAACTTAGATTATGGACTCAATTTAAAGTGTAAAGTCTGTGTTTAAACCACACACCCTTTTTCAAGGCAGTAGTTACAAACTAGCAGCATGCTTAAAAGCAGAGATAGAAAATTAATTGCTAAATATTTCATCAGTCTCTGCGAATTTGCTTTGATATTACAAACCAATATCAGGAAGAGGAGAATAAACACCTTTTTCTGACTTTTTTTTCACTTTGAGTATTTACGGGTTGAGGAAGTCAAATAGGCAAGGACAAACACACACACACACACACACACACACACACACATATACTCTGATCTATGAACCCAACCACCACTCCAGAATGCCAAATGTAATGCTTTCCAGAGCTCTAGCAGTCTCTCCCTATACTCCATCAAGCTGTTGGTCCCTAGGATGGATGGCCAGGAAGCCACTATGAAAATTTCAACTTCATAGCAGTAAGGAAAAGGGTAGTAAAAAGTTGTATTTGTGTCATGGGCCAAATTCCAGCATCTGGTACCAAGAGACAACACCATCTAGCACACGGCTCCTCAAAGAACAAACTTTGTGAAACATGTATTTAATTTCCAAGATCAACTCCTATTTTATTGAGATGCAGACCTCAATTTCACAAAACTTCATCCTGAGACAGAAACAAGGGCTTAGTAAGTTGGATGCATTTTAAACAGAATATTATGAAAGCAAACAAACACTTAAGAATCCTAACTTCACAAAACTAAAACTTCCTATTATTTAATCTTGAACATTTTTTTGTTTATTTTTCTTCTCATTTATTTATTTGTGATGCTATTTTCCTGTACTCTAAAGAGTTAGGTTTTTGGTTTTTGTTTGTTTGTTTGTTTGTTTTTCTGTTCAACTCTATAAATAACTACTAATGGCCCACTGTGTCCCAAGCATGTCCTGGTCATCACAGATAGAAATATACATAAGTCAAAGTCCCTTCTTCAAGGAACTCAGCTTAGTCAAAAAGACAGATAAGCCAAGAGGCATTTATAATTCATGTTTTATGTGTTAGCCTCCAATATCATCACCCAAAACAAAACCCCAGAGAGGGAATTAGAACTTCTCCTTCTCTTGGCTTCTGCCTTATTGATTCAATTAGTTTAAAAATTTGCTGAAACACTTAGCTCCTTCTCCATATTTTCCTAAGCATAATGGAATAATCTAGGCCCCACTCTATAAAAGGTTGTACAAGATCTGGTTTACTCCTGAGAAAAGTAAGGCCCAGCCACCCAGCAGGAANNTGCTTTCAGGATTGGATCATGTTTTTATTCTTGCAATGCACCATTTAAGAGCTACTGTGGTTTTTCTGAAGTTCCATTTGTGGGGCATTAAACATGCAGGCATTCCTTTGTATATTACATTATGCTACATAATACGACTAGATTCCAACGTTTTTACCTTTTCCTCTCTAAAGTAAAAGGCATCTAGGCTTCGGGGTAAAATGTTCATGGTACTCTTTTTTAATGCCCTACTCTTCTCAAGATGAAGCAAAATAACCTCACAACTGTACAGAAACCAACCAACATTCCACAACAAAATTTACTGTAAATACCCAATTTGGGTAAAGAATTCCTAATATCACTGTTTGATTTAATAACTATAGGATACTACTTCCTCTGCACAGATTTCCAAAACTTAAATAAACCTAGCATTCCTATCAACTGTTTGTTTACAAAAATATTTGACATTTTTTTCTCCTTGGTAGAATTAAAGACTTATTTAGAATTGCACTTGCGAGGAAGGAATGGTTTGATATGTCTGCCATTTCGTATCAAATTTGAATAATATCAGCTGAAAGCGCACTTCATCCAAAAGTCAAGATGAAATGTAAAACTTCACCCATTATCATATTCTTAATGTTTTAAAAACTATAACCAAAATGTTCCTGTAGAACAACAACAAAAATGAGAGCTAGAAGGAAACTTGGCAATCGAGAAGAACTAGATCACTTTACAAATGCTTAATCGAGAAGAACTAGATCACTTTACAAATGCTTAAACTAGAGTTCAAATAGGTTAAGTAACTGGCCCAAGCTAGATCTTAGTTGAGCCAGGACAAAAGTCCAGGACAATGACTCTTATCTAATTGTACTAATGGGCACAATGACCAATTTACAATAATAATATAGTATCCTTCCAGGCTTCCTCTGCAGCCAGTCAACAGAACACAGTCAGGGTCTCCATCTACAACTTTTTCCTGCAGCACTTCTCAGAATCATGTACAATCCCTAATGTCCATGATTTCACTCTCCATTGTACAAAGGAGTCATTAAGTCCAAAAACGAAATGAGAACTCTCTGGAGGATATAGGCAGGGAGAGGACTAGCTTAGCCCAAGGATGGGTCTTCTGGAACAGGACTGAAGAAAAGCTAGGCACCCTCTCCAGCCTAGCATGTTGCTTGCCATTTTCACCAGTAGAGAATCTTTCTTTTTGACTAGAGTTCTCTTCAGTTTTCCCAGAATCTACTCTGGTTTAAAGAACCTCATGCATGGAGCCCAATCCCAGGACTCCAAGATCGTGACCTGAGCTGAAAGCAGACACTTAACCAATGGAGCCACCCAGGTGCCTCAGAACAAACATTCTTTTAATGATGATCCAGCCTTCCCTTGCCACCCTCCCCAAAAAGCATCCTTCATTACAGATACTCAGACTGCTCCTCATTTTGCAGACAGAGTCTATATAGTCCTATCTCCACACTTTTTTGTTTATGGCATATTTTGCTAGAATGACTATCCCTTTACCCATACCCATTTACCAAAATTCACACTTCCAATAAAATCCTTTTTCCCGCCATATCTCTCTTCTTCCATGTGTCTTTCCCAATCTCTAAATCTAACAATATCTCTAGGTTTTGTTCCTACAGAATTTTTCTTTGTGCCTTTATGTTGCATTTAATGTTGCTTTTTGTTTGTTTGTTTTGGGCGGTAATAATTCTCACAGGAGAATCTACCAACTAGACCATGCAGGGCTGGATCTGATTCATCTTTCAAACCTGTCCATGACCAGCACAGTGGTTGGCACATGGCGCACACTCAAAACACATTTGCTGAGTTTAACCTAGCTAATGTATACACTAGAATCATAGAAGACTTAGTATGATGAATTGCTGATGCTAATCTTAGCATTTCCAGTGCGGTAGCCATTCCACTTGCTCCTCCTCTTTTTCCTCTTCTCCTCTTTGAATCCTTACTGTTGTCATTGTTGCCATTAGTATTCTTATCATTATTATCTTGATCGAGAACTCCGAAATATATTGCCTGTAAGACCTGTCAACATATATGGACATACTTGGCTGCTGTATGAAGTCTATAGGTCTTGGCTCCATTTGGTACAGCACAAGATAGCATCTCCTTTCTTAAATCAAGCAAGAGTCTGAGCTGCAGAGAAAGCCTCTGGTCATGCTTCTTTTTGCCATGGCATATATAAATTATCCCTGACCATTAAGGCATAAAATAAAGTAACCTTAAAAAATGCAGGAAGCTATAAATTACCCTGAAAATGTTTTAATCTCTCACTATCAGCTCTTCCTTGGATCACAATCAAAGAATATCCCATTTAAAGAAGCCCTCATGGGTTTCTTCTCCAGCAGAATGCCTTGCTTCAAATTAATGTCTGGGATGGAGGAAAAGCCATTTATGTTTTGTTATAACATTTCAAAAGGATATATTTTATATTCTCAATTAAACTGTGAGCCCCTTGAATTCATGTTCTGTTTCCACGTAAAAGAACTTTGAGAAACAGTGGCCATTACCAAAGTTTTATCACAAAATATTGTTGTGTAAAATTGTCCAAACAGCCCTGCTAAAACAGCTGTTTGAACATCTGGATGACTCCATTACAAAAAAACTCTCTCCCAATGAATCTCCGTCCCCCTGCCGTAGGCATCTCCTACACCAAGGTCTTTGTGACAAGTGATGACAGTAGACGCTCTAGTTTTCGAAGTCAACATCACTAGGCTCCTCATCACTGCAATAAACCAAGGGTTGCTTCAATAGAATCCTGTTTAGAAAGTGCTATTTATAAGAATAAAAAAAATTTATTTGTCCACAAAGAAAACAAAATATTCAGACAAAATTGACAACTTATCATGTTAACTTTGTAATATATCTACATGTATATGTGTATTTGTAGACATTTCTACATATATATGTATTTATCTATATATTCTGCATATATCCACTTCCCAACATTCAGACTATCTGTCAGCAGTTTCTTAATTCCTTGCAACCTATATGTGAACTCTACTGTAAAATGAATGATCACATTTATATTTGGGTTCATAAACTGTTCATAAAATATTTTTAGTAGCTTATAAAGTACTTGGCTTATGTTATTATAAAAGGGAGAAATGTAAGTTATACATCTTACTAAAATCCAGGTTTCAAAATATTGCAAATACACATATTTCCACAAACTCATCAGAAGTGGGCCTGGAACATTCTGAAGAAAGCACAGAAGAAAGTTTCCAGGTCTACTTAGTTCTGTATCCTCAGTACTTTAGTCCAGTACTCAGCAACAGTTGGCATTCAATAAATATCTATAAGCTAGATAAACAAAGTAAAAATTAAATCTTTTGGAGGCAGTATGGTATGATGGGAAGAGCAAAATTTGAGTCCTAACTTCAGTCTCTCCCGGATGCAAAATTTGGGGCCCTTGTCGTTGCCTCTCTGACCCCAAGCTTCTGTCACAACACAATAGTGATCCTCAAGGTATGACTGTGAGAATCAAATGAAGACACATGTGAAAGTCTTCTTATAACAATAATACTACCATCTATTCAGTGCCAAGTATGCACAAAGCAATTTCTATGATATAACCTCTAATTCCCATAATAATTTTTCCAACAGATACTAGTATCTCTGAATTTCAGAAAAAAATTATATACCCAAGTTCCCTAGTTCTGTTGGTTTCAATTTTTTTACTTTAATAGGTGGGAGTGGATCTTCCCCTGACCACACTGTAGCCACCCATTTGAAAACATAACATAAAGCAATTTGCCTGTTCCTACATGGTAGCATGGTATCTTGACATTTGTTGGGCATGTCCCCTACCTCATTCTTTTCCTATATAGTCTTCACTGTTCTTGGTCTATTACTCTTTCACATAACTTTCAGAATCAGTTTGTTAAATTCACACAAAAAGTTGGAATTTGATTAAAACGGCATCAAACCTATATATAAATTTGCAAGAAAACTGGCTTTTTTACAAAGCTGAGCCCTCTATCCATAAGCATTTATTTGGGCCTTCTTTACTATCTTCAGTGAAGTTTTTAGAATTTGCTCTATAAAGTGGGTTTCATATCTTATGTTAGATTTGTTTCTAAGTATTTCACATTTTTGATGGTATAGTAAGCAAGCACCTGGACAGAAAGTAGGTAAGCCAGGTTTTGAAGTCAAATCAAAATGTGTGTGAAAGTGCTCTGGAAACATATAAAAGTACACACAGTGGAAGATACTATTATTAACATAATTTTATATCTGGTTAGAGGAATTAGAATAGTCATTGAACACATTTCCTGATTCTGGAAGCCCTGTGTGATATTTAGGTTTCACTTACAGCATGTTACAAAGCATGGCAGGACAATAAAGTGGTGGTAAGAAGCCCAAATAATATGAAATCACTCTNNCCTACAGTCCTGGGAATAAAGGAGAAAAGGAAACTCAAGAACTTGAAGATTGTGCCAGAAATTCCATTTTGGAAGGAGGATGCTGTCTTCAAAGCAGCTAGTGCCTCCCACTTCTCTCTGTTTTGATATACAGCCCGTCACCAACTTTGGTGAAACTATTTCTCATCCTCTACAACAACCTAAGGATCAGATCCCAACTACTTCTGGGGAAATGCCACATCTCCTAGGGCATGTGAGAAAAGAACATTTCAATTTTATGGCACCATGAGCAAAAATGTCATCTAACGGAGCCTGGAGGAAAGAGAAGTAAAATATTATAAATGAACATTCCTTCTTCCTCAGTGGAGGGAAGAAGGAAAGAATTTAGAGCCAGATAAGGAACCCAAGCCAGAGATACTACAGCATTTTACAGCCTGAGGTCACCAGGAGGGGGGCAGGAGGAGGCCAGGATAGAGGAGTAGAGCAAGTGCTAGGCCAAGAAGTGTAGGGGAAATGTGTGGAGTTAGTCCTTGGAGGCTGCCGGGTGAGAACAGGGAAAGTGAAATGGGGAGGCAGCCAGTGAAGGTGTTTGGGGCTGCTTGAGAATATCAAATTTCTTTCTGAGAATAATGGGTCAACATGCACAGTGACAGATTCTAAATCAAGAATAAACTAAAAACACTAGAAGAGCCCAGAGGGAGATTGCTACCAAGAGTCCTCTCTCCAGGCAAGATAGGTTACTTATGTCCGATTGCTCCATCCCTGGAATGAAATACATGTGCAAACTCAGCAGATATAAAACAAACAAAAATAGTAATTCTAAATTTGGGAACTGATTGAAGAGCAGAAAAATGCAAGTTTCAAGACTTGAAAAGGTTGGGGGGATGATATGAGTGGTTGTGAAATTGCAACCGAAGAGTTGTACCATTTATTCAGGGGTTGGTGAAAATTCCCAGAAGGGAACATGTGGCAAAGTTGGCTGTGATGAGTCAGAACTGTATTCACCAATCTCCACGAGCATAACAGGAATTCGGAAAATTCCAGGAGAAAGCATAATGAGGCTACAAACTGGGACCAGGGGACTCCATCAGACTCACATCTTTCACTAAACATTCGAGGCACTGGAAAGCTTTTGAGTCTGTTTTTCTCATCTACCTGAGAAAGCTGAATTGTAGCATGACAGTTTTGCTCTTAGATTGAAGAGAATACATATTTCTTTCCCCTCTCCAGCTCCTAGAAATCAGGAAGTCTCTCCAGTACATTCAGTGACAAGATCTAGGTATCTTTGTTGTTTACTTTCTAACTTGTCAGCTTATTAAAATGGACACTGTCCTAGACAATCCGAAGAGAAGTCTGTATCTCTTTCCCACTTCTGCTGCCCCAATCACAAATCCCTAGACCACAAGCCTGTACATAGATGCATAGATGCCAGTCTGTACCCTAGCATCTTTGAGCATGTCCATCCCAGAGTGGTAGAGATGGCTAGTTTCCTGAGGAGCACAATAACTATAATCAAAATACCGATAAACTAGCATGTATTGAGTGTAAGAAGTCATTCTAAGATATTACTACACTTCCCCTCACAACAGTCCTATGAGGTAGATAAATACATTCATTATCCATACCTTACAAATGAAGAAACTGAAGCACAGGGAGAGTAAAAAATTTGGCCAAGGTCATATAGCAAGATTTGTACTCAAGCAGGTTGACTCAGTGTTGTCAACCACTGTGTGATAACTTACTGATGTCCAAGTGCAAAAAAAAAAAAAAAGGTGCTCAGGGCTTTGGAAAAGAATGTACTTTGTAGTACTAAAGGAAGAGCTTCACTTGACTTTGCAGGTATTTTTCTCTGAGCTCCCACAGTAATACACATCCATCTACATTAACCCATAGCACACTGCTACAGTTGTTTGCTTAAACATCTGTTTCTCTGCCCAGTGTACGAGCCGCTTAAGAGCAGTCACTATATGTTTCATCTAGCATCCTCAATGTCTAGCGTAAGACTGGAATATCTTGGTACTCTATAAATTTTGTTAAAGGAGTGAATAACTTAAAGTCAAAGTATTTTTTCATTCTTTCATTATTCTTTTCATTTATTTACTATGGGCCTATTGTGGGGCCAGATCCCATGCTGAGCACTGTGAAAAACAAAACGAATTGGTCATAGTTCCTGCCTTCAATATGTTCTCATTCTAGTCAGAAAGCCAGATGAACACATGGAAAATTTCAATAGAGAGTAAAACGTTCCTTGACAGAATGAAGTATGTGGTATTACAGGAACATAAAGAAATAGCACAAACCTAGCCTGAGGTTGTCGGTCAAGGTTCCCTAAAAGAGGTTTTGAAATGCCTCCGGGAATTAGCGAGGCACCAGAGAAGCATGGACATAGGCCAGTAAAAACGTGGGTGCATTTGGGCACTTTCATGTGGTTGGATGTTGAGGTAGTACAGATTATGAGAAGTCCATTGCGAAAGAATACTGAAAATGCAACTAGAGGTAAGATTTAAAGAGCAAAAAAGGTTAAACACTGAATTTCCTCCCCGAAGATCATGGGGAGTCATGGGTATGTGGCAAGCAAGCAATAGAGTAGCACTACAAAAGAGATTAGTTCCACTTCAGGCGAGTTGTCAACCAGAAAGCTGGCACCGAGATGTCGGCAGAAAAAGAAAGCACAGGGCCCGTCAGGAATGGACAATAGGTTACAGCCCAATTGTTGCATGTGAAGAAGCAAAACAGCAGAAGATAGCACAGAGTGGCCAAGGAGAGCAGTACTAGAGTCGTACAGAACTGCACTCAAATCTCATCTCTTTCACAGAGTGCTTGTGTGACCTTGAGCAACTTATTTAAATGCTCTGTGACTTAGTTTCTCTTTCTATACCCTGAAAATTAAATCACTAACCATGTAAGATTGATCTAAAGATTAAAGGGGGTAACATGTAAAATCCTCAACTGGAAAGGAAGGTAAGGGTTTCTCTATATTGTGTTGACAAGATTTTGCCAAAAAGCACAGACATTATATAGAGAAACCCTTACTTCCTCCCCATCGGAGCATTATATAGGTTATTTACTCTTCATTCCGATCTTACATGGTCGGTGTTGTTGTTGTCAGAGAACTCAGGATACAACGAAGAGGGGCACTCTGAAGTTTTTCAGAAATATATTTTTCTCTGTACTTACCAGGCTCTAGGCCATTACTCACGTCACATTCAACATCTTCACCCCTCCACTCCACCATTTCCTAAATCCCTATGCTATTTAGGTTTCATCCCTATTATTACCAACACCAGCTGCCCCATTGAAATTGTTCTTTGCTTGGTGTGAAACTCCCTTCTGGGATCCATTCCCTGATGTGCTTTGAGAGCCTCAGCTGGTTAGGAAACCCATTCCCCACCTACTCGCACATCAAGGTACCGATCATCACTCATGTCTTATACCAAACAGGATTCTCACTTCAAGCAGCCTATTGCCAATCATATGGATGAACTGGACAGCCATCAACCATACTAGCAAGAAAACTACAGAAGTATCAGTCCTATTAAATTGTTATTCCTTAGAACATTTACCCCAAGCCAGCACGGTATTTATTTTTTAATGCTTTTATTTCAATTGCTCTAAAGATAACAAGGAACCTGAGTGGTTCTATTGTTTCCTCACTCTGGGTGATGGGTTACTCTGTCTCAGGTCACACAATAACCTCCATTTACCCTAGGCACATGGTGTGCCAACTGGTGGGCTAGCAGGTTGTGGTGGCCCTGGCTTAGAAACCTGGAAGGAGGAAAGTTTCCACTTCTCTCAAATATGTCCAGAAAACTGACCTTGACTTCCTATGGATGATGGCTGGGAAAAGAGGAGCATTTGTGCAAGGAGATAATTAGATTCTAGTCTGTGGCTCTTCCATCCAATCAAGGGCATTTCTTTTAGTCAGGCCTACAACCAGCAAACTTTGTACCCAGGATACTGATTCAGCACACAGTAAATTCTAAAGATGCATATGTATAATAGGAGAAATCCCAGCCCTTGGAGAAAACAAAGACATATTTACAAAATGCAATTTAAAATGCTAAAAGGTACTGCAATAAAAGAATGTCCAAACATTACAGAAACACCAAGGAGAGTGCAAGTATAACACAGGTAAATAACTTCCTTAAATAACAAATTATTATACTGAATGCTTTATTCCATTATCTTATTTAATTATTATAACAATATTATTACATGGACACTATTGTTATCCTCATTTTACATACGAAGAAAATGAGGCTCAGAGCTTAAGACCATACCTTAACCATGCATTGAAAGAAAGAGTTAAGTACAGATTGTTGAATCTATGCAGCACCTTAATGGACCTTAGGAAGGATCCAGTAATACCTCACTTACACACATCACATTCCTACACACACACACACACACACACACACACTTACACACAATCATCTAAATCTCCAAAGAGGAGCCAGAATAGAGCCTAGCAGATTCAGAGATAAGTTTTCCATCACATGTCCCCAAATGATTCAAAAGACTGTGGTCTGAGAAGTCCCAGACTCTAGAGAAATCCTCTTCAAAATGAATTCCTATTTCCAACTTCTTCTCTTGATATCTACTGCCTTAGTTCAGGAACTCATTAGTTTTTGCCTGAATTATTGCATCAGTCTCTTTGGGGTCCTGAGTGACTCCATTCAGTTGTTTTCTTTTTTAATTATTTTATTGAGGTATAATGTACATATAACAAAATATAATAACATGTATAAAATTTAAGTATTTAGTTTGATGAGCTTTGACAATTGTACATACCCCTCTAAACTAAAACCCAAAACAATGTGTAAAATACATTTGTCTTTACCTTAGGTTCTCAATAGTTTGACTATGATATGCCTAGGTATGGTTTTTGTGTTTGTTCTGTTTGGTATTCAAAGAACTTCTTGGATATGTGGGTTAATATCTTTCATCAATTTCAGATAATTCTTAACTGTTATATCTCCATTTTCCTTTCCCATCTCACTTTCTTCTTCTGGCACTTTTAGTCACACCTATTTTATGTCATCTGTTATTATCCCACCTATTCTAGATACTGCATTCCATTTCTTCAATCATTTTTCTCTTCATCTTTCAGTTTGGATAACTTCTATTGGTCTGTCTTCAAGTTTACTACTCTTTTTATTCTACTGAACTTAGTCTATTATTAAGGTCAGTGAATAAATTATTCAATTCTGGTATATTATTTCTAGTATTTCCCTTTTTAAAAAAATAATTTCCATAATTTCCACTAAGTTCCCCAAATATTCATGCATGATGTTCACTTTTTCCTCTAGATCTCCAAATATATTTATCATAGTTCATCTAAAGACATTTTATGACAATCCATCCAGGTTGTCTTCATTTATGTGTATAATTCTACTGATTATTTTTCTTTTTATTATGGGCTCATATTTCCATGTTTCTTTGCATTTTGTATAACCTTTTTATTGTATGGCATATATTGTGTATAAAATCACAATAGGAGTTGGGGTCAATAATATTTACCCCAGAAAAGTGTATACTCTTCCTCTAACATAAGTGCGTTTGTGTGTGAGTATAGGGTCAGTAGGGCCAGAGATGAGGTTGAGTCCATCTAAACTGGGTCTTAATTTTGTTACAGATCTGGGCAGACAGTTTACCACTGGCTTTGAGATGATCTGAAGCCAAGATCAGGACTTTCTCTTCAAAGTGACTTGGGATCTGAACATGGCAAGATTCAGGAGGACGTATTAAGCTCAACAGCCCAGACTACAGATTTCTAAGCCAGGGAGGTCTCTCCCTATTTTATAGCTCAGTCTCCAGCCTTCTAAGTCACTGAGAAGTTATATTTGCATTCTGGGCTTCTGCTCTGGGTTTCAGTGCCTCAGCATATCCCCACTCCCTTGCTTCCCTTCCCTCAGTCTTCAGTGAGCTTCTGCAGTGCCTTCACTGAAAACTTGTTGCATAACAAAAACAATTCCCTCAGCCCTCCTGTTCTACCCATAGTTTTCTGCAAGCCCCTGGTTTGCAGTAAGTAAAAGCTCTGTGTGCTCTGGATGAATCTCACAGTTGTATTCTACCCCTTGTCTTCCATAAACTTTGCACATGAGGAATCAATTTTATGCCTCAGATCTTCATCTTCAGCCCTTCATCTTCAGCCTACTATGTATCTGCTCTCCACAAATACCCATAGGAAAGTGCTGGTGGATGGATAGAGACTTATTCTGGTAATTGGGGATCCTCAGTATTCAAATCCTCATGCCAGCCCACATGTGGCTATTAGCAGTTCATTAAAACTTCAGGTTGTTTCTCTTTACTTCTACAAAGGGTGTCTTCATGGCTCCTTGTTCCACCAAGGTTGAAAGCAACCATGAATCTCTTCTTTTCTAGGAAAGGTTTGCCTCTTTCTGGAATTCAGCTCATTTAAGTTTCTTTGCATCCTTATGTCTTTTCTGGGCTTTAAAAATAGCTTTGATTTTGTGGCCTCCCTGGCTTTTTTCTAATTGTTAAGGTAAAAGTGGTTGTCTCATGCATATTTCTGCATGAGAAATTTCTCATGAAAATTCCTAACCAAAATTGAAAGTCTCCTCCATTAATATTTGACTCCTCAAACTCATCATCCATATATCCCCAGAAGTGATCTTTTAAAATATATCTTATCATGATATGCCCTGATTAAACCTTTCAATGGCTCCTTATTGCTCATATGCTCCTTAGCATGATTGGCAAGACCTTCCATAAATGAGATTTGCTCCTCTTTTCAGCTTTATTTACTGACTTACATTTTATAGCCCAATAATACTGAACTATTTCTAGAGTCCATTTATTCACCATGATGTTTCTAAGCTTGGAATATCCTTTCCCCCATATTTTGCACTGGGTTAACTCTTAATCATTGTTTAATACTCAGGTCAGGCATCACCTTTACCAGGACTGCTTGCACACTACCTCCTCTCTTCCCCCGCCTCTCCAAAAAGTTTAGATGTGCCTCTTCTGTGCTTTCACAGCCATAGCCCCGTGTATACATTGCAGCCATAATATCTAATATGGATTCATCTAATACGGAAGAGACTTCCGTTTATTTATTTATTTTTAAGATTTTATTTATTCATTTGATAGAGAGAGAGACAGCCAGCAAAAGAGGGAACATAAGCAGGGGGAGTGGGAGAGGAAGAAGCAGGCTCCCAGCAGAGCAGGGACCCCGATGTGGGGCTCGATCCCAGGACCCTGGGATCATGACCAGAGCTGAAGGCATACGCTTAACGGCTGAACCACCTAGGCGCCCCAGAAGAGATTTCCATTTAGACAAAGGACTGACTCCTAGTACATGTCCCACGTACAATAATTTCATTGTATACTTACTGAAATGATGAATGAAAAGAAGGAGAAACATCAGATTTTCATTCCAAAACTATTTTAATGACTGCTACGAGGCAATATCCTAGGTACTAGATATACAAAGTGAACACGGCAGACAAAAATCCCTATTCTCATAGTTTTTTAGGTAACTTCTATTTAAAATACAGAAAAGAATTAAGAATATTGAATATTAGGAGTTCTGGGTCAGGGCACTGATTTGATAGGATGCAATAGAAAATGGACAATTTTAGACATCAAAAAATAAATTAAATATCATCCAAAGACATTTTTCCCTACAGGACAAAATCCACGGTCTGGTCTCCTATTTCCCTTTCCTCAGAAGCCTACCCTCCCAGGCCACCATGGGCTTATTCACTAGCCATACTAAGTCACTCTCCATTTTCTTCATGTTTATCTGTGTTGACTGTGCATTATATGCTCTCATTTTTCAGGCCTTTTCTTCACCTAACAAACCACTATGTTTTAAGATTATCCTCTCTCAAGCATTACTTCCTCTAACTGCCACCTTTCAAGTACAGGTAATCCTTTGACCATTCAACTGGCATCATTTTATTATAGATATCTGAATGTTAAAATGGAAATTTCAGCTCAGATCTTAAGGCAATAGATATTGGATATTAAGTGGAAAAAATATAATGGACAGAAGCAGTTGGAAAGGTCTTTCTTCCTTAAGGTGAGGAAAGTCTTTCTGGAAGGATCACACTTCACCTTAACCAGAAGTTTTTATAAAAGCATTATGATGCAAAAATCTGGAAGAAATAATTCTAGGCAACAGAAACAAGTGTCGAAGAAATAAGCTTGGTGAAGTTGAGGAATAGAAAGAGCAGAATGATACAAGATGAGATCAAAGGGAATGGTTAGATGATAAAGAACTATTGGAAATAGCAAGGAGATAGAATTTTATTCAAATGTTTTTGGATGCCATTGAAAGGTTTTAAATAGGATTATAAAATATGCTGAAACTTACTATTAATCAGAGAAATGTGTGTTAAAACAAGATACCACTTTACAACCATCAAATTGACAAATGTTAGTAAGTTGGACAATAGTGGTGTGCCTGGGTGGCTCAGTCAGTTAAGGTCTGCCTTCAACTCAGGTCATGATTTTGGGGTGCTGATATCCAGCCCCACATGGGGCTCCATCCTTACCAGGGAATCTGCTTGAACCTCCCCCTCTGCCCCTCCCCCACTCGTGCTCGAGCGCTCTATTTCTCTCTCAAAAAATAAATAAAATCTTCAAAAAAATAAGCTGGACAATATCAAGAATGAGTGAGTAGAGAGAAGTGTAAATTATTACAACTACCTTGTGGAGTCATTTGGCAACTCTTGTGAAGTTAAAGACATATATACCCAGAAATTCTACTTCTAATGTATGAAATAGAACAATGGTTCTCAAACTGGGGGTACTAACCCATTAATAGAACATAAAATCAACGTTGTAGATAAAGAGTAACACTTTTATAAGACAGAATCACATAGCATACTGTAACATAGCATGGCAAAAAACAGGAAATAATCAGAAATTATCAGAAAGTAATCTAGGTAAGTACTATGAGATTTCTATTTCAATCATATAAATACATAGGAATACAAAAGACAAAGGTTATAATGTAAAAAGTATGTCTTACTGCATTATTTTTTTTTAAATCACTACTCTAGAGAAATTCTTGCACATGTACACAGGGAAGCATCCAAAAAGGTCAGTTACAACATTTTTTATATTTAGTAAAAATTAAAAACAATTCCAATGTTGATCAACACAGAAAGGAATAAATAAACTTGTGATACAACCATATAGTGTGTTTCACAGAAGTGAAACTTAAAAACTAGAGCCAAGTAGGTGAATCTCAAAAACAAATCTGAGAGAAAAAAAACTACTTGATTCAAATAATGTAACATAGTTCATACAGTAAAAAAAAAAAAAAGCAAAAAAAAATCCTATATCTTCTTTAGCAATACATATAGAAAAAACATCAATGCATTCATGGAAATGACATTCACTAAAGTGAAAATAATGGCTACCTTTGAGAGCAAAGGAGAAAAGGATAATGGGCAGGACATTCAGAAAGTTTCCCTTCACTTTCACTGTTCAGTTCTAAAATTGAGAGACAGATACATAATTATCCATTATATGATTCTCCACAATTTCTGTATGTTCAAAATATTTCATAATAAAAAATTAATTCTGCTTGCCATGTGTGGAATATGCGGGGATGAAAGTACTGAAAGCAGTAGCCCACAAGAGGTGTTGGCAGTGGTCTAGAAGAGAAACAATGGAGATGCAGGGTTCATAGAGGCAGTATGCCAGACCGGGAGAAGAAATGTTGGATCTATTTTGGAGGTGGAATGAAAGGCTTTGATTGTGAATTAGATGGGAAAGGGAGTGGTGAGAAAAAAGACAAAAATTAAGACTGCTTCCTGGTTTTCACCTTCAGTAACTATTGGGATGGTGTTATTGGCACAGGGAAGACAGAAACAGATTTGGAAGGAAAAATCAGAAACTTCAGTTTGGATTTGTCCAGTCTTAATTATCTATTCAGCATCCAGTGGAGATGTCAAATAACAATTGAATATAGAAGTTTAGAAGCCAGGAAGTTACAAGCACACACATATGGTTCTGCTCTTTAATGTGCATCAGTATCTTTGAGGCACTAGGTTCTTCCACTTGTTGCAAGAAGACATTCCATGTACTTTGCAATTTGTTTTTGCTTTGAGCCTTAGGATTAAAAATTTCTTTTTATCTTTAGTCTTCCATCTTGAAGCTTCCAAACATACTTGAAGAAATTTACCCACAGATAAACCTTCTACTTCTAAAGGAGTCCAGCAGTCAACAGCAACACTAAGTTACACAGCCACTACTGGGCCCTCCTTCACTGTTACAAACATTTATGGACCATGAGCAAATTCTACACACAAGCACTCTGCAGGATTCCTTTGGGAATGAAGTTTTCTCCCATACCATCACTGCCCTGAGGACATGAAATATGAAATATAACAGAAACCAGAGGATACACATAAAAATCATCCCACAACATCCAACTTTTGTTAAATATTCTGGAGTGCCTATTATGTATTAGGCACTACCCTAGATCTGGGGATTGTAACAGTGAGTTTGACACTTATGCTGGTTAGGGCCAAAAGGCAAATGAAAATAAAGTTACATCTCTAATAGCAAATGGAAAGTAAACAAAAATAAGGAGTCTGATAATTAAAATAGTAGAATATCCTCTAGATCAAGGATCATCACCCTTTTTCTGCAAAGGTTCAGATAGTAAATATTTTAGGCTTAACAGGCTACATGGTTTCTGTTGCAACTACTCAATTATGCCTAGATCCACAAAAGCAGCTACAGATAACATGGAAAAAAACAAACATGCTTTGTGCCAAAAATTATATTTTTATGGACACTGAAATTTGAATTTCATGTCACTTTCACACTCACAAAACACTAGTCTTTTGTTTTTTTTCAACTATCTAAAATGTAAAAACTATTCATCAGTCACAGACGATACAAAAATAGGAGGTAGGCTGGATTTAACCATGGATATTGATTGCATACGCTTGCTCTAGACCAACTTCATAATTCTACTTCAGCCATAAGGGTAAGTTACATAATTTGCAGGGCCCATTGCAAAATTAAAGTGTGTGGGGATCAAACATTATTCAGAATTTCAAGACAACTATAGCCGAGCATTAAACTAAGTGTGGGGCCCTTCTGAGTATGGAGCCCTGTCTGACGGGCTCCATGAAGGTGGGCTGTCATGTATTTATATCTTAATTGCACTTCTATTTTCCTGGGTATAAATTGACTGTCATAGACATGATTTTAATTATGTGCCCCTGGCATCAAGTATTTATTTGAATTCTGTACTGCTGGAACCTGACATAGTGTCTGGCACAGAGCAGGTGTTCAAACCAAAGATGGTAGGATGAAGGCAGAATGCAGGAATGACTACAGTTGAATGTTTTGTATCTTTTGTTTCTTGAACCACCAAGAAACAATGATATGTTACTGTCACAGAATGTTATAGTTCCCTTGAAAACCCACCCAGAGGCCTAGAGATATGCATTTCTGGAGTTTGCAATATGAAACCAGCTTGATCTTTCCTTGCAACATTGAGCTCTCTTTCTGTAGCCTCATCTCATCTCTTCTCCCACCGGGTACCTCACTCTCCAGGAAGAAGCACCCACTGCTGTTTCAAACATGCCAAGTCCTCTCAGTTCCTGGAGTTTTTGCACGTTGCTTCCTTTTCCTGGAAAGACTTTCACCACCTTCACCTGGGGAAGCCTCGGTGTCCTTCACAGCTTTGTCATCTTGTTCCAGAAGCCTGTCTTCTCACAATGCTCCCTACAGGCTGCACTGGGTGCCAGGTGCCGCTCCTGCATTCCCCAGACTTCCTGTCCCTGTGTCAGAGCGCTAATGGGGAAGCTTTGAGACTTGTTCCCCCGCTCCTCCAATAGAGCTGGGCCAGCTTGTCAGAAGCAGGGATCACAGGGCATTCATCTTTGTCTCTTAAGCACTTGGCACGCAATAGGTGTTCAATAAATGTTTGATAAATCAGTGAGTGAATGAGTATATTGAAAGGCAGCCTAGTAAATGTAGTCTGCCTAGGTCTTTTATTTATTTATTTATTTATTTATTTATTTATTTATTTATTTATTTAAGATTTTATTTATTCATTTGACAGAGAGAGAGAGCATAAGCAAGGGGAGAGGCAAGGAGAGGGAGAGGGAAAAGAAGGCTCCCTGTGGAGCAGGGAGCCCAGCATGGGGCTGTATCCCAGGACCCTGGGATCATGACCTGAGCTGAAGGCAGATACTTAACCAACTCAGCCACCCAGGCACCCCTGCCTAGGTCTTTTAAAGGCTTATTTCCCTTGGTAAATCAGAACTAAAACAATAGCCTGAAGCCCTCCCCTCAGAAGAACAGCAGCTTACAAAGCTCACAAAACTGGCACAGTCCTCCCTTCGAGGAGTGTGGCCCATTGTGGATGGTGAAGGCAGCTGTGGCCACCCAGTGGTCACTATTACAGTTCTCAGCAAAGCCTCAGCAAGTCTGATGGGAAAGTTCTGCATCTGTCTTCCTTTTGTTTCATCACTGATTCATTCATGTAGCAAATACTTATTAGGTCCCAGGCACTGTTCTAGCATGGGGATGTGTCAGTGAACCAAAAAAGCCCCCTTTCTCATTAAGCTCACTCTCTAGTGGTGAAAGTAGACAATAAACAAATAAACACACAATAAATGTCAGATGATAATAAGAATTATGAAGCACAAGAAAAGCACAGTGAGGGACTTGGGCGCAGGTGGAGACAGTCCAACTGAGGGTGGTCAGGGAAGGCTGCTCTGACTAGGTGACAATTGAGCAGAGACCTGAAGTAAGTGTGGGAGTGTGTCAGCAGCAGTCCCTGCGGGGTGGCCAATGAACCTCACACTGTCCTTATGTCACGTGCACAGGTTAATGTTGCATGACTGAGTTCACTGGCCAGGATCAAAACCTGGATGTGGTCTAGTTCACAGATTCCAACCTTCAGAGGCTCTTCTCCCTAATTCCATGCTTATTATTTATATAAGACAAAATGCATAAGTAAGGAGATTACTTTCCAATCCAAAAATACTCAAATCTAACATAACTCTCCTTACTAAGGTCAAATGACTTCCCTTTGGGGTGCACATGTATCATCTAACTTCCTTTTTAAAATCTACGCACTAATAGATGTACACCATTCCTAAATTATCCTGCGCCTTCCTTGAAGAAGCATGAGACATTCTTTAAACATTAAGATGATGGTAAGGGATGAAATGTTTGTATAATTTTCCTTTTTGACATCTACCATAGAGTTTACAGGAAATATGATTAATAGTATAAAAATTGTTTCTATCTTTGGCTAACCAGTATCCGGTAATGAATCAACTCATCACAACCGAAGATAACATGTACTCTGCTCAGATTTCTTAAATATGACATGATTGCAAGTGGAAATATTCCAAATCATGAAATATTTACAGAGCAATGAAAACAGTTAAGACACAATAGGCATGTAGGAACGTTGTTCTGAACAGAAAGACAGACAAAAGAAATGCGTGCTGACAGATGAACGGATATATGGACCCTTTATAAGGGCCTAGGACATCTCTCAGGATAGGCATGTCTTCTTTAGGAGTTACTGATTCAGACCTCTTTCTATTTCTGAGATGCAGCAGTCACAGGATATTTGCTTTCACTTTTGGGTTATAGGATAAAAGCTAAAGTGAGAAATAGCTCTAGACATTGGCCAAGAATCATTTAATGCCTTTCTCTCAATCTCTCTCTCTCTCTCCCACCCTTCCCGCATCATCCTGTTCCTCCTCCTCTGTCTTATTTCCTCCTCTTCTTTCTCCTCCCTCCTCTTTCTCTTCTTTCTTCTCCTCTCTCTCTTTCATTATCTCTACCTCTATGTCTCCCCTTTTCCTCCTCCTACTCCTCCTCCTCCCCCTGCCCCCCTTCCTCTCTTTCTGTCTCATTTTCCCTGAACTTGTAGCTTTAATGACTCAGGGTGAAAAATTGTATTATTAGCACATAATATTCAGGGATTCTTTAAAAATATTGTCAAACATAGAAGAAATTAATGGTCAAATACATGCCAAATTTCTACATATCCATTATTAACATGTGAACAATGTATTGTTACAGTATCTAATCAACTTAGACTCTGGGAACTGACTTCAAGATTCCACATTGAATTAATTTACAAAATTTGCAATGACCCAAGTTCCCCTTCAGTGCATCCTCCCTTCCTTCTAGATTCCATTATCACTGGGATAATATAATCAAACTAATATTTTACAATAATAATCCTAATCTTTCACCAACACAGTTAATATTAAATAAACAGAAAGAGTATTTGTAAACAGATGTCAGAAAACTGTTATTTGTGTAAAATTTAGCCCCCCAAATACCATATTATCTTTGGCATAAGATGAGCTGTGAAGTTTATTATTTTTAAGAATCTTTTCATTTTGAAAGAGCATAGCCTACATTTTGTAGGATGCCAGGTATCGTTTGCCTATAATTCAAGAATGGATTACTTAATATTTCTCCCACTGTTCTATGATTCAAGAAATTCTTAATGAGAGAAAAATGCACTACTGTGGTTAATTATTCAAATAAGAGATAAAAAAATAAGAGCATTTCTTTTAATGGTATTTACGATTCCATTGTTAAAAAGAAAACCCCAGGCCCAAGATGGAGTCACTTATGTTAGGTCAAGTCACCAAACCAGGACTTAGTAGCTAATCTAACTGTAGTTTTGACCTCCTCCAGAAACGTAGTCTTCACTGGTTATTCAGGAATTTTCTGGTCAGCACGGATGAAGTAATCTGTCACATGGCCAGTCCCCATCCCCCAAAGGTTGATGAGGTAATCTACATGATAAGACCCTCTGCCTTACCCTCTAAGGGAAGGTAACCTTGCTTGAAACAATCCTTTTCTTTTGCTAATGACTCTTGTGGTACCCTCCTTTTAAAAACCTTCCATTCTGTAAAACTCTTCTTCTGAAGAGCTCCTGGGTAGCACAGTTGGTTAAGCGTCCAACTCTGGATTTCAGCTCAGGTCATGATCTCTCAGGGCCATGATCTCAGGGTCCTGATTTTAGGGTCCTGAGATTGAGCCCCACATCAGGCTCTGTGATGGGTGTGAGGCTTGCCTAAGATTCTCTCTCTCCCTCTCTCTCTCCACCCCTCCCTTGATTGTGGATGCACACGCACGTGCTTTATCTCTCTAAAAAAATAAAAAATAAATAAATAAACTCTTCTTCCAGTTTCCCTCTACTTTCTGGATGTGAACAGCCAGATTCTTAAGAGGCTTTAAGCCAATTAGATTTACTCAGTTGCATTTTTGCTGTTTTAACACTGCAAAACCAGCTTCTTCAGCCACGGTCTTTATTGAAAACAACAATGGACACTTGTATATATCTGCATTCTCTTGTCCTTGGTATCATTAGGGGCCTTTAAGTACAAGAACTGACAAACAGGAACTGTCTCTTCCTCAGGTTTATTTGAACATTTAAAGTATTACTATTACTGACATTAATCTCTTCTGTGAAGGCTCCATTGCCTAAAGACTAACTGCACAATGTATTTACTCATATTTACTTATCCAAAGGCAAGAGAAATGTAAGTGGCTTTTTGGTGACAATAAGCACCTCTTCTTTGTTTATATTTAGTAAAAGCCCATTCTATGGATGGGTGGACCTCTAAACACCATCTGGGAGCCTTAGGAGAGTTCCCTGAATCAGTCAGTGGTGTGAGCAGGCTTCAGACAAGGGACATCTTGGCTAAGTCAAAACACAGTGTGTTTACTTGGTGCTGGCTTTTATTGACTTTCACTAAGAAATCAGGCTTTTTTTTTTTTTTTTAAGACTTATTTATTTATGGGGCACCTGGGTGACTCAGTCGTTAAGTGTCTGCCTTCGGCTCAGGGCGAGGTCCCGGAGTCCTGGGATCGAGCCCCACATCAGGCTCCTCCGCTGGGAGCCTGCTTCTTCTTCTCCCCCTCCCCCTGATTGTGTTCCCTCTCTCGCTGGCTGTCTCTAACACTGTCAAATGAATAAATAAAATCTTTAAAAAATAAATAAAAAATAAATTAAAATAAAAAAGATTTATTTATTTATTTGAAAGTGAGAGAGAGTGGGGGGAAGGGCGGATGGAGATAATCTTTAAGCAGACTCCCCACTGAGTGTGGAGCCCAATGGGGCTCAATCCTCAGACCCTGAGATCATGACCTGAGCCGAAACCAAGAGCTGGATGCTTAACCAACTGAGCCACCCAGGTGACCCAAGAAATCAGGCATTTTTGGTTCCACTGAGATAAACTCACCCAGGGATGGAGCAGTTGTGGTAGTTTCCATTGACTTTATGTTAATGTTGTTACCAGTAAGTTACCATTTATGACATAATGACTATATGCCAGGCATTCCACTACGTATCTCACATACATTATCTCACTTAATCCTCCCAACCACTAAACCATTATGATCATTATCTCCATTTTACTGATAAGGAAACTAAGACTTTCAGAGTTTAAGATTCAAGGGCACATAGCTAATAAATAGTAGATCAGGGTCTTACACCCAGGTTTGTTCGATTCTATAGTTTAGGTACCCCCCCCACACACATACACAATTCTTTATTGCCAATCATATTTAGTATATAAACAATTGTTAACACAAATTACATATAAAATGTCTCTTTTTTATAATATAGTTAAAAATACTCTTCCCTCTAATGTCAACCTTCCTCTTGAATTTATTAGAACTCTGAAGCAAACACACTGGGCCTTACATCAGGAGAGATAAGTTCTGGCCTTGAATTTACCACCAATTTGCTGTGTGATTTTGGGAAATTCATTTCCCTCTTTGGGCTTTAGTGTTGAGATCTGCAGAATAATGGAACTGAATTATATTATCTCTAGAGTCACTCACCATTTTGAGATTCTGTGAACTGCCCATTGGTTGAGAAAGACTTGTCTTCGTGAAAAGATATATTTTATCACAATTTCAATGATCATGATTTTTCAAATTAATGGAATTTTGAGAAATGAGCTTCATCTTTAAAAATTGAGTTATGGTTGAGAAAAGTAACCATCTGAATAGCCTAGCTATAAAGATGGGAAATGCCAGACATTGTGCTAAGTGTTTTCACTAATGCCATGTCAATTCTGAGATAGGTCCCTTTACTCTCATTTTACAGAAAAGAAGATTAAGGCTCTAAGAAGTCAAGTTTCTTGTCTAAGGTTATGTAGTTAGAAAGTGGTACAGAAGTGACTCAGACCCAGACCCCTTTCTGGAATCACAGGCTGTCAGGGGTGGAAGAGGTTCTGTAAGTCATAGCCTAATGTTCTGTCTAAAATTAAGTTAATCCTGGGCTGCTCAATCCTGTAAGTAACTTATGATCCTTTTTACTGGATATAGGTTTGAAATGTATCCTGCATCTCCTGTGGTTTAGATGAAGAGAGAGGAGACAGGCATAAACTCATTAAAAGGAAAAAAAAAAAAGTGAGATCCAATGAAATAAAGGAAAACCTAAGTTTAACACAGTGATTAGGAACTCAAGGCTTTGAAACAGACTGACGTGGGTTCAATCTTGACTCTGACACTACATAGATATGTGACAAGGCAAAGCATTTACTTTAAACTCAGTAAGCCTCAGTGGTGTCCTCATCTGTGAAATAGGAATACAGTATCTACTTCACAGCCTTACTATGGAGATTACATGGGATACTCCATGTTAAACTGCTCAGCAGAATACCAGGTACATAGAGAAAAGTAGGCTACTGTTCTTAGGTCTTTCTCAATGAACTAAAGGGGAGGACATAAAACTGTACCCCTTACTTAGCTCTGACCTCTAGGGCTCCAGCCTTCTCCCTCATCCCCCACTGCCATCACAAAGAAATCACATTTCACTAAAGACAAACTGTGCTCATGGTTCAATAACTGGCCTCAATGCTTTAGCCAGTCATTCCAGGTCTGTGTAGCAGTCGCATTAATAACGAACTCTTTAAGAAAAGATGAACAAATATACAGGTACCAACAACCCCATCATAGAGCTTCAGTACTCAATACAAATCTCAGCCTGCTTGACAACATCATCACAAAACCAGGTAGAAACCTATGCAAGCTTTCACTAAAAAATATTTGGCAAGAACTAGGAATGTCAAAAAATGAGGAGGGAAGGCAAAGCATGAGGTAAGGACAGTACTTCAGCCTCAGATATGAAGGAGATGGATGGTTAGTGATAAGGCTATTCCAGTTACTGGTAGCATGGATGATTTGTCTTGCATGAGCTTGTCTAAAACAATAATTCTTATTTACATGCAATTTTTACACTACTTTCCTTGGAAAACATGAAGGCTCTCAGCCCAGTACCTCAAGTTCTTCCAAGGAACAATTAAAATAAATAGTTCTCGGCTACAGCAAGGTGGACAAGGATTGAAATAACCAGAAAACAATAAGGACCGTGGGCAGCAGATGGAAAATGGCGCAGAGACAATAAACTCTGAGTAGAAGCATAACAAGGGAGGGTAATCTCACTAATGGTGGTAACTTTTCCTCTCACTCCAGAAAAGGCCTGATTATTTCCAGGTTGTCTCCTCCAACCTTCTCTCTGTCACCTTTCCTTTTATATGTCAAATTACAAGGGTCTGGAGGACAGGATCACACTTTCATCCCTGTGTGTTTGACCATACGAGCTCAGTAAATGCTTTTTGAAGGAATGATTGAAATCAGAGTAAACTCTAAGGTGTACAAGCACCTAGACTTACAACACTACATTTTCTGGCTCCTTAAACTCCATAATTTTCATGTTCTAAAATTTGGCATGGCTATGTCTCATTGTCTTTTTTTTCTCCTACGAGTATAAACAACTAAACAATGTGGTCATGAACGTTGTCTACTTGTGAAGGGTGGGAAGCTGTAGAAACAAGTTTTATGCTGCTAATGGTCTCAAAGTCCTTTGGCTCAATATTTAGTCCTTCTTAACTACAAATTAATTCGATTAAAGTTTGAGAGGAAATACATGATCTTATGCCCCTTTCTATTGAAAGATTCTGCTAA
Organism: Ursus maritimus; assembly: GCF_017311325.1. NCBI lineage: Eukaryota > Metazoa > Chordata > Mammalia > Carnivora > Ursidae > Ursus > Ursus maritimus. The sequence goes on along the minus strand of NW_024426774.1, from coordinate 13,843,074 downwards.
GACTTTTAGGATATTTGGTTGACTATTTTTAAATCATGAAATATACATAAAACTATATATAAGATATGTTTGGGTTTTTTTTTTAAGATTTTATTTATTCATTTGTTAGAGAGAAAGTACAAGCAGGGGGAGTGGGAGAGGGAGAAGTAGGCTCCCCACTGAGCAGGGAGCCCAATGTGGGGCTCAATCCCAGGACCATGGGATCATGACCTGAGCCAAAAGCAGGCTCTTAGCTGACCGAGCCACCCAGATGCCCCAGATATGTTTTTGGATGTAGGAAAGAATTCTAGCTTAGAATTTAAAATGAAAACAAATGCTGTGGGTAAGGTAGCATGGTATATCAAAAAAGTTGTTGAATGGGAATTAAAGCATCAGAATTCTGGTTATGTCTCAGCTTTAACTTGTCATGTGATGTTGGACACATTGTTCACCCTTTCTGGACACCTTCTTTCCATTTTGTAAATTGAGATGGGTTATTAACCTCAAAGGGTTCTTCACAGCCCTAAAACTGAAAGGTTGGTAATAAATTAATATGGAGCCAAATTTATACCACACATGTATACAATGCTCCCAAATACGAAAGCATACAATATGTGCTATTTAAAATCTGCCACAACACAGGGCACCTGGGTAGTTCAGTTGGTTAAGCGTCTGACCCTTGATTTTGGCTCATGCCATGATCTCAGTGAGATTAAGCCCCGTGTCAAGCTCCATGCTCAGGTGAAATCTGCTTGAGATACTCTCCCTCCCTCTTCTTCTGCCCCTCTCCCTGTTTGCTTGCTCTTTCTCTCTCAAATAAATAAATAAATAAAATCTTAAAAAAAAAAAAAGAGGGGCACCTGGGTGTCTCAGTCGATTAAGTGTCTGATCCCGGGGTCCTGGGATAGAGCCTCATGTGGGCTCCCTGCTCAGTGGGGAGTCTGCTTCTCCCTCTGCCCCTCCCCACTGCTCATGATCTCTCTTTCTCTCTCTCAAATTAATAAATCTTTTTTTAAAAAAGAAATTCTTAAAAATAAATAAGTAAACAAAATAAAACAAGCCACCATCACAAAAAAAAAAGATTTAAGTTGTATAGCTGGGCAAAGAAATGTCTAATGAAGTAACTATCAAGGAAGAAAACAAAAATAAATTTGGTTCTGAAGGAAATAAATGAGGAAGGAAAAGATTTTGATGACTTTCCAAAACTAACTTAAGTCAAGTTGTTCAATAAAATTTAGCAATATTTATTCAAGATAAAAACTACAGGAGTTGAACAAGTTGTTCTAATTTTAATATCAAATGAAGGATTAAAATGGAAATTAATGCACTAACTCCCACAAGATGAAGAAATTAAAAAAAAACAATAATTTCAAGCAACACAGTGGTAACTTACAGAAGTATTTTAGTTATTTCTGACTAATCAACTAGTAACCATAATACGTATATCAGAACTATTTCCTATAAAGTAATCTGAAAAGATAAAATATCCTTGATTCCTAAAAAAAACAAGCCATATAAACATTTCTATAACATTTTTATAAAATACACATTAAACAGTGCTCTTGAATTGTCTTGAAAATCTAATCAACTCTCACATAACATTCAATCCATGGGAAAATGTCATAGTTTCAAAATAAAACAGAACTCAAAGTGAATTATCTGATTATGGCCCATTATCTGATTATGTGTACTGTAAATACCAGAGAACAGTGTCCTATAAATCCACTTAGGGCATACAAAGCCCCCTATCTGTATAATTCCTTAGGGCCCCAATCTCACACTTCCCCCTTTGCTACAGGCACACCAGGTACAGTATAAAACAGGAAAGGCTGCACATTCTTTTTGTTCACTGTTTTAATTCAAAACCATTCCCTCAGGTCTGTTTCTTGCCACTGACTCTACACTGCCTTCCAAGTTCTGTCTACTAGACTTGCTGCCCATTTTCATCCTTACATTACCTGCTGAATTTGTCACTAACTACCACTTTCCTAAGTTCGACCTTGGTTTCTCTCAACAACACTGTGCTTTTTTATAATATGATTTCCTCTGGTCACCTTGAATAAGCATTCTTAAAGAGTCCACATTGGCCTCAAGACCTCCTGCTCCAGTGTATTCTATAGACCGGGCCACCATTAGCTCTATCCAGCCCACTGGATAAAACAAGACCAAAATTTTTACAATCTAATTGGCAGGGATTGTTAAGGGGTTAAAATCACATAATATGGAAAATGCCTCATCACTGCCTGATTATTTTAAATATTCACTGGCATAAAGAAATAAGAGTATATTACTGGTTAAAATCACGTAATATGGAAAATGCCTCATCACTGCCTGATTATTTTAAATATTCACTGATACATAGAAATAAGAGTATATTCATTTGGCAGGATCATAAAGGATCATTCACCCGGTCAACAAGTAATTATTAAGCACCTACCCTATATCAAGCCCTGTGTCAGGCATCAGGATACAGTAGTAAACAAGATATATTCCATGACCATAGATACTTTAAAATCTAGCAGGGATGAACTTTGACGAGTAATTATGAGATGAAGGTTATGAAGTAGAGGTATAAACTCTACAGAGATGTATAAAAAAAAGGAGGCTTAGCTTATTTTGGGATGTCAAAGAAATCTAGGTGAGGAAGTGAAACAGGGAAAGGACTTTATTAATTATTCTACCTAAACCCTCAATTACAAATAAAGCCATTTCAGGGGAACCTGGGTGGCTCAGTCAGTTAAGCATCTGCCTTCGTCTTGGGTCATGATCTCAGGGTCCTGGATTGAGCCCCATGTTGGGGAGCCTGCTTCTCCCTCTCCTCCCCACCTGTGCTCTCTGTCACACTCTCTGTTTCTCTCTCAAATAAATAATTAAAATCTTTAAAAAAACAGAAACAAATAAAGCCATTTCAAGCTGGAAAGAGGAAAGGACCATTTTGCCCCATGAATTAAAGGCTGACTGGGTAGTAGCTGACTCTATACATACTTCTCTCTCTATCTTGCTACCTATTCTCTAAATAGAACTTTCCAAAACAAATATTGAGTTAAAAAGACTACGATAGAGAGACAGGGGTGTTGTAGGCAAGCAATCAAAACTGTTATGGTAAATAAATATTTAGGAACATTTAATTCAATTCAATGAAAATATTATAAGTAAAAGTAGACAGCACGAAGTAAAATAAATGTTAGTATACACTGACATCACAAGTATTCACTTTGACAGTTTAAATTCAGCTCATCTCTAAAGGCCCAGCCACTTTTTATGTTCTCCAAGAAGCCTTAAATCTGGCCACAGGCAGCTCCTCAGAACTCCTGGCACACTTGACTCCCTGCACCACTCCTATGCCATTAATGTTTATTGCATTATCATCTTTTCATTTTCACACTGTTTTAAGCTTGAGTACAGCAGGAACTGCACATCAAAGCCATATGCATAGCCTTTAGTGCTGAATAATCAAGGAATCATATCATATTATGTTAAGCAGAAATCTAAGATGGCCCTCCAAGATTCTAACCCATGATATATACACCATGTGTAATTCCTTCCCCTTGAGTTTGAGTAGGACTTTGCATATGTTGGATTCCAAAGGTGAAGGGAGTTTTACAGATGTAATTAAGGACCTTAACCAGTTGACTATGAATCAATCAAAATCAAGATTATACTAGGTGGGCCTGATCTAATCAGATTAGCTCTTTAAACAAGAGTGGAAAGTTCTTTTCTTCTGCTACATTTGAAAAAGAGCCACCATGAGTTCTACAGCTGCAAGGAAATGAATTCTGCCAAAACTCATATGAGCAGGAAAGAGTACTCTTAACCTCAGATGCAACTACCATTTCAGCCAACACCTGATTGCACCTTCTGAGCAGAGGACCCCACGAAGGGTATCTATCCTACTGACCCATGGGAAAATGTGATATAAAAAGTGGGTGTTGTTTTAAGCCACTAAGTTTGTGGCAAATTATTACATAGCAATAGAAAACTAATACAGTATTATAATGTCTGTACTCATTGTGTATACCTGTGCAAGATGGTCTGGAAAGAGAAAAGCTGGTTCCTTCAAGCAAACAGTGACAAATAGTGTATTAGTCAGCTTGGGCTGCCAAGAAAAAATACAACAGACTGGAATCTATTTTCTCACAGTTCTGCTGGTTGGAAGTCTAAGATCAAGGTACCAATGGGGTCGGTTTCTTGTGAGGGCTCTCTCCTTGGTTTGTGGATGGCCTCCTTCTCCCTGTATCCTCTCCTGGCCTTCCCTCTGTGCAGATGAGTGTCTCTCCCTCTTACAAAAATACCAGTCCTATCAGATTAGGGCCCCACCCTTATTACCTCATCTAATTTTAATTGTTTCTTTAAAGGCCCTGTTTCCAAACAGTCACATGGAGGCTAGGACTTTAACATATGAATTTGGGGTGGGGTGTAGGACATAGTTCAGTCCATAACAAAGAGGTAATGCCAATGGATGGCAGAGGAGCCAGTGAGTGGCAGTGGAAAAGGAGGAAATGGGACACAGCAGAAAATGTATAAAGGAATAAGGGCCTGATGTTTACTTGGATGTTGAAGATAAAGGAGCAACCCAAGCTGAAGCAAAGTTTTCTGTCTTGGAGAGATCCATCAAAAGGGATGTAACCGACATAAAGGAAATCATTATTACTTTGAGGACTATTGTCCTCTTGTTTTGGTTTTGGAGGGAATAATCAGGAAAAGAGGGGCAGAAACAGGGCAAGGATTTTGTTGAAATTAAGGAATCAGCAAGTCATACACACAGTTTTTATCTCCTAGATAAGAAATACAGTCTCAAAAACGTAAATATAAAGTTCACATTTTAGCCAAAAAAATGATTGATGTGCAAATAGTTACAGAAAGTCTTAGCTGAAATTAATGAAGAACTTATGGATTTTTTCTATTTTTAAAATGCAGTTCTATTTGTTTCATTTCCCAATAAAGAATCAACCTATTGTAGGGACGCCTGGATGGCTCAGTCGGTTAAGCATCTGCCTTCAGCTGAGGTCATGATCCCAGAGTCCTGGTATTGAGCCCAGTGTTGGGCTCCCTGCTTGGTGCGGAGTCTACTTCTCCCTCTCCCTCTATACCTCACTCTCTCTTTCTCTCAAATAAATAAATAAAATCTTAAAAAAAAAGAATCAACCTCTTTTATATTGTTCAATCCAGTTACATGTGAAAAAGTGATCAAATATAAGTTTATCAAAACTGGAAATATTTTGTATAGAAGTTCTAAAGCATGTTTTATAAAACATAAACCTCATAAGGAAATCTATTACAGAGTTTTGTGGTAAAAAAAAAATGTACATCTAGGGGTGCCCAGGGAGGTGCAGTCGGTTAAGCATCCGGGTCTTGGTTTTAGCTCAAGTCATGATCTCAGGGTCTTGAGATCAAGTTCTGCATCAGGCTGGTGATCAGGACAGAGTCTGCTAAAGTTTCTCTCTCCTCTCCCTTTGATCCTCCCCCCTACTTTTCTTGCTCTCTTATATAAAACAAATAAATATTTTTGAAAAATGTACATCTAAGTCACTACTTGAGAGCCATAATGCCCATTATCTTATTAAAGATTCTGAAATCAATGAGGATAGTCTAGATCAGCGGTTCCCAAATTTGGTTGTATATTAGTGTCACTGAGGGAAATTTACAAAAACACAGATAAACAGGATTTACCCTAGGTTAACTGAGTCCAGTCGTGGTGCTGGGCCTAGATGCTTCTAAATTTAAATTGTCCTCAGATAAATCTGATGCATGGCTACAGTGTTGGTCTGGAACAGGTTAGTAAGACATTTACGCTAATCTTGTGCTTTGTCCTTCTGTCATCATGAACAATTAAGTGATTCCTATTAGATGTTGCTATTAGCCTCATAAGACAAAGGAGGAAAATAAGATTTTTAAAAGTTAAGAAGGCCCTTCCTATTTACTGGTAAAAATGGTGTAACCCAATCCAGGACGTTGCAACTCCAAAGCATGTCCTTTCCACTACTCTAAGCTTCCTTCCAGTGTTTGAGAAACCTCATATTTCATTCAGAAATCTATGACTGCATTCAATGAATATTTTATTAGTATCTACACATTCACAACATAAACAGTTGTGAAAGCACAGTCTCTGCCTCTAAGAAGCTTAGAAGCTGGTTCAGGGAAGGAGAGAGTAGTGAGCAAAGGACAGAAAGAAGAGGAGGGAAAGAAGACAAACACTGACATGACTATGATAAAAGCAGTAAATGGTTTGGGAGAGTTTCTAATAAAATGCCTGGGAAGGAGGATGGGAACAAGGCTATGGAGTAGGACAGGGGCAGGGTCTTAGTATACCTGAATGAGGGAGAAGATAAGGAATGGCTTCATGGGGAAAGGGAAGGGGTATTTGACCTGGTTATTACAGGCAAACCCCCTCCTACCACTTACAGAATGGGGAGCAATACAGTTAGAGTGCCTTCTCTTCATCTTCCAGGGATGTGCCCTCCAGCTGCATGGTCCACTCTCTGAAGGACCAACCTGGAAAGGTTCCCCAAAGAGGTCATGGAAAAATGGTTGGAACACTTTAGTTGGAGAATTCTGGAGTCCCAGTTACTTGGAACATGGGGTAGAACACAGAAAGGGTTACTGTGTAGGCTCAGGAGGACACAGGCCTTTTGGTCTTAATGATTTTGTACCTTATAGTGAGAAATATGGCTAAGGAAGGCCAGAATGGGCTCCCTAAAGCCCAGGCTGTCCAGAAGGCAGTACCTCTTCAAGTCACAATCAGATAGGATTCAGAGACAGTGCTGGAGGAGGGAGGAAGAGGCAGGGAGAAAGGAGAGCAAACTGATATACTGCCCACACGCCCATGTGGATGTCACCTTCTCCTGGAAGATTTCTCTTGCAGCCCCTCCTAAATTTTAATCCCACCTTCTCCCCTTTGGCACTGCATTCACTTGTGCTACAGTTACGTATGCACCTGTCTTCTGTCTCTGATGGACTGAAAGCTCTGGTCCAATTCATCACTGTATTCCTGAAACGTAACACAGTGCCTGGTGCAGGATAGGTACTCGATCCATGTTTGTTGGATAGAAATAATTAAAGGAAAAACTTATAAAGAACAAAGCCTATAGGAAAATGCTCATGATCAGTGCTACATAAAAATCATTTTTCTTTCAGATGCAGAGCTACCCTGAGTTTCAATTATTTGGCACTTACTTTCTGACAGGCGTTGTGATAGCTCCCAATAATGCAAAGATGAATCAGATATAGCCCACAGTTAAAGAACGTACAGGCTATCAAAGGACATATTCAAGTCAACAGTCACACTGCAATGTGGTAAGTAGTAGGTTAGAATGCAGCACAGGGTTAATTCTATGGGAATTCCAAAGCAGAAGTGCCTGACCCTTCTGAGGATCAGGATGAGGGGGGATGGGAAAGCAGTGAATGGTCAGGGATAATGACAGCTGAGCTGGGACCAGGACTGGGCCTCCCCACTCTTTTGGAGGTGACTGAACACACAGGACTAGATGGTGGATCTTAGTTCTTCCAGCAATATTTATTTGAACAATTCAGCATTTCACTGAATAGCAGGTGACTGAGCATGAATTTAGAGAGAAAGGATCAGTAGGTGACACCTTTAAAAAACAGCCACCTCCTGCAGTCAGTGGTTACCCCCACCAGGAATGAGATCTGAAAAGGCAGCAGGAGGGATGGTTACAATGAGTTTGCAACAGACTGGAATGCAAGTCCAGAAAGTGCAAGACAGAAGACAAGGAGCTGCCACGGGGGAAAATTCACAAGGAACTGACCTAGTTCTTCAGAAAGGGCTCCTCTGGACACATGGCCCCGCAGGCTCCTGACACTCAAGAATGACCATTGCTTGCAGTCTTGGAAGCTACTCAACTAAGCAGATAATCACACTGTGAAGCAATGGCCCCTCCTTTTGCCTCTATCCCACTGAATTAGTTTGTTAGAGGAGCTATAACAAAGTACCACAGACTGGGGGTTTAAACACCAGAAATTTATTTTCTCATAGTTTCAGAGGCTGGAAGTCCAAGATCAAGGTGTTGGAAGTGTTGACTCCTTTTGAGGCCTCTCTCCTTGGCTTGTAGATGGCCTTTTTCCTGTGTCTTCACATTGTCTTCCCACTATGTCTGTGTCCTAATCTGTTCTTCTTATAAGGGCACTGGTCATATTGGGTTAGGGCCCACCCACATGACCTCATTTTATAGAAATTACCTTTTTAAAGGCCCTATCCCCAAATACAGCCCCCATTCAGATTCTGGGGTGCTAGGGGTGAGGACTTTGATGTGTGAATGGAGAAGGGGACCTGATTCAGCCTGCAGCATCTACTGAAAGGGGCACTTCTGTTCTGTGTTAGACTAAGTTTTCTGTTTCTGAGGAATTTAAGAATTCTGAGTGGGAAAATTACCTCCCCAAGGTTGCTAGTATCCCTTTGGAAGAGGTAAGTGCTCTCTCAGGTAACTAATGGAGCCGGGAAGGACAGGTCCTGAAGAAGGCAGAGGTAGATTGATGAAGCTTAGTAAAGTTTGAGCATCAAGGTCTGCTACCATGAGTCCTAAGAGCTATAGACTAGTTAGCAGGAGAGAAAACGCATGACTGCCATCAAGAAGCATTTCTAGATGAACATTTCCAAAAAACTGACAAATAGATTTCAAGAAAAGAAATCTGAATATCCAGGTCTCCAGTAATGTGTTGTGATTATGTTTCACGTTCTTAACAAATATTTACTTTTATACCTAATTTAGTATTCACAATTTTGCATTCTTTCTCTCAAGTTTTGGCTTCCCCTCAAAACTAGATGTGCCTCGCAGAAGAAGATGAAACAGATGAAATTCTTTCTCATAGCTTGGACATTGAAATGTCCACAAATCTAGGGTGGATGGAGCTCCGGAGTTGGGTGTTAGATATGCCATCTACTAAGGAGAGGCAGGGGAGGGTTGGGAAGGCAGAGTGGACAGAACCTAGACACTGGTGCTGTCTATTCTTCATGGAACTTATCCACCTTTGAAGTATTCAGTGTGGGCCTGATACTCACACTAAAAATGTCCACTGTAAAGACACAGGGAAAAAAAAAAAAAAAGCTTTCACTGGAAAATAGTTTAAAAGCCTATATATTGGCTCTAAAATTATTTTTAACAAGAACTAAGGGACTCTTTTTCCCAGCAACTGAATTCCCCAACTCATCCAAACCAGACCTTTGTAAAATCAGATCAAGGCGACACACAGGACCATACAACTTGTGTTCACCAGAGCTGGCCTGGCCCATTCTGGTGAATAATCCCAGCTGCACAATATGCACCATGCCAAATGCCAGACTTAGAGGCCCCGCACTGCAAGACCTATGCAAAGGAAGCTGTATTGCCTTACATCAAGGCTACTGGGATGCAAAATCTCATTCTCCTCATGCTATTTTGCATTCTAAATGCCAGTCCCTCTAACTATGGCTCCATTATTCCTGGCAATGAGTTTTAACTTGTGAATAATTACAGCTCACTCCTCAGTTTCAGTTTCGGGACTAGTTGAGTGTCAAACATGGCTGTCAGAGCGATGAAGACCAAACACCAGATGTATTACTTAAAATAACTAGATAGGAGGAGGTGAATGAGATAGATCATCACAGTGAACTATCTAATATTTCCTCCAAACTTCAATTTACCCATAAGCAGAGTGGACAATTGTACACACGCCCAGCCAACCAAGTTGCCCTGGTAATCTGACCACACAGCAGAGATACTCTCTTTGCAGCTGGACACATCTGAAAGAAATTGAATCTAGGAGCAGTCACACCAAACTGCCTGCTTCCAAACTCACCCATTAGATAAACCATGTCTATTCCTATGGGAAGAAGTGAGTGGAGACAGGAGGGCAAAAAAAGCCCAGGAGGGTCCCTTTGGCCAGAACAATGGACACAGGGACTGGAGGCTTCCATCCTATGGTATGGGCAACAAATATCTCCTGTCTAAAAAAATGTTTTGATCTTTATATCAAGCAACTCAGTGTTCAAAAATATATCAAAAGAAGATAATCAGTGATACAAAGAGTTATGTACCAATATCCTCATTTTAACATTAGAGCAGGACAAAAGTCAAAACAATAAGGAAAAAGAATAGTATGTCTCTATTAAAATGTTTTCTAAATGTTTTTAATAAAATGAAAGACATTCATGTTGTAATGGTGAATTTTTTTAAAGGCAACAAAAGCATACTGCAACATAATATCAAAACTTTTTTCAAAGTGTTTCCACAAAAAATGTAAAATGGATAAGAAACATTACATAGGTGTATTTTTCTTATATTATTACATATTTTTCAAATGTTCTACAAAGAGTAAATATTATTAGTATAATCAGAACAAGATTATTTTTTCAATGTGCCTAATGTAGCCAATCCATGATGTTCACTATGTACATGAATTTCATAAAATAAAAAGGAATTTCATATTTAAGTATCACTCTTCAGTCATGGATTATAAAAAAAAGAAACCTAAACCTGTATAGCATATTACTATACAGACAACAAATATCAACAAAAAGGAAAAAAACACAACAAAACAACAAACAAAAAAACAAAAAAAATAGCACCTCACCATAAAGATATCAAATATTCATATCTGTATGGATATCCCCATATTTCTACAATATAAAATGGAAAACATATATTTTATCCTACTGTTATAATCTACCTAAAAAGATGAGGATAAATATCTAATATACTATTGACTCTAGCAAAACTAATCAATGATCAAATAAATTACTGTCTGCGAGCCAAAGCAGTATCAACATTTTTTTAAGGATTTTCTTTTCTTTTCTTTTCTTTATTTAGAGAGAGAGAGTGTGAATAGGAGGGGTAAAGAGAGAGGGAGGGAGAGAACCTCCAGCAGACTCTAGGCTGAGTGCAGCCTGATGTTGGGCTCAATCCCACAACCCCGAGATCATGACCTGAGCCTAAATCAAGAGTCAGATGCTCAACTGACTGAGCCACCCAGGTGCCCCTCAACATTTATTTATTTATTTATCTATTTATTTATTTATTTATTTAATTTACATTCAATTAATTGATATATAATGTATAATTAGTTTCAGAGGTAGCGTTCAGTGATTCATCAGTCTTATATAACACCTGGTGCTCATTACATCACATGCCCTCCTTAATGTCCATCACACAGTAACTCCATCCCCTTACACCCCTCCCCTTCAGCAACCCTCAGTTTATTTCCTATGATTAAGAGTCTCTTATGGTTTGTCTCCCTCTCTGATTTCATCTTGTTTTATTTTTCCCTCAACATTTAATTATACACTATTAGGGTTGCCAGATAAAATAAAGTCAGTTCAATCAAATTTGAATTTCAAATAAATAACTTTTTTATTATAAGTATGTCCTTTGCAATATTTGAGAGTCCATGCAATATTTGGAACATACTTACACTAAGAAATTATTCATTATTTATCTAGAATAACAATTTAATTGGCCACCCTGAATTTTTATTTGCTCAATCTGGCAAAGCTGTTCATGAAGTCATTTCAGAAAGCCATGTTCCCTCCCCTAAATATCCATTACTCCAGTTCCAGCAGGGGCTAGAACAATTGAATTAACCAGAAAGCACTCATCAAATGAAAACTAGAGCTTCCTAATTCAGAGGGAAACACTCCCAGGAAGGATACCTGAACAGATCCCATGCTTGTAAAACTTGCTGTGTACACTGCAGTATAACTGCCTTTGCAAACTTCTCCCTATCCTGATTCCTGTTGCAAGTCCCAGGTCAAACAAGAGCAGCAGGGAATCCAAGAGCCCTCATTTCCCAGCTAAATACTAAATGGAATACGTAGGAGCCAGCAATCCTCCCCCCACCTGAGAGCCACCCCGCTGCACTGCTGTACCATGCAACAGCTTCAGGAGGGTGGTCTGCACCAGCAGTGGTTCCTCTGCAAAGCACAGACGTCAGAGAAGCCAGGAATGGCTAGAGCGCTGTCATCACTGGAAGAAACAAGGAAGACGTTGTCTGGCTTCCTTCTTATTCCAGAGATGGTTATCACATATTGTGATCAGAGTAAAATGGAGGCTGAACAAGGGCAGGAAGGGCACTTGGACAAGTGATGTATTATTATCCTCTGGCTCTTATTCCATTGTATGAACAATAAATACAGATACAGAACAAAAGATGCAGCTATTCAAATCCTCTCTATCTCACATATACATAAGAACTCAATCTCCAAGAAGACTTTGGTAGCCAGGTGGCTCTCTGGATCCTTATCAAGTGCTGACCACAAACTCCAAAATATTTCTACCCATTGTTTGGTGCATTACTTCCAGGAAAGTTGTTTTAAAGGAAGATCAGCAACAATACTGAACTCTGAGAACCGTAACAGCAGGAGTAGGAAGGAATCCAGCAGAGGACACGTTCTGCTGTCTGAGCTTTTAACCAGATGACCCACCATGCCAACAGGGACTCACAAGGGCAGCTGCAGGTTCCTCCCTGGGTAATCTGCCCTCTCCTCAATTCTCTGAGACCTGCCCCATCCCAGCAAGGAGGTTTTATAGCCTAGTGTAGAAAGTGACAAAGTAGACAAGTAGACAGCAGCATGGTTAACTCCTGCTATTCAATCACAAAAATGGCCTAAGACTCAAGCCAATAAATTATACATTTATCACCCCGCAATTATACATTTATTCATCCTGCAACTGCCCTGTTCACCTACAATTGTCCAGTACACACAAAGTGAGGATAACACCAATGTCCAACAGTTTGAAATCTATACTATTAGCCCAATGCTGATTGGATGCAAACCAAGAAAAAAAAATCATGCTTTTTGTATTCTAATTCTTGTAACTTAAATATCATTTGCTTTCAAAACTATTTGTGTATATGCGTGTGAATTTTGCATTTTGCTGCAAAGCTAACGTTATCCTCATGTGTGCGTAGCATATTTTCTTTTAGCTCTTTCCTCTGTAATACTACATACTTTACTTATATGTCATTTGCCTTAAGACCCTGTGACAACCCTGTTTCCAGTCCTCTTCACCCAATCTGGCTTCTCAGTTGAAATAGTCTTAACTATCGAAGCTGATTGTCTCCAAATGTCCTGTGGCTGGAAGCTTCCATTCAGCCAGCCCAATAGCATACCCAAAAAAGCAGAAAGCTGAAAGAAATCATTCTGTGCCATTAAGAATAAGTTCTATTCCCATCTCTCTGATCTATTTTTACTGACACTGATGAAGAAGAGGCATTATTCCAGCAGGCTCTGAAAATCCTTAAGACATTGAAAGGACATTGACATTGAAGACATTGACATAAGACATTGAAGTGTTCTCAACAGAACACTTCCAATAAACATTTGCAAATCAGACCTGCTCTTAGAGAACCTAAATGTCTAGGCTTTCTATTGACACAGGCACCCACCAGATTGCTTCTTCTTCCCTGACTCCATGTGAGTATGAGGTGGCAAATACTCTAATTCATCTTGGTTATCACTCTGTAATATGAATGGACAGCATCTAAATGAAAATGACTTTTTCAGCCTGCTTTCCCTTCACAGAAATGAAAGTGGGGTTAATCTACTATATATTTGTATCAGGAAAATAAAACTCTATTGATGTGCATCGTGAAAGGAGTGAAAGGACCACCTCCCTCTTTCGGTACAGTGTTGGGGTGGGGAGCGGTCAAGAGAGAGAAAGGCTGGTTGAGTCCCTGGCTTCTACTTGCCAGAAGAACTGAAAGGGAATTTGCCTAGTGTGCGTGTCAGCTTTCTCATCTACGACACAGGAATGAAACCCTGCCTACCTCCTAGGCCCATTGTAGGAAATGAGTGAGATCATGTGAGCAAAAATATTCTACAAACTGTAATGACCCCAATAGCTGCAAGTTCACAACATTTGAGCTCTAGCTACAGAGGAGAGTCAGTCTCTAAAGATTCGCCTCGAAGCAAGGGCGGAAATGGTGACTTGAAAATAATGCTTTTATTTTAATCTGAGTGTGTTAAACAATGTATATCTGCACCAAGCAGATATGTTACTCTGGAGGAAAAAAATAGCTTGCTGGTATTTCAGTTTGTTTATTTTATGCCAATCCTACAGAATAACACAGCCCTTCTCTCCATAAAAGCCCTTCCCGATCAATAATGTGTTTAATCTCAACGTTAAAGAGGTATTTAAATTAGCACATGATTCTCAAGTTCCTTCTCCCAGAGAAGTTCCACAGAGTAACCTTCTAAATATTGCTTTTGTCTGGGCCAAATCAACTTGAGATGCCAGAAGTACATTACTACAAAGCTGCTTATAAGACAGTGCCATCATAACAAAATGGTGAAAACCAGAGCAGTTTTTATTAATAACAGCAGAACCTAATTTCATGGGTTTTAATTTACCATTTTTACATTTTACTATGACATTATCCAGATATAAATTGTTATGATGAGAAGCTATTCACTAGGGACAAAAAAAATTACAACTCTGCTTTCAAAAAAAGATTTTGCATATATCAGTGAAGGACACGCTAATAAAGATTGGTCTGGAACATTTCTCTTTATGACGATTGACTTATCAGCAATAGTTACTGCCGCAGAGTTGGAAATTACATAATTGCGAGAAACTGTAGATATTTGACTTGGCAAGAACCCTAGGTTTATCTGATTTATTTTTGTAAGAATTGGGCCCCGTGGATATTTAGAAATGTTTAATGAAAGAACAGTAGAATATAAATGAAACAAGCAAAAATCCTCTTTTCAAAGGCTTCATTTAACTCCATCGTCACTGTTGTGATAACACAAATAAACCAAAGACAAACCTCTGGTGATAGCATTGGGGAAAAGCACTGCTCTAAATTAAAACATTATGAGCTACTAACATCTGGACAGTTTCTCCCTCTTCGCAATCATTCTCGTCCATTCTCTGCCTACTATTTATCAGTGGGCACTGCATAACGTGACATTGAGCTTTGGAACACATCCACAGTAATGAGCACAAAACACGATGGGGCCATGTTCATGTGCAGGCATGTTCTGACCTCTGTACTCGGTAAAGAGGCCATCCCTTGGAGAGAGAGAGAGAGAGAGAGAGAGAGAAACTAAGAGACAGAGACAGACACGGAGAGACAAAGGCAAGTGTTTTGTTAAGCCCAGGCTGTTCTCCTGCCTTTGGATCTCCAGTGCCTGGTCAATGCTCGTTACAAAGCTAATTCTCACAGAGTGCTTTGTTGTAGAATTGAAGCAAATGGTTACATGGACTGACTAGCTGGATATAATAAGAAAAATCAGAACACAAAGACCTGAGTTTTTCTCTGGCTGTGTCATCAACACTGTGACTTTAGTTAAGTCATTTCTTCTTTCTAGGCCTTGGTTTCCTCATCCGTAAAATGAGTTCCTTTTGCTTGATGGTATCTGAAATATCTCAAATATCATCTACTCTATTAACCCAATTTTTTAGAAGCTTACTGTCCCACCAGAAATGTCATACTCCCTCCCCAATACAACAAATTGTTTACTGTATTTACTCATTCAATTGACTTATTTTGTCAATGCCCCCCAATAGAACTTCATCAGTAGCTAATTTTTCTGTTATGTTCTTCTTGATTTCCCCACCTAGCATAGTTCTGATAGTATCCAAGCAGTGGTGGGCAGAATCACATAGCCAAAAAAAAAAAAAAAAAAAATTCACATTTTGGAGTCAGGCCAATAAGAGTTTAGATTTTGGTCCCTTCATTTTCTCAGAAAGTTACTTAGCTCCCATGACACTTGAACCTACAAAGCGAGATTCCTACTTCCTTCATCACAGAGTTGTTGTAAGGCTAAAATAAGATAAACACATAAAGCAGTAATTTGGACCTAGCAGTTTCTCAATATTGTGTTTTTGCTTATAATCCACCTGCATCTTGCAGATCCATTTTAGAAATTTAGGTATGTCCCCTCTTTCCCATCCCACAGATTCACATTGTGAGATCAGGCCCAGAAGTGAATGGGTTAAGCAGACCCTAAAGGAAGGGACACCTACCTATTTCAGAAATTAGTCATTTATCCTTCATTCCTTCGGAAACATTTATTGAGGACCATGATGAAGCACGATGGTATCATGCATCAGAATACAAAATATAATCAAAGTGTTGTAGGAAGACAACATATAAATGACAATTAAAATGTCATGTAATATGTTTGATAACAGAGGGATGTACATGAAGATATAGGAGCATCAAGGAGCATCTGAATCTGGTTACAGTTGCCACTGGCTTGGTAGTTTCAAAATTCTCGTTTCCATTAGTAAAAGGGGAAGATAGTGCTGGGTTAAATACTCTCCCCCTTGAGGACCTTTTTTTTAAAGCAGAGTACAAAATGATAGGAATGATAGGAATTGACTCCCTCCATAGGAATATAAGTAATGGGATTTTAGTTGAATACTTATTTCACAGATATCTATGAATGTAAAAGGATTATTAAGTAAGATCAATTTGTACATTAAAACATAACAAGCTTGTGGTTTTCTCATCACCATAAAAATGTTCATGCACACAAATACTTCAAATGTCTATAACAGCTTTATATACTCAAAGTCATAAGAGTAGCAAAGTTCCTCATTTTAGAATGTTATTCAGATTTAATAATGAATAACTATCATATAGAACAAGTCTTTTCAATGATCCAGTTGCTAACTGACTGGCAAAATGAGTAGAACTCTAATCTAATACTTACATAAACACAGTAAGTGTTGACTCTGTTTTCAAATTTTTTTTCAATAAAAATGACCCAAGTTCTTTTTAGATCCTTTGTATTCTATCTTTCATTGTCTCTTGAGCAGTAAAACAATGGTTGTAGCATGTCAAATATTTAAAATTTGGTCTGGAAGCTATGTGGAGGTAAGAAATTGGGGCAAGAAACACTAGAGGCAGGGATACAAGGAAGAAGACTTTTAATTTATTTAACGAAACCATATTTACACAGTGTTATGAGTTAGCAATTCTAAAACTAAAAAACTCTAAACTCTAAAGTTGAGGAATAAATTATGCTGGGGGGAACCGAAAGAAGGAAGTTACAAATATGAAAGGAAGGTTAGAATGAACCCTGTAAAGCTGGATTGTGATTGGAGATCTCAGCATCAATTTACGGTTTTTAATATCATAGATAGGTAGGCAGACAAACAGATGTATAAATAAACATAGGTGTGCGCATGTGCCTCTGTGTGTGCGTGAGTGTACCACGTAGCCCATCCACAGGAAGGGCCTAGCAGCAATGACACACTAGAAGCAACAAGCCACTTAATGCCTTCATACTGGTTTCTATATACTATCGTTCACTAAAAGGAACTAGAACTCTAGAGAAATAGCTGATTCCAGGGATGGAAGAGAAAAAGTATAAGGTAAATGTAGAGAATTCTGTTATTCTCAAAAGTAAGAAAGTGCTGAAGAATCACGGAGACATTTCAAAGGTATAAAGGAAGCCACTTGGAAGGGTTCCAACTAGCCAAATCTGGGACAATATGAGCACCTAAAAAATATGATAACAATGAATACATCCATTGAATAAAATACAAATATGAGTCTACACATACAGAAATGAGTAAATGCATGAAAAGAGAAGGTACTTTATTAAAGTAGAATGCCATCTAATAAGTAAAGAAGGAATGGAGCTAGAAAATCATCAGTAAAGCTAAAACTAGAGGTGAAAGTTGGTGAGGATGGGATATTTGCACAGTCTCTCAATGTAGCTCCTCGCAATTATGCATTACACACAAAGGGGCAATCAACAACTTCATTATGGAGAAACCTGGAAGACACAAATTCAACCAAATCTTCAAATTAAAATCACCAATATTGGGACAAACTGAAATTGTGATCCTCCTGATGAGATGCACTGAGAAGGGCACAGTATCGCTTCAGGGGCATTATTCCAAAAATACCTGAATCTAATGAAAAGGAACAGACAGAAAAACCCAAACTGAGGAGCATTTTAAAGAATATTTTGCTAATAATTCTCAAAATGCAAGGTCAAAAACAAAACAAAAGGAAAGGCTGAAGAATTTTACCAGAGATAGAAGATTAAAAAGACATAAAAACTAATGTAACTTGTGATTCTGGATTAGATCCTGAATAAGAAAACCCATAACTATAAGAAATATTATATTGCGACAGTTGCCAGATGGGAACAGAAACTCAGGATGAGATAATAATATTAGATCAATGTGAACTTTCCTGATTTTAATAAGTACATTGTAGTTATGAAAGAGAACCTCCTATCTTAGTAAATGCACACTGAAGTATTTAAGGGCATAAGGGGCACAGCTTCTCCAACTCTCAAATTGTCAAAAAAAAATTATCTATCTATCTATCTATCTAGAAAGAAAGAAAGAATGAGGAAGAAAGGCAGAAAGAATTAAATGGAATAAAATATAAACCATCGGTGAATCTGAATAAAGGGAATGCAACAGTTCCTTTTACTATTTACTTGTCTGAAAATTTTTAATTACATTGAAATCAACTAAATCATGCATTTATTCAATAAACATAATTCTGGCTCTCAATCAGTTCACAGTATAGTAGGGAGAATTTAAACTACTACGTGGGACACCTTGTGCTGGTAAAGATATTTACTGGCACAGTGGTAACCCAAAATAAGAAGTGGTCACCTCAGCTCGGGGAAATCAGTGAACCGAGTTCGGACGTTCCTATCAGAAGTGATGAGGTTTGCACCCAGAGGAGGGTGTCAAGAGTATTTAAGAGATGTCATGGGGGGCGCCTGGGGGGCGCAGTCGTTGAG
The DNA here is from genome assembly GCF_017311325.1 of Ursus maritimus. NCBI lineage: Eukaryota > Metazoa > Chordata > Mammalia > Carnivora > Ursidae > Ursus > Ursus maritimus. The sequence continues at coordinate 13,824,380 of NW_024426774.1, read as the reverse complement.
CGTCTGCCTTCGGCTCAGGGCATGATCCCAGTGATCTGGGATCGAGCCCCACATCAGGCTTCTCCTCTAGGCTTGGGAGAAGCCTGCTTCTTCCTCTCCCACTCCCCCTGCTTGTGTACCCTCTCTCGCTATCAAATAAATAAAAATCTTAAAAAAAAAAAAAGAGAGAGAGATGTCATGGAGGTGGAATCAGTAGAACTCAGGGACCAGATGAATGGCAGGATGGCAGAGCGAGGAGAAGCTTTGCATGCCTCTTGTGTTCCTACTCAGGTAACAGAGCTCATGGGATAAGAAAAACAGAATGAAGAAAATATATTAGAGGGAGAGAATAAATCCAATTTTGGACATATTGAATCATCATCAGGCATGATCATCAGGCAGCAATGACACCTCTATTTACTTAAAATAGTCTTTGTCAGATATCAAGTAGACTAATTAATCACTGAGGACACTTGGCCGAGAGTTGGAAAACCCCAAATAAGTACAATGTCATTCAAACCTCCCATTGGTGGAAATACAATCGGGGTCTAATTTTAGGGTCATAGAAAGCACCTCCTCAAACCCTAGTCTGGCCTCTGATACAGAAAGTCTTTCCAAGGGACACAATATCTTTACACTTGTTTTTTTTTTGTTTGTTTTTTTTTTTAATTCATCCAGGAAACATTTACTTCAAACACTGACAAGGCACTGGAGATACAGAGATGATTAATTCATAGGCCCTGTCCCCCAAGGCTTATCACAGACTAGTTGAAAAGAAAAATAATTATAAATTGGTGTGCTTAGGATAGAGGCAGCACAGGATGGTGTGGAAGGGACCAGAGTATGACAGTGAACATGGGATTAGGGGTGTGGCTCGTTTTGAAGATATTAAGGAAGTCAGGCTAAAAGATGCTAAGAAGTGACCTCACTAAATGTGACAGGGAGGAAAAGGGATCTAAGACAAAGTCAGGATGGATTCTACCTGAGCTACCTGAAGGCCTTCCACAGGAATAAGAACACAGGAGTAGAAGGAAGCTTTTTTGTTTTAATGGGGAAGAGGAAGCAGCCAGCAGAGGGGACTCACTAGAAAAGAAAGGAGAGGCTATCAATCTCAAAGCCAAACTCCAAAAAACCGAAAAATGTCACGAACGCCAATTTTGTCCATATGCATTAGCAAAAATACCGAATGCAAGCTGCACTGGACTTGGGACTCTGCTCTGGGTTACGCAGCATAGACACATTCATCTCTGACCTTTATTTTGCAATAATAGCGAGGGGAAGCACCTCTGAAAACAAGCTGCTTGCTCCTTAAATAGCAAACACACATATTTTCTCACCAGGAAATCACAGAGACCCCAAATCTAAAACAAGCCAAAGGAAAACAAAGAGAGAAGCCTACTAGTCTCCTGTTCATGGGGCCCTGAAGTTCAGGGCAAGGCCCTCTCTAGGTGGTCATGGGGTCCTGATAAAATCCTCCCAGAGCCCCTGAAATTTGTTTATGCAGGTGAATCAGGAGGCAGGGGCCCTGGGAAGAGGGTGGTTACTGAGTGTCTGCTCTGTGCCAGGCACTGAGCTTCACCCTTCATGTTCCTTGTTTCCTGTCTCTCCAGGAGGTCAGTATTATTATCATTCCTATTTCACAAATGAGGAAACAGGCTGTGAGGTTAAGCAACTTGCAGAGGCCCCTGGGGAGTGGCAACACTAATGTTCAAAGCTAAGGCTGCAGATGACAAAGCTGTTTCTTTTCTCAGCAGTGTGCTGCCTGTCTCAAGGAGGTAAGCGCGCTTGCTGGGCGTTCCTCTTGGCTGGAAGGGAAGCACCTAGGACTGCCACCTCTGATGTGGGAAACAAATGCAGAAGGAAATGGAGGTAACATTAAATGTCCTTACAACCTGCAGCCCGTTGACAAACACTTGAGGCAGGCAGAGTATGATGTTCCTCCAGAAATCTCCCAACTGTCTCAATTTTAATGCCTTGCTAGAGGGTAAAATATCCTTGGTTTGAGAACAGCAAGGTCTCCAGTATCCTGTGAGTCTTCTTTAGCTGTGAAAATCCTTTTGGAACTTCTCTTACCTTTACTTCCCCCAACCCCAAAGTTGCTCCTCACAATCTCCGGGCAGCGGCTCTTTCTGCCCATGGGTCCTATACCCATGCTTCAATAAAACCACCTTTTTGCACCAAAGATGTCTCAAGAATTCTTTCTTGATGGTCGGCTCTGGACCCCAACAGCACTACTCCAAAAACTACCTCACCTCCACACAGGAGATAACCTGAGGACAATGCAGGGGCAGTATGATTAACGTGTGTATGGGCAGGTGTCTCAACCATCCCTTTTTTGTCGTTTTCCTTTCCTTTCCTTTCCTTTCCTTTATTTATTTATTTATTTATTTATTTATTTATTTAGATTAACCTAATAGAGAAAGCCCCTTAGTCCCTATAGTTCCTCTCAGATTATGGGCTGTCTGAGCAAGCTGGTAATGTCTTGAAGGTCTAAGGCCAGGAGGCATTTCAAAACTTGCTCTGGAAAACAGAAGCATCAGAACATCACACGGAACCAGAGAGCTCAGAAGGCTGCTGTGAAACCCAGGACACATCTTCCTTCCCACACGGCAGTTCCAGGTGCGGTGGTTATTATGTGCCATGAACATGAGGAGGGCACATACTGAAGTCCCATTTAGCACTTGGTTCATCTGACCGGCATGCAGCAGGAAACTGGATAATTTTTTTTTTCCCCTTGGATGAGGCATAGCAAGCTGATTAATGATGTGAGGGAGAGTGGGCTAAGGAGGGGAGTTCTACAAATGTTTCCTTTCCGAGAGCCATTGCAGGCATGGGGAAAGAAAGGTGTGCATTGTAAGGGGGTGGCAGGCAGTACTGGGCTAATTAGGGTTTGGTTAATGCTGGTGAGTGCTGTTACTAATGGGAGAAATGGGATCATTTGTTAACTTTACTTAGGAAAGTGAGTGTTGAAGGCAGGATGGAGAAAAAAGGTGAGCATGGCCCATTCTACCTAAGCCAAATGAAAAGTGGAAAAAACTCCTCATGATTTTCCTTAAAAAAGCAAGACCCCGATTTCACACGGTTACCAAGCTCCCTCGCCTTTGTAAGAAAGTGATCACCAATTTCTACCTTGCCTGCCTGTTTTTCAGGACCTTTGGCCATCTTCCAGTTGACCTTTTCTCCCTGTTCAACATGCAGATTTTTAAATGGAAGTTGTCTTGAAGGCATGTGTTATTAAGAACTTACTGTGAACTGTGCTCTGTGCTTTGACTTGCATGATTTCATGCAAGTTTTACAACACAATTGTGAGATGTATATATGCATCTAATTCCTATTTTACAGATGCAAAGATTAAAGCCCAAAGCCCTAATCTACACAACCAGGTGGCACTTTCATTCTTCAAGGCCTTATGTTTTGTAGAGCATCTTTACCTTTAAGACTCCCCAGGATAATCTTTACAACTTATTTTCTAAAGCACAAGAGTTTTCCTTTTCTTTTAATTCTTTCCCAATCCATCTGACACATTCCATTCCAGTGTCCCACAGAAAGAGTTCTCTGGCCCTTTGAATTCATAGTAACCCCTGAGTCATGTGGGTAACCAAGATGGACTGACCCAAGAAATATGAACTTGAAAAACAGCTTATTCTTTGCTAGTGAATTCTGAATGGCATACTCTCCTCTCTGGATAGCCTTCCCAGAACTTGTACATTGCAGACGTGACCTACATAGGTGGAAGGCTGACATAAAAGTCATCTGGGCAGAGCCTAGTGTATGTGCCCATTGGCCTTCAGTCAATATTTTGAACAAAGAAGTTCCACTTATCAGCTTTCAGCAAGAGTGCTCTGCATAGGCACTATGCACAGGGTCGATATGATGACCCCTCCTTAATCATGTTCCCAGACCTGTAAAGACATGGTCTCACCCAATAGGGTTTATATTTAGAAATATGAAGACTCATTCTTTAGACTATTGAATTAACTGCACAGGATTTCAGATTGACCTGTTGTTAACCTGGGTATTGGAGAAGTTCCCTCAAGAGGAAGTACAATTAAGCAGTTATTGAAGCTTTAAAAGCAGGTAGGACTGAGAATCTTGATTCTACCAATTGTCAGTTTTGTGACTTTGGACAAGTTACTTCACTCTGCTTGGTAGTTGAAAAGTAGTAAATAGTATAAAATGTGTAAAGTGTCTTTTAATTCCTAAAGATTTCAAACCATCCCTAGGGAGCAGCATCCAAAAAGGGGAAAGAAAAATTAGTCGCTGAAAACCTGTGAAGACCTGAACACTTACACAATGTTACTTCCCCAGAATTATACAAGATAAAGCAAGTCATGGGCAGGCCTGAATTCAAGGGGTGGGAAATAAACTCTACTTCCTGTTGGGAGTGGCTGCAAAATAATGTGCATGACTCAGTCAGCCACAGAACCAGGTACTCTGAGCCGAACATACTGCAGGTATTGCCCATGTAGTTCTCCCTTAAAAACTCTCAAAGTAGGCATTACACACCCATTTTATAGACATGAAAAACAAGGCTTAGAGACATTAAGAACTTATCTGAGATTAACCAAGTAGTTACTAGCACATCTCGATTTTAACAGGTTTTACTCCAAAACCGACACTGATAACTTAGATATATACATTAAAGGCCAATCTCATGAGCAATGCCTCCATTTCTATAGGAAGGAGCTAAGAGAAATATATTACTTTATCTTTACATTTATTTTTTTAGGACTATTCCAAAGAAAACATCTTGAGTTTATACACTCTCTATTAGGTGTCAAGGTGCTTCCAGGTCTGTTCAATGCCAGCCTCAACAATCTATCGAGAGAGAAGTGTCAACCACTCCTCCAAAAATGTCCAAAGACACAAATCCAAGGAACTTAGAAAGAGGCTCAAACAACTCTTCATATATTACTTTTCCCAGCCCATACTCTCAAAAAATAGGAAATGTCTTTAAATCAAGTGCTAAGAGCAGCCCTAGTTAGCTCATGTTCCCAGAGATAGATGATGTCCGTTAAATGAGTGTTGTAAGCAAATTTTTAAGATGACTCCTCCACAAAAAAACACTCCCCTTTGAATAGCTCCCTCCCCTGTGAATACAATGGGACATTACTTCCATGATTATGTTATTGTACATGGCAAAAGGGATTTTGTAGCTATAGTTAAGGTTACTCATCAGTTGACTCTAAGTTAACTGACAAGGAGATTATCCAGGTAAACATAACCTAATAATGTGAGTTCTTTAAAAACAAAGAGTTTTCTCTGTCTGGTAACAGCAGAGAAAGGGAGTGAGATTCAAAACATGAGAGGAATTCAACCAAGGCAGGTTCTCCATTAATGAGATGAAGAATGTAGGGCAAGAATCTGAGAATGGCCTCCTCACGCTGAGAGTAACCCTTGACCAACATCCAACAATTTGGACTTCAGTCCTACAGTCACAAGATACTAGATTCTGCCAACAACATGAATGGGCTTGGAAGCAGATTTTTCCCCAGAGCTTCCAGATAAGAGCCCAGCCTGGCTGACACCTTGATTTCAGCCTTAGGAGACCTTGAGCAGAGAACCCAGATGAGCCTATCTAGATTTCTGTTTTACAGAACAGTGAGACAATAAACTGACATTGTTGTAAGCTGCTAAATGAGTGAGGATTTATCATACAGCAGTAGAAAATGAAAACAGCAAACCGATCCAAGTGGCAGATGGAGGCAATAGGACAACCTGAGTCTTTCCCTTTCTCCAGAACCCTCCTCTATCATCTCAGGCAAGGCATACCTGTTGACTAATCTTAGGCCTGATATTCCCCAAACTATTTACTCTGTGATATGGGCAGTGTCCATGGCTTACTATATTAAATTTTCTATGATAGTCTTGATTTGAAATATATCATTAGACCACATGTTTTCATTTTCAATACCTCGCCTTATTTAGGTAGTAAAGCATTAGTCATAGGATCACAGCAATGCTTTATGCAATATTCTGTTCACTCACCAAAACAAAATAATTAACACCCATTATTGCTAGGCACCTTATTATACTAACAGTCATCTTCACAACCTCTCTGACAGGTAGATATTATTCCAATTTGGAGGTCAACAGAACTAAAGTTTGAATGGAGTTAAGTGGTCCAGAGACACTGACCAGCAGCAGTTGGATTTGAACCCAGCTCAGTCTTACTCCAAAGTTCAGAACACTATTGGAGAGTGATGCATAGATCTGTAAAATGGGCTGTGAAGAAAGCATATTAGTGATTACCTCATGCTGGAAAAGGGGCAGATGGGGCATGATATCTCAAGGGTGCTAGTTTATTTTTGAAATGATGACAATATTCTAACATCGATTGTAGTAATGGTTGTAAAACTCTGTGAATACACTAAAAACCAATGAATTACACACTGTAAATGGATGAATTGTATAGTGTATTAATTATACCTCAATAAAGCAGTTTTCTAAGAAGAAAACTGAGAAGGATCTTGTAGAAGAAGTTGAGGTATATGAGGCAAGGGAAGCAGGTGAGGAATGGGTGTGGGCTAAGTTATGGAAAGCCTTGCATATCAGGCCAATCTGACTAAAATCTGTTCCTTCAAAAATAATGGGTCCCTACAAAGGGTTTTAAATAAGGGAGTGAAAAAATCCTATTAGTGTTTTAGAAAGATACCTCCAGTGGCTCTGCAAATGAATTTAAGAAGAGGGATGCAATACTGTAGACCTGGAGGTTGATAAAGAGACTCTTGCTTAACTCACTGAGAAGATGGACTTGACCTAAAGCTAATAGAATGGAAGAAGGCCTAGTGTTTGAGAATCAATGCAGACAGAAAAGAAATGTAACTTTTTGAAAGCCTGAGATAAGGAAGAAGGAGAAGCAAAAGAAAACTGGACTTTCTAGTCTGAGAGGCCAGCTTTGTAAGGACAATGCTGCCTGGCATTTTATAGAGCCTGGGGGAACTGGACCCATGGCAATTCTGGGCGGTGGAGGGAGAGGGAGTTGGGTACCTGTAAATTCTACTTAGATCCAAGGGCTCAGCCCTCTAGCCAAATATAAATGATACTGATATGTGGGTCCTATACCCAGAGATTCCGATTAAGCCTGCCTGTGATTATGGACTGGGCAGTGGAATTTTTAAGAGCTCCTAAGTCATTCTAACATGCAGCCAAGCATGTGAACCTCTGGCTTGGATGTTCCTTTCCAGCTGAGGCTGGCAGAAGAGGGCACAGCTATTCCTTGCCAAATGCTTATAGCCTAGCCAATAAAACATGGCTCTGCTGAACAGAGGTGTAGCCCCATCATCAGTTACTTGGGGTCTGACGGGACCATCCAAGAGGCAGTTTCACTGATGGTGGGTTTTACTAAAACAGATAAAATTTAAGGTAAGGAGAAGACTATTTGAACTGGTTAACATGGAATCAGTGGGCTAGCTAGAGCTGTACTGTAGAGTAAGAATTCCTAACTACTCTAGTGCAGTGATTCTCAAAGTGTGGTTCTCAGACCAGCAACATCAACTTCATCTAGGTACTCATTAGAAATTCAGATTCTTGGGCTCTAATCCCAACTTAATGATCACAAACCTTGGAAATGAGGCCCAACAATCTGCGTGTATTTTTTAAAGTAAGCTTCTTAAAAATTTTGAAATAATTATAGATTCATAGGCAATTGTAAGAAATAATACCAGGGGTGCCTGGGTGGCTCAGTTGTTAAGCACCTGCCTTTGGCTCAGGGTGTGATCCCAGAGTCCTGGGATCGAGCCCCACATCAGTCTCCTCCGCTGGAAGCCTGCTTCTTCCTCTCCCACTCCCCCTGCCTGTGCTCCCTCTCTCGCTGGCTGTCTCTCTCTCTGTCAAATAAATAAATAAAATATTAAAAGAAATAATATCAAACAATCCCATCACCCTTTGCCCAATATATCCCGATGGCATCTTGCCAAACTGTAATACAGTATCACAGCCAGGATATCAACATTGATACAAACAGGTTAAAAATACAGAATTCTTCCACCATCATAAGGTATCTCTCATGTTGCCCTTTTATAACCATATCTAATTTCTTCTTGCCCTCACCTACTTCTTAAACCCTGGCCACTATTTTCCCCATTTCTATAATTTTATCATTCAACGATGTTATATAAGTGGAATCAAACAGAATATAACGTTTGGGGATTGGCTTTTTTCACTCAGTATAATTCTCTGGAGAGTCATCCAGGTTATTGTGTGAATCGAGGGTTTGTTTCTTTGTATTGCCGAGTAGTGTGATGTTTGTGTAACCATTCACCTATGGCAATCTTGTTTCAACAAGCCGTCCAGGCAATTCTGATGCATGTTTGTTTTTGAGAACCACTGATCTCTAGACAAAGAACTTAAAAAGATAGGGAAGAAAAAAGGCATTTTTCTACTTCGACTTCCTACTCTGAACTTACAGGTCTTCTCAGAGAGATGGGAAACCACTCCTTTTCATCTTCACCACTACTGTTAACACAGTACTCTGTATCCTGCTATGGCTGCTATGCATTTCTTAAGGGATTGATGTATTTATTTAAGAAATATTTATTGCGGTGCCTCCTAGTAACTGTTTCAGGCACCAGGAAGACAGCAGTGGAAAAGGTATACCGGTCCCTGCTCATGAATAACTTTCAAGACAGTGAGGCCAGAGGAGACAATAAACAAATATAGTCAGGTCGAAATAAATGCCGTCAGCTTACAGCCCAACCAACCCGAGGTGGCCCTCTTGAACACAACTCCAACATGAGCACTTGGATTCTGATAGGCCCATCCAGCTACATGTTTGAATCTACTGGTCACTGTGGAAAGATTTTGTACGAGGAACTTTACTTTAGCTGAGAAAGAAGGTACTCAGGAAAATATTATTCATAAGAGCAAAATCTTGGATATACTCCAAATATTCAATAGTAGGGAAATACTTATGCAAATTGTAGCAGACCCACTCTAGAGCATATGGAATCATTAAATTGATGGTTACTCGGAGCAGGTAATAGCATGAAAATACCTGTGTTTAATCTTATATAGAAAAAAATCAAGATACTGTGTTATGAATCCTATATAATTCTAATAATATTTTACAAAGGAAGAAAGATTAAATTTCAAACAAATGGATGAAAAAAACTTTGGAAGAATATAATTGTGATTATGACTATCAGGATACTGAGTTCACAGACGCTTTCTTTTTTTGAACTCTCTAATTTTCACTAAATTTTATTATCTTTGAACCTATCTATCTACATACATATAAACATTTTAAAATACTAATAAATGTTGACATTCTGACATGTTAGTGACTTTTGTGTCTTTACACTCAGAGAAGAAAAGCTATGAAAGCAACAGAGCCACTTTCCACAATATTAATTTCAATAGATCAGGGTGGACATGGTGAAGAAAAAGATTCTTCAGGTCTTCGCAGTATATTAGTGCCTAGTTGTATTACTCAATATGTATCCTATGTTATGAAAATCTCCTGGCTAAAGGAGAGTTTACTAGTGTCCTCAGAAATTTTGCATAATATCACAACCTCATAAGAAAATAAGAAATAGCAGGATAGCCAAGTAGGAGTCATGTCCCACAAATGACTCTGCAATGCTCTCTTAGCTCTGTCAAGGGAATGGGTATATTCCTCTCAGAAACCATGGCAAGAATCAAAACACATTTGCCAAAAATAGATGGAGAATGCCTATTTAGACATGTTTGTGGTATTCCACAATGTCTTTTAAGCCTTTTATTGAGCTCTTTTTTTAAAACAAAAACTAGAACTGACAATGAAAATTTCATTGTAAAAACCAACTTTGGGTGATCTGGAAAGGGTGCATGACAATGTCAGAACATTGCAGCATCTTGGCTTTATTATTAAGGTTGAACTCACGGAGAAGCAAATCCAAGACAAACAGAAGATATGTTGCTGTGATGGTTTTTTTATGTAACAACTGGACCGGGCTAAGGGACGCTCAGATAGCTAGTTAAACATTATTTGGTGTGCGTACATGATTGTAATCTGGAAGAGATTAGATCTGAATCAGTAGACTGGGTAAAGAAGATCCACCCTTACCAATGTGGACAGATTTCATCCAACTCACTGAGGGTTCAAACAGAACAAAAAAAGGTGGAGGAAGGGTGAATTCTCTCTCTCTTCTTGAGGTAAAACATCCGTCTTCTCCTCCTGCCCTCAGACATCAGAGCTCCTGATACTCAGACCTTCAGACCCTGGGGCTTAAACCAGTGGTCCCTTGGGTTTTCAGGCCTTTGACCGTGGATTGGGAGTTCACCATTGCCTCCCCTGGTCATTCAAACTGACGCATATCACTGGTTTTCCTGGTTCTCCAGCCAGCTGATGGCATACTGTGTGACTTCCCAGCCTTCACAGTCATATGAATCAGTTTCCATAGTAAACGACTTCTTATATATCTGTGTATCTCCTATTGATTCTGTTTCTCTAGAGAGCCCTGACTAACACAGCTGCCTACACATATGTGTAGTTTTCAGTGCTCCACAATAAAGTTAATCATCAAAAGATAATAAAGAAAAACAAATCAGGAAATTTGAAAAAATACAAATAATTATTTAATATCAACCTCAGCACTCAGAACAAAATGATATATTTAAATCTCAGTACATAAAATAATTCAAAACATTCATGAGGCTCATATTCTATCCTAAGCTGTGTGTTATGGGAAAAGACCAATAATCAAGGAACTTATTGAATATATGGATGCTGATTTACATGGAAGAGTCATGGAAAGGACCAGAAGGAAAAGCCTATCTTGGCTGTAGACTAGAAGGACCAGACAGAAACCAAAGACTCTTTCATTCCCTCCTCTCTGAAAAGTCTTCCTCCTGTGTCTCAGAGCTCCCCAGCTTTTGTTCCTAATTGCTACTCTAACTGCCCCCTCCACCAGTAGGGCTAGAGAGTTTAGGGTATGGGAAGAATCACCAAACTGACATTTGATTGATTATACATGTATATGAACAACGAGTATTTAAACTTCTGTTCCTACAACCAGATTGCATTGGAGACCAGAGATGTCTATTTGAATTCTCTAGTATAGCTACAGCAGAATTATAAATAAAACAGTAATAGCTAACAATTTTTAATCACTTATAAATACCAGGCACTGTCTTGAGTACTTCATACTAGTTCAACCATCACAACTACCATTTGATGTTGATCATTTTCTCCACGTTATAAATACGGAAATTGAGATTTAGGAAGGTTAAACCACTTGTTCAGGGTCACCCCAAGATCCTGGCAGGGGCTGAGTTGCAGGAGGACAGTGGAGAAAGAATTCAAACCCAGGTCCTCTAAACTTGAGCCTGCATGTTTCACTTCCTGGAAGACCCCTTAGAGACCTTCGCTCAAAGTCAAAAACTTCTTCTGATTTTGAAACAAAGTTATCAACTCCAATTACAAGAGGTGGAAATCTGCCTTTGTTCATGATGGTTCCACCAACTCAGGCTGGTATGTGAGTCTCTTATTTAAAGCTTGGGTGATGATAAAATCAGAGCCATAAAATGCATTATATTAGTAGACCCTGTAAACCAGAGTTGGGGGCTGGATTTACATATTTTCTGTGTATATACAAGAGGGACAAATGAGTGTTTAGAAGTTCAAGGATGGGGCAAATGGCAAGAAAGATGGGGAAAATGGCAAGAAAGATGGTGCGAGTACCATTCTACTACACTGTGTCTGGTCATAGGGAGAATGCTTTGAATTTGTGACATAGAAATGGTCTTGGCACTGTGAAAGACCCAACACTAAGGCTAAAAACGAGTCTAAACTCCTTGTCTAGAACGAAATCTCAGCTATCAAAAACAGTCTGCAGATTGCAGAAAGTTCTCCAAAATCTGTCAGGATGAACAATAATAAATGATTGGGTCCACAAATGAGTTTACCATTCATTTTGGCACTGCCAGAAAATGTACAGCCACAGTGGGGTTTATATCATGAGTAAAATAGTAATGTTTAAAAAGAAAGAAGCAGTAATATTGATATTGTTTCATATTAAACATTTTAACATTGTTTAGACATCACTTCCTAAAAACTCTAAGAATGGTTATGAGTGGATGTACTCAAATATGAAGAAATACTATTGCTTTTTTTATAATCACATATTCAGATTCAGTTTGTTACTATGGAATCACATATGATGTCATAAATTTGACATTCTAAATGCAAACCTAGGCAGAGCAACAGAAACATCAGGAAATGGAGCTGGGGAGAGGAAAACCTGCATAACAACAAAAGAAATTCAGGACTTAAAAGCAATGAGTCAAACATCTCTGAAACAGAAAAAGAAGGTGAGTGAATTGAATGTACTAGCATCTCGCCAAAGAGCTAAGGAAATGTAGACATCAACAAATGTAGATATCATTACCTCTGGGAATGTTCTGCAACAATTAAATCACTTCAGATAACGACTACTTGTGGAGTACAGGGAAGGAAAATAAAGAATATGAAGAATGGAGAAAAATGAGATTAAAGCATTCAGAATCAGTCAATCTAATAATTCAGCATTATTAAGCATATGCTCATATGTTAGTGGCAAAAGGTGAAAACACTGTTGCTATCTTTGAAGAATGCACAGCCTAGTAGGAAAGAGAATACATAAACAAAGTACAATTCGGTGCTCAGTAAAAGTATGTACAAAAGACACAGGCAACACGAAGGAATGTTTAACTCTGGGAACTTTTCCCAGGTCATGCTGAGCTGGGTTTTGAAGAACATAAGGAGAAGAGGAGGTTACAAGGAGATAGGGTGATACATAGGCAAATACAAGTGATTTAGCACAAGCAAACATAGAGATAAAAGTGTACCATGGAGGGCAAGTTGGAGGTAGACAGGATACACCATGAGGCTCCTGGTCTGTAAAACCAAGTGAATGAAGAGTGTACACAGAAATGAAGCATAATTAGATTAATCCTTTATAAATATCACTTTAAATAGATAGGGTCAATGGATCTAGAAGTTGGGAGGAGTTGGGGTTATGAAATCTAATCAAAAGTCTATAATTCTAAGAATTCAGGCCCATAATGATCTGAGATCTGGAACAAGGCAATGATAATAGGGATGGAGAAAAGGGATTGAGTTTTAAATATCTTTTGCAGTTATAAGTGACAGGATGTGGGGAGTGGCTGGTGACGATGTGGGGAGTGGCTGGAAGGATTTTAGGATCAGTTCCAGGACCACACAGCTCTGCCATTCTCTGCAGTCACAAACTCAATCATCCAACTAACACTGATGCAAAAAGAGTATTATGCATCAAACTGAGGGCTTCAGAGGGGAGGGGGGTGGGGGAATGGGACAGACTGGTGATGAGTAGTAAGGAGGGCACGTATTGCATGGTGCACTGGGTGTTATATGCAACTAATGAATCATCGAACCTTGCATCAGAAACCAGGGATGTACTGTATGGTGACTAACATAATATAATAAAAAAACATTTAAAAAAAAAGAGTATTATGCAGACTGCTCCCGAGCACATTGGTCTAAGCTAGAAGATGAGCTCTTAAACACAGAAATAACACTAATCTCGATCGCAATACAGCTACCGAATTAGCATGAAACAATACAAATAATGCTCCAATACGATGGTATTTCCTGCAATTGAAAATGAACATATTTGAATAGTGTCCATGACACAAATCATCTCCCTGTGCTCTCCTACAGTCTTCCCCATTAGTTTGTTCACAAGAAACCTCTTTTTACTCTAGCTTGAAAATATGTACAGAAGGCAGGACTGTCAATAGATCTGCACAGGATTAAGAACCTTGATTTTAAAAAACAGGCTATTATGGGTGAGGTTTAGATCCACAGAAGATTAGAGTTAGGGTTTATTAAGGAAACAAACAAAAGAAGTTTCAATTCTACACAGCCAAAGGAAAAGTTCCTTAAGTAGCAACCTTCAGAGTAGTAGAGAAAATAAGTTATTCTGTGTGAGCATGCCACATTTAAATCAAAGTCCTGCTGAGCTCTGGAAAATTCTCCCATAGCCTTTTGCCTGATATCATTTGTTTAAATGATAAATGCCTCATGCCTCAAATCTATAAACCAACAAATTTCTATATTAAAGATTGTTTACATAGTTCTCTGATATGTGTTATTTTTATTAACGTCTGTTAGAACAGAGGGAAAAATGTCTAAAATTTATATATATCTATATATATTTTATACTGGCAATGAGACAAATTCTAATTTTTATTCATCCTTTTATTCCCAAACTCAAGGTTTCTAATGCTCCTGAGATTAATTAATAAACATTCTTTGTTTCCATATTAAGAATGAGACTGGATCGAGGAACTCAAAAGACAGCCTAGACACAGACAAAAGAAAGGATTCTGAGAAATCAGGAGTTCGTCTGAGCACTCAGGTGAGCTGACCTCTTTTAGAGTTGGAGAGAGAATTAAGGAGCAGAAAGCATAACGGAAATTTAAGGGAACAGGAAAGTTCTGGGAGAGAAGACTGAGCTGCCAAGATTTCTATTAAGGGACACCTAATGTCCTCATGAAGAGGTTAAGGACAAACTAGGAGAAGTTGGTCCCTGCCTTCCCCACCAGTAGACAACCCCACCGCCATCTTCTCTGCTCAGCCTATGGGAGGAGACTGATCTTTGCGCAGATCAGGGAGGGGAGGGGAGTCTGGCCATCGCATTGACCATTTTCTGCACAATCTTTCAGATGAGGCGTGCAGTCAATCCGAATCACTTGCTGAGATGTTGCCCCATGCGAGGTCACTCGTCGTGTNNACGCTGCCTTTGTGCAGCTGAGGGAACAGTACCTCTTGGCCCCTGCCGCACAATACGTATTTATATTCACATGTGCCTGTTGTGGGAGCAGGGCCGGCAGATCACCATGATCAGGGTGAGCAGAGATCAAACTACTGATTTTGGAGGGGAACCACAGGCAATCTGGGTGAGGGGAAGGATACGGGGAATAGAAACTTCCACTTGCCTCTCCATAGTGTCTTCCAGTCTGATTCCTCCCAAAGGAAATGCTAGAGTGCTCTACTCCCCCTTAGGCCGCTGCTTGGGAGCCCTGATGCAGCCTCACTTAGATGCTAGCCGCCCATGTCTTTGTAATGTGCTCAAAAATGGTAAATGTGTCTTCTTAGCTTCAGCTAACAGGCTTAACCTTAAGGGAAGAAGTGGGCAAAAGATCAGAAAAATGGTCAACTCTACCATGTTCCATATAAGAAGAGTCACAGGTGAAAAAATACGAGACCAGATTTGTTTCTTAGTTTTGGATTCTCCTCCAGGTGGATCTCCACTTTTTGCTCATCACAGAATTTAGGATTGGGCCAGAGCTAGAATAGTACCTAAGGGTCAATGTTGAATTAAGGTCATATAGGACAGGGACCTTCTCATCGGGTTCTACTATGTTTAGCTTGAAATGGTTGTTCTGTAGGCATGTGCATGGCAGGAGTGGGTGGTGGGGTATTACACCCCTGGGTCTCTTCTTTCCTCCAAAGGGATCGCAGGAACTATCACTGCCAAAGACTGATTCTCGAGGGTACCTTGTGCGAAATCAGTGGTCCCGAACTTCACGAAGCCCATCCACCAGAGGTCCATCAATAGACGAACCCCGAAGCAAGAGCACCAGTCTTAAGGTAGAGATGGGAGATGAAATGAAGGAGAACATGATATAATAATGATGATAACGATAATAATAATAGTTAACATTTATTGATGCTTTCTATGTCCCAGGCCCTGTTCTATATACTTCACATGTTTTAGCTAATTCAGTCATCATTACAACAAACAAAAAAAACAAATCCATAAGCCTCATTCCACAGTTGAGAAAATTGAAACACAGAGTAACTTGCCTAAGATCTCATATTAATAACACTAATAGAGGTAGATTAAGACCCAGGGTCACTAAGTCTATAAGCTGTACACTTATTTAATGATTAAGCCCTTTGACTTCTCCTTCCTTTCTTCATTCATTCAACAATTATTTAATGAGTAATCAAGCCTTAGAAGACGGAATAGATCAATGTTTATAGCAGCAATGTCCATAACAGCCAAACTATGGAAAGAGCCCAGATGTCCATTGACAGATGAATGGATAAAGAAGATGTGGTATACATATATATAATGGAACACTACTCAGCCATCAAAAAAATAAAAAAGAAACTTGCCATTTGCAACAACGTGGATGGAACTAGAGGGTACTATGCTAAGTGAACTAAGTCAATCAGAGAGAAACAATTATCATATGATCTCACTTATATGTGAAATTAAAGAAACAAAACAGAGGATCATAGGGGAAGGGAGGGAAAAATAAAACAAGATGAAATCCAAGAGGGAGACAAACCATAAGAGACTCTTAATCACAGGAAACAAACTGAGGGTTGCTGAAGGGGAAGAGGGTGGGGGGATGGAGTAACTGGATGATGGACATTAAGGAGGGCATGTGATGTAATGAGCAGACTGATGAATCACTGAACTCTACCTATGAAACTAATAATACACTATATGTTAATTAATTGGGTTTAAGCTAAAAAAAAGAAGAAGAAGGGGTGGAAAAATCAACAAAGTAGAAAAATTGTTGAAAAGTGTTAGATTGTGTGGTGCTTTGGTCCCTTAATTAGGCCTGGCCCCATGAGAAGAAAATGCTAGTTTTGAAATTAAGTTTTTGGATGCACAGAGAGTGACAGACCTCACCACTGGGAGAACATGTATCTCTGTGAAAAGTGGCTCAATAGTCTAACCAAGAATATGCCTTTTGAAACATGTGAAACAATCACAAAATCTGAAATAATACATAGATGCCTAATAATTTATTGCACACCTTACTAAAGGCATTTTTCTCTAGAATCCTTCCTTTTTATAAAGGAAGATTCTCTCTCCAAATAAGCTCCACTGACAGAGTTCTGAAGGCAATGGGAAGATACTTGGTTCTCCAGTCTACCAACCTTCCCAGCAATCACTGAATTAATCACAGGGCAAATGTAGAAAGAGATACCTCCAGGTACTTTGTAGAGTCTGCTGGTGGGAGCATCTGGTCTAGTTGCTCATAGAGTTAACTGGAGGTCACAGATAAAGGCAGTGGTTAGCAATGACCTTTACTCAAGCCCTCCATCCTACCTGGAGGTCTCTGACTGAGCAAGCATAAGGGAAGCAAGCAACAGAACTTTGCAAACTACAGGCCAGCTGGGTTGGCTACCGGCAAGGAAGAAGATCTGTCAACTCCAGGGGGAAAAAAAGTGCGAAGTGCTGATGGGAGAAGGTAGGGGAAAATAAAAGCAGTCTATCTCTGTGTTCATGTAACAGAAATATCCAATAACTGGGGCCCTGAAACATCCGAGCCCCTTCAAGCCCTGCTGAAAGGAGCTAGGATGAACCAGGATCCAACTAAGGGCTAAGAATGGAACAGAGGGAAGGGGAAGGCTTCTTGACTCCTGCCAAGCAGAGATGGGGACAGGTGAGCATCTAACTCAGACTTCCGCTTTCTTGCTCCAGCTCCCCAGTAGCTCCACGACCTCCCGGACTTCATCCACCTCCCCCAGCCAGCAAGATTCCCTGAAGCAGCTGCCAGAGGAGCCCTCGCCGCCCACGCCGCCTATGCCTCCCACTCCACCCATGCCTCTCGACTCGCGTCCTCCCACCCCCCCGGAGCCCCATAGCTCTTCCCGGCGCAGCACCAAGATGCATGAGAATCCCGAAGCCTGGGCTCACGGCATCGTGCGGGACATCAGGGACTCCCGGGACTCCACGCAGCTGCGGGATTATCCGCGCACGCCCCCCACCGAATGGAAGTCATACGCCCAGCGCAGATCCACCTACTCCTCCCAGCTAGACCGGGACTGTCTGTCGGAACTGCCCAGGCAGCATCATCAACGGGAGGAAGAGGAGGACGAGGACGAAGCCTACTGGGCCTCAGTGAAAACTCTCTATGAGAAGATCCCGAGCTGCTCCCGCCCCCGACCGGTGAGCAGGGCCCACCCATCTGGTACTGGAGACTCCCCTCCTGGCAACCCTCCAAACCTGAGTGTCCCCCAGCCTCCCCTCTCTACAGTGTGTAGGGAAGTCCTGCCCAGACCCCTGCTTCTCCCCTACCCCTGCAACCTCAGGAGTTGGGAGGGAATCCCAGCCCTTGGCTGTCTCCAGCATCCCAGCGCCCCAAAGCGAGGCCTAGCTGTTTTCTTCCCTCCTTGCCCTGGCATGAGCCCCTTTCCAGAGTCCTTCCCTCTGTGTGACTGACCTTCCTGCCATTGGCGCCCCTCTCTGCAGCCCAAACCCAAGAATGCCATCACCATCGCTGTGTCATCCCGGGCGCTTTTCAACATGGTGGACGGCAGGAAAATCTATGAGGAAGAGGGTCTAGAAAAGTACATGGAATATCAGCTCAACAACGAAAATGTCATCCTGACCCCAGGGCCCGCATTCCGCTTTGTTAAGGTACCCTGCAAAACTGTGTTTGGAAGGTCAGGACCCTGGATGGAGAGGGAAGGACCCAGGCAGGCCCTTGGGATCTCAACCAGTTTCCCTTATAATTCCTGGTCCCCCGTTGTAATTCTTGCCCTTTTCGAGTTGACCCCAGGTCAGCTTACACTTCCAAAAAGGCTCCTAGACTGGTGAGGAAGGGCCTCCAGTTCTAGATTTGGGATGTTGAGAAGGCCCTCAGTGGAGTTCTAATCAAGACACCTGTAAGAAAAAACCTTTGTTCCCTTCCTAGGAGTGGTAACCAGAAGCAATAATGAGTTTACAATCCCAGCAGTAGAAACAAAAGCCTCATTAAAATGAGATGAAATTCACTTTAGCTGCTTTTGCCTCAAACATAACATACTAAGAAAATCAAGATGATCTTGGTTGGCTCTTGGGGGGGGGCATGATTTTAATACAATAAGTAAGGTTCTCTGAACTTACACTGAAATGTATAGCACTTGTAACACTGATCCCCTATATAACTTATACAAATGTTACACAATAACATCATAACCAGCCAGAAAAAATGACAACTACAAGTTGTGAGTAGAAAGTACTTATGGAGCATGGTAGAAGCATGGGTGGAAACCACTAACCTAAAGACTCATGTTTAAAAAATAGACAAAGTGAGTTGGTAGCACATATCCTAAAATTGGAACAATACAGAAACCATTAGCATGGCTCCTATGCAAGGATAACATGCTAACTTATGAAGCATTCTATAGTCTATATTTTCATAATAAATAATAATCACCAGATGATCAAGAAAAGAAAAGCAGATTTCAGGAATTAAAAAAAAAAAATTGACAGGGCCTGAAAGGGTTAGCCTGATCCTTCTCTCTACCTACCCCAAAGAGAGAATTCTAGGAAACCAAATATTGTAACAATTTTCAACAAACGTTACCTATCTATTCAGCAAACACTAACTGAGGTCCTGTATATAAGAGGCTGAAAATAGAGAAATGAATGGCATAACCCTGCCTTAAAGGAGCCATAATCTCTTAGTGAAGAGTCTTCAGAGTTTGAATTTGACACCAATGATATCCTTTCTCTCCAGACTCCAGACTCCAATGGCCACCTTGCCTGGCCCTCTTTACATGCACTCATGTTTGTAACCTGCAGGCACTGCAGCATGTCAATGCTAGACTCCGTGAGCTGTATCCTAATGAACAGGACTTATTTGATATTGTACTGATGACTAATAACCATGCCCAAGTGGGAGTGCGGCTTATAAACAGCGTCAATCACTACGGTAAGTAAAATAAATACCATGTGGAAGAACAGCTTGCTGCTCTGAGAGAGAGAAGCCATGTTATTTTGCTAACTGTAGCCTAACTAATGCAGTGTCTTTGATACTGACACCCCCTTCTGCGTGAGGAATGTTTATTTGCCTATGTCAGAGAAAGAGAGGCCATGTTCATTTTTAACTTTAGCACAGAGTTGGGCCCAAAGCTCTGGACTTAACTTGTCAAGTGCGAATTTCAAAGTCTTAATCCCAGCTCCTGCAATATATTTCTCTGTTTTATGTTTTTCACTTCTGAACTTGACTTCAAGGAGCCATCAACCCAGAGGCTTTCTCTGTATGATCAAACTTCTTGCTCACCACAGATCTGGGTTTAAGGTTTATGGGTTTTCACCTTTCCTTTCCACTCTTACAATCTGATTCTCCCTGACTGCTCTCCCCACACATCAAATCCATACCCATGTCAGCAAAATTGTCTTTGTTCCTTTACATGGAAATTTTGACTAACTCTAGTCTCCTCATAGCATTTCCATCAGTGTGTTGGATTCTTTAAGAGAAAATCCCCAGTTTCCTGCTATGGAATTACCTGACTTGTTATTTAGGGACCTTTTGACCATTTTCTAAGTGACCTATCCAGGCTTATGGTTATGTCGAGTCAAAGTAAGGTTGAACTTTGGCATATTTAAATTCAAGGTTTAAAGTGGACGTAATTATAAATAATCAAGACGTATTACAACTTATGAGTTTTACATTATCCTAATTATAAGGCTGATATCTGAGGCGTGCCTGGTGGCTCAGTCAGTTAGGCACCTGCCTTTGGCTCAGGTCACGATCCCAGGGTCCTGGCTGAGTCCTGCATCAGGCTCCCTGCTCAGCGGGGAGCCTGCTTCTCCCTCTCCCTCTGCCACACCCTGTGCTTGTGCTCTCTCACTCTCTCTGTCAAATAAATAAATAAAATCTTTTAAAATTAAAAAAAGGCTGATGTCTGAGACATAGTTTAAAAAATGTTTGCCTTTCAAAAAAAGCAGCTTTCATAGTGTTATGACATGGAAAGAGAACACAGATAAAAGGTTTAGCATACATGAGTAGCATAATCACTCAGTATACAGTAGTGATTATTTTTTACAACATACGATCTTGCACAATTTAGTAGGTGACTTAGGCCTATCTATCCCTCACCAAACTGAGCCCAACAAGGCTAGTAGCGTTACGGAAGCAGAGTTATCTACCCATCAATACTGCTAATGAGTTTGACTGAGCTCCTTCTTCTCATGCAGCCTTATTCATGAACTAACAGCCTTTCACCTGGAAGAGTTAGTTAGTTACTTCCCTTCTCTGGGTGTTGAAGGCAATTTGTATCTTCTGCTGCTATGGCCTATTAAATTATCATTCTCTGTTTTACATGCCTGGCTGCTCAGTGAACTGTCATCTCCTTAAGGACAATGATGTTTTGTTTCTGAAGTCCCCAGTGCCACCAAGTAATTTCTGATCATTACATTAATATTATTTAAGGATTTGTAGAATACACTTTTGTGCCATTTATGCCCAATTTTGGCTTAAGTGAAAAATGTCCAATTTTGGCTTAAGTGAAAAACTAAGAGTATTTCCCTAATATCATAACAAACACTTCCACCTCAATTGTTGATGAACCCTATCTACTCTGTGGGTCCATACAGATGAAAAACAACTGATAAGCCTCAAAATTCTGCTTTATATCGTGTGCAGCTACCCAATTTATTATGTATCTAAAAACACTTCGAATGGGCAATACACTATCTTATATGCATAATGTTATACTTTATTTAACTGTTCTCAAATCGTTAAACAGTGTTCTGCTTTTATAAAAAATCCTGAACTGAGCCCTTTTCACATAAATCTTTATCAGAGTTTCAGATTATTCCCTTAGAATGAACTAAAAAAATTTCAAAAGGTATAAACCAATTAGATTTCTTGATACATGTTGTCAAATTACTTTCTAGATAGCTTGTACCAATTTATACTTTCATCTAAAGTGGAAATGGGTGCCTATTTTACAAACGTTTCACCAATATCTAGCACTTGTTTTTAATTGTTGATTTGGAAGACATTTAATGGTATTTTAATATTTAGTCTCCTAAATAATTACATTTAAAATTTCAAGTCAAGGGACAGCTGGTTGGCTCGGTCAGTCAGGCGCCCGGCTCTTGGTTTGGGCTCAGGTCATGATCTCAGGGTCCTGGGATCAAGCCCTGACTCAAGCAGGGAGTCTGCCTGAGAATTCTCTCTCCCTTCCCCTCTGCCCCTACAGCCCCCATTAATGGTTGCTTTCTCTCTCTTTCAAATAAATAAATCTTTAAAAACAAACAAATAAATAAATAAAAATTCAAGTCAAGAAAGGGACAATTTCACACCTGTTTTTGGAAAACAGTTTACATCCTAGCACTGCTTGTCATTACTATTACATTGTTCCTGAAGAAATACAGAAATGGTACTTAAAATAGAGCCACACATTAACTATCTCTTTCAACAAGTGAAGAGCCTATGTTTGAAGAAAAAGTACTCTGTCTAGTCTAGACAAGAGTCAATGTGAATCAGTGGGCTTAGACAAGTCTTTATGTCTCAGTTTCCTTTTCTGCAATGATGATAATAATGCTTATCACACAATTGTGAGAGCAAATTGGCAAGGTCTATATGGACATACTTAATAAATTATCATGCACCAAACATATCCACTATTATATACAATAGCTTTTTTTATATATAACATAACGATTTTCCAATATTAGTGCTACAAAGGTAATTCTAAAACCTCAAGAGGCACTCAATTATTCTTAAGATAACTTTGATTTACATCTACAGTAAGTATATTGTCTTTAGTCTCTGACATAACAAAGTCTTTCTTGCCCAATAATAGGCTTACTAATTGACCGCTTCTGTCTGACTGGTGGAAAAAGCCCTATTGGCTATTTGAAGGCATATCTTACCAACTTGTATCTTTCTGCAGATTCCGAAAAAGTACAAGAAGCAATACAAGAAGGTATTCATTTGGTTTTATCCTTCAAGTTAATAAAGAGGTTTGCACTAATGTTGACTTTCATTGGACTTCGTATACGATTATGTGGCTTATGTCCTTGTTAAATTTTCTGCTAAGTTGTTTCCACAAGTAGCAGCCCCTAAATCTGTCTTTTAGAGCTCTGACCTTCGCGGAGGTGGACATTCTCAGTGACTGGCCTACAACCCATTTTACACTTTCCCATCCATTACAGAAATGGAGGCAGTTGTGTAAACAACTGTTTTGAGATATGTGGTTACAAAGAGCAATTGAGTCATGAAGTTAGCTAGAAAAAAAAAATCTTGCAAGGTCTGGGAGGACCTTTTTTTCCTTTTTTTAATCATTAAAATGGTAGAGGAAACTGATGCTCCTGAGAAGAGTATTAATATATCTCCATGGTCTGCCAGGGATCGCATCTGCAACAATGTTTGATGGCGCCAAAGACATGGCTTACTGTGACACACAGCTCCGCGTGGCCTTTGATGGGGATGCCGTCCTCTTCTCTGACGAATCTGAACATATTGCCAAGGAGCATGGGCTGGACAAATTCTTTCAGCATGAAACACTATTTGAGAATAAGCCTCTTGCTCAGGTAGGTTCAGTGAGTTCTAATTAATTTTTATCTACTTATTTTCCAACATATAGATATACATATTTTAAATTATTTTAAGCAGGTAACTCTTCATTTCTTATCCTTTATACTCTTCCCCCTTTTATGAACTCCTCCTTTTGAAACATCTGCTGCCCGCTTAGGTTTTTTGTTTGTTTGTTTGTTCTGTTTTGTTTTGTTTTAACATCCTTTTATCTATCCTTTTTGGAAGTGTTTCTATGCTCTTCTCATGATAATGAGTTCACCTCCAAATTACAAGTAACAGAGGCAATATGGCTTACCAGTAAGCTATTTCTATATAATAAGTACTCAGAGTAGTAGAGTGATTTCCAATTTTTCAGTAAACATTTGTGGACCTCTCTGCAAACTCACTAACGGCATTACTTAATTGAGAAAATCTGCACAAATGAGAGCTCAAATTGAATCAAAATAATGAGCCTCAAACAAGTGCAAGCTATGAACACCTAATCAAAATGAAACTGAATATTTAGGGTTTTTGGAATCAATCCATGAACTGAAGTGTTAAAGTCACAGTGTGAAATAAACAAAACTTACAACTTCTGAACCAAAGGAAATCTGAAACACCAAAATATTCTCCAAACTGAATCTGAACTGATTATTTAGTTTTAATCTAAGAACTTTATGGAAGAATTGGTCTTTTTTTCTCAGCTCCTCTTGAACTTAAGATAAACTTAAATGTTGTTATTTTTATTACACTCATAAGAGTATAAATAGACTAACTGAAAGCTGAAAAGTTTCACTAACTCACCTCATGTTACAGCAAATGATATTTAAGCTGTGTGTGTGTGTGTGTGTTTTAATCAGAACTGTTGAGGTATAATTTATATATAGTAAAATTAATTATTTTTAGTGGAAGCTTCTGAGTTTTGACAAATGTATACAGTTATGAAACCATGACCAAACTCAAAATACTTATTATCCTCACAAAATTCCCCCATGCCTCTTTGTAGCCATCCTACCCTGCTATCTCTAGGATCTATCCACTACTAATCTGATTTCTGTCCCTATAGTTTTGCCTTTTTCGGATGTCACATAAATGGAACCACACAGGATACAGTCTTTTGAATTTGACTTCTTTTATTTAGCATTTGAAATACATCCATGTCATTCCATGTAATAGTGGTGTCTGTTCCTTTTTATTATTGAGTACTAGTCTCTTCTTTGGATGTACCACATTTTCTTTATCCATTTACCTGTTGGAGGATATTTAGGTTGTTTCCAATTTTCAGCATTTATAAGTAAAGCCGCTTTAAGCATTTGCATACAGGGTTCTGTGTAAACTTAAGATCTGATTTCTCTTTATAAATACTTAGGAGTAGGATCACTAGGTCATATGGTATATGTCCCACTAGGTCATATATTTAATTTTATTAGATACTTACAAAGTATTTTCCAAAGTGACCAGACTGCTTTGCATTCCCAATAGCACTATATGTGAGATTTTGTTGCTCTGTATTTTGTACTGGTAAGTTGTTTTTTGTTTGCTTCTTTTAAGTTGTTCTAGTGGTTATATAATGGTAATATTGTGGTTCAAATGTGCATTTCTCTAATGACAAATGATATTGAACATGTTATCAGTTATTTATCTGCCATCATTTGTACTCCTTGGCAAATATATCTGTTCAAATTTCTTGCTCATTTGTATTGGGTTTGTTTATTATTGAAGTTTGAGAGTTCTTAACATATTCTGGATAGAAGTCCTTTATCAGATGTGTTTTGCAAATATTTTCTCTCAGGCTCAAGATGAGCATGTCTTTTTATTCTTTTTATATCTTCAGTGTCTTTTGATGAACAGAAACATAATTTTGATGAAGTTCAATTTATCAGTTCTTTTATGAATTGTGTTTTTAATGTCACATCTAAAAACTGTCAAAGTCACATAAATTTCCTATGTTTTTGTACAAAATTTTATAATATCAGGGTTTTTTAAGGATTATGACCTATTTTGAATTAATTTTTGTATTTTTGCAGAGTATTGGTCAAGTTCACTTTTACTGCTTACGGATATCCTAATTGTTCCAGTGTTATTTGTGGAAAAGACTGGCTTTCTATTCCTTTAATATGCTTTTACCAATATCACACTGTCTTGATTAGTGCAGTTCTATAATAAGTCTTGAGATCAGGGTAGTGTGAGTTCTTCAAATTTGTTATTTTTCAAAATTCTTTGGGATATTCTGATTCTTTTGCATTTTTATACAGATTTAACAACTAGCTATGCATTCCTCGAAAAAAAAAAAATCCTGCTGGAATTTTGATTATGATTGTGTTGAATTTTTAGCTTAATCTTGGGGAGGGGGACTTCTTAATATCAAGTCTTTCAGTCCATGGACATGATATATTCTCCATTTATTCAGGTCATCTTTGATTTTTTTCATCAGTGTTTCGAATGTTTTTGTCTACAGATATCACACATACTTTGTTAGATTTCTACCTAAGTATTTTATAATTTTTTGGTACTATTGTGAATGATATTTTAAAATTTTTATTTCCAATCTGTTTGTTGCAAATATACAGAAATACGGCTGGTTTTTGCATATTGACTTTGTATATTACAACTTTGTTAAATTCACTAGTTAGTATGGTAAAATTTTTGTAGATTATTTGAAATTTTCTCCAAAGACAATGCTATGAATAAAAACACTTTTATTTCTGTGTTTCCATTCTGTATGTCTTTTAATTATCTTTCTTGCCTTATTACCTTTGCTAGTACATCCAGTACAGTATTCAACAAGAGTGATAAGAGGGCACATCCTTGCCTTGTCCCTGATCTTCAGGGCAGATCATTCACTCTTTGACTCCTAAGTATACAGAGAGAATATATTTTGTATGATTTCAGTTCTTTAAATTTGTTGAGGAGTGTTTTATTCCCAGAATATGGCCTATCATGGTGAATGTTTCATGCGTACTTGAGAAGAATGTTGATTCTGTGTTGTTGAGTAGTCAAAAATGTCCATTAGCTTAAGTTGACAGTGTACTAGTCAGGTAATACTGCCCAGGTTTTCCACATTGTCAATGATTTTCTATCTATTTCTGTCCACTACTGAGGAGGCAGTGTTGAAGTCTTCAAGTATATTTTGAGGATTAATCTATTTCTCCTTTCAATTATATGCATCTTGCTTCATGTATTTTTAATCTCTTTTGCTTACTGCCCGAAAATTTAGGATTGTTATATCTTCTTGGTGAAATAATCCCTTTTCATTATGTAATGTCTCTCTGATAGTCATATAACCACTCCAGCTTTTTGCTTTTTGTTTGTTTTGTGGACACGTGTTTGTATTGTATAACTTTTCTATAGTTTTTACTTTTAACCTATTATGTTTTTACATTTAGATTGTTTCTATATTTAAATTGGCTTTCTTGCAGATTATGTAGATTGAGATAGATAGATAGATAGATAGATAGATAGATATCATGTTTTTTGGTACAATCTGACAATCCTGTGTTTCATTGCTATTTTTAGACCATTTACGTTTAATGTGATCATTACTCTGGTTGGATTGAAATCTATCATCCTTCTACTTTTTTCTATATGTTCCATCTGTTGTTTGTCTTTCCTTCTCTTTCTTTTTGCTTTTGTATTTATTGTATGTATTATATGTCTCCAGGATTCCATTTTATCTCCACTATTGACTTATGACTCATTTTAAATTTTTCTGTGATTATGCTAGGATTGACAACATACAACTTTAAGTAATCACAGTCTACTCTCAAACAATATAACGACACATCATGTATAGTGTAAGAATCTTACAACAGTATATTCTCAATCCCTTCCTCTCACGTTTTGTACTATTGTCACACATTTTATTTTCACCTATGCTATCAACTCATAATACTTTGTTATTATTTTTTATTTGATTAATCAATTATATATAGAATGAATATGGCTAAGATAAAAAATATGTCTTTTGTATTCATCTTCATTTTAACCATTTCCAGGAATCTTGATTTCTTTGTGTAAATCCAGCTTTCTCCCTGGTATCATAATCAGTTTGCCAGAAAGCCATTTTTTAACACTGCATGTACAACTGATATGCTATTACCAAAAGCTCTGCTTTTCTTTGCTTGAAAAACTCCTTATTCTCCATTTTTGAAAATATTTTGACTGGATATAGTTTTCTGCATTTACCATATTTTTCTTTCAGCACTTTGAAAATACCCATTCATTATTTTCTGACTTCCATAACAGTCTCCAATCCCACTTCCTGTGGTGGAGGGGTTTTTCTTTCCCTTTCCCCCATAGCGGTGGATCTTTACCTGTGCCCTAGGGGTAACAGTGTTTGAAGCCCTTCTTCTGGCAGTGTGAGACTTTTGTTACTTAGGAAACATGAAGCAAGGTGGAGTTTTAGGCTTTTCTCAAAGTGGTAACTGCCCTTGTCCTCCAAACCTGCACTACCAAGGACTGCTTTCTCTCATTACCCATCCTGCCTACAGTCTTTCTCATAAGCAACTAGTAAAGTCCATGAAAAAAAGCATGTAAGAGAGCATTTCCTGGGTCTGTGACTTTCAGGGCTTCTTTGTTCTCTCATTAGTCCACATTTGTCCTTTAGCAATATTGTTTTTTTTTAATTATCTCAATTTTTCATACTTGCTTATATATGGTGTCTGGTATGTTGTCCTCCATTGCTTTGCCAAAGATGTGCCAGTTCTTGAATTCCCTATGTTGTTAAAGAGAACCTTAGATTTTTCCCTTAGACTTTTTTTCTTTACATTTCATGTTAGTCTGTTGTCCTGTTACCTCAGCTCTCTAATGGGTTCAATAAATGTTATCATTTTTTTTTTAGATTATCTGGGTTTTTCTTGTTGTTAAGATAGGAATATCATCTGTCTTTCCAACTTTCTACATCCTAGGCAGATTCTTAATGTTTTAAGTCATACAGCTTCTCAGGAAAGTATTTTTTTAGTAACTTTACCTCAAATTTCTATATTTTTATTGACAAATTATATACCTGTACTACTGTACAAATGTCTAAATTATAAAACAAACCCAAAAATAGGAATACGGAAGGATGATGTGGATACCTGTTTTGAATATGGTGACATAAACGGACTGGTCCCTATTTATTCCCTCTGGAAACTACTCAAAAGCAGTAAGGAGAACTGTATTCCTCTGTGTTTCAAAGCCAAACTAGTCATGAGTTGGGTGACTCCTGCCAACAGTCACTATCCCCACTTTGCTATTGTTGCCAAAAAAAAAAAAAAAAAAGTTAATGGTTTTTTCACACATATATAGATAGATATAGAGATCTTTCACCATTAGAAAGTGAATTTTACTTGTTTTTTTTCCCCAATATACACTGCCTCAGAGAAACCGTGATCTAAATAATGTACAGACCTAAACAGACAAATGATTATCTAAATAAGCCATGTTTATTAAAAAACAGTTTGTTTCCAGGACAGCAGAGAAGAAGGGATCTTTTGAATTATGAAATCAAATCAGCCTTAGAATATTAACCTTGACCTTTGCCATAAAACCTCTAATTGTTCCAAGGAAAACCAATCTGTTTCAGTGATGAGTAACAAAAACAGAACCAGCACAGAATATAAGCAAAGATACTGAGAAAAAGACAAAGAAGGGTAAAATCTAATAAGAGACACGGATCTTTCACTAGAAATAATAGCCAAAGTATAGGTAAAAATTGTGCCTAAACTTGAACTTTTAAAAACTTAATAAAGCAAGTCAGGGTCATAAAGTAGAAATGTAAGAATCAGGGGACAGATAGTAAAAAG
This sequence comes from Ursus maritimus, assembly GCF_017311325.1. Taxonomy (NCBI): domain Eukaryota; kingdom Metazoa; phylum Chordata; class Mammalia; order Carnivora; family Ursidae; genus Ursus; species Ursus maritimus. Next base: position 13,795,350 of record NW_024426774.1, on the reverse strand, counting down.
TTAAATGGTAGAACTCTGGAAATTAGTAGAATTGAAAAATAAGATCTTAGAGAGAAAATGACAGAAAATAGATCAGAGGTAAAGAAAATCCAACATACATATAACTGAAATCCCTGAAGAAAAATACTGACATTATGTTCTGAGTGGAGAAGGAGAGGGTTATGTGTGGTAAATACAAAGATGCAAATGTATATAAAAATATAAACCAGAAAACATGTTAAATTATCAAAGATTTTAATGCATACATTAAAGTATTAAAATAAATCGAACAAAATGATCATCATCAAGATGTGCCCTAATAAAATTTTTTGACATCAAAGATGAAGTAGCAATTCTTTGGGCAGCCTGCACATATGAGTGGGGTAAAAATAAGCTGTCCTCAGTCTTTTCCATAGCAGCACTCAATAGCAAAAGACAGTGGAGCACAACATATAAAAAATCTAAGAAAATGGAAAGAAAATAATCACAGATTCTGTATCCAGCTAAAACTTCATTCAGGTAAAAAGAAAACAGATCAGTTGAGAATATCAAGGATTGTTATTTCCATAAGATTTTCTTGAGAAAACTAGAAGATAACATTTTGGCCAACATGTAGATGACTAGAAACACAAAGGGACAAATAAGCACAGAATATATTTAATCACAGATCTAAAACTAAAACAATTGTAGAGAATAGGGTGGTAGAAAAGAAAGCACACATTATGTGTCCTAACAATGTAGAAATTATATAACTAATGAAAACTGGAAAATGTGGAGGAAAAAGACCTAAGGAAGAGTAAGTATGTTGATATCTTCAGTTATAATAGGTGATCAAAGGATAAGATGTAAATCTAATAAACAGAAATAAAAGAATCTTTAATAATGAAAATTTAAACATTTAGAAAGAGGAAACAAGTAAAATTGGATGGTTGCAGAAGAAATCGAGGATAAGAGAGAGGTGAAAAAGTACTGTAATTTCATTTTTCTCACTGTAAAAAAATAATAGATCCTGGATTTTTAAAAAAAAAGAACCAACAGTACTATAAAAAGTTATACTCACACAGGTAACCAATAGAAAGAAATAATACAAACCTTCCTAAATCTTAAACGAAGCACACATACAGACATGCACAAAGGAAAAAAAAAAACAAAACACCCAATGAACAATCTTTTAAAATCTTTAAACAAGGAAAATGCAATAAAAATCATAAGAAAGAACCATTATCACATATATTTGTAATACCAATAAATACAAGTGGCCTAAAACTCAACTTTGTTTAAAAATTAAGACTTCCAGGTTGGAACACATAGCAGAATCCAAATCTTGCTCTATTCCAGAGAAACAGCTAAAATTAAGTGTTCAGAAAGGTTGACGATAAAAGTAAGTGTGAAGATACACACAGGTAATTGTAAATATAAGACAAGGTTAGAGTCAAGCCACGAAGGCAGCAAACTAGATAAAGGAGTATACTTCATAATATTAAAATGTGCAATTCACAAAAAGAAAACTAAAATAGTTCTTTTGGTGATTAACCAAACTTTCTTCAGAGTATTCCATTTTGCCATGGACAATTTATGTCTGTTGCCCTTTTACTTTTTATAGAAACTTTCACTCTTAAAACATCAATGTTTAAGTAATAAATTATATGATCATCTTACATTTATTCTGGGAATGGCAAGGATAGTTCCATACAAGGAAATAGGCTCACATAAATGCAAGGAGTTTCAGGACTGTTCCATTGGCCTTAGAATACCGCAGGTCTAATGCAGTACTATAACCTTTTATAAGCTCTTATAAGCCTCTGTTTTTTCAGCATTCACCTCCTTCAGCTCACTCGATCACAGCTGTGACATATGTTCCTTTTACAGGGTCCCTTAAAAGGCTTTCTGGAAGATTTAGGCAGACTGCAAAAGAAGTTTTATGCCAAAGACGAACGGTTACTTTGCCCTATCAGGACCTACCTGGTTACAGCCAGGAGTGCAGCCAGTTCAGGCGCCCGCGTGCTGAAAACACTTCGCCGCTGGGGTCTAGAGATAGACGAAGCTCTTTTCCTTGCTGGAGCCCCCAAAGGTCCCATTTTGGTGAAGATAAGGCCCCACATTTTCTTTGATGATCACATGTTCCACATTGAAGGCGCGCAGAAGCTCGGCACCATCACAGCTCATGTACCTTATGGCATTAATCAAAAAATGAACAATTAGGGATGGGGAGGAGAAATAAAGCAGTAAGTCCGGTATTACAGAAGCCACTTCTTGTGGATCTCTAGGGTAATTAGATAGGTATTTCAGAAGATTGGACCAGAACTTAGTTCATTTGGAAAGGTTTCCTCTTGATTTTTTTGAAAATATTTTGAACCCTCAAGTTAATTTCAAGCTACTTCTCTTTGAGCTGTCAGTGCTGTTGAACACCACTGCACCTACCCTTGTGTGTAACTCATACTGATGACTCTTTAGGATAAGCTTAGAACTTGAATGTTTGAACGCTGAAGGGGCTATAGCCTAGTTAGTTTTGCAAAGCATTGCTCATTTTTGGATGTTAGTAGATAAAATGAATTGATAACCATCATCATTGTAGAATATTGGTCTTCAAACAAGGACAGAGTAGGGTTAAACACTCTTCGAAATTAGAGCTTTTTATTCTGTTGCATCTGTGACCAGCTTTTTAATCAATGCAAAATTAAAAGGTCACTCCACCTACATGAGTATACCAATTCTGACATCACTCATTCAGAAATAAATCAGCAGGTTATTCAGATAGGGCACTTTCCTTCTAAGATGAGCTCCAGACAGAAGCTCCTGGCAAAGCTTCTTCGAAGCTTACCTGGTGGGGGCATTGCCTCTGGACCACAAGGCTTCATATTTGAAGTCTCTGGCTCTGGGCCTGGAAGGTAGATCCAATGTTTACATGGAAAAAATGTCTTGGCTACCACTTCAAAATGTAACATGAAGTGTAGTATCCTAGCCTTTCACTGTTACCATTCTTTTGTTATTTTTATTTGTTTTCAAGAAACACTGACTGGTTTTTAACAATAATCTACTGCATAATAGGCACAGTGAGCTGGTTATTTTCATGCCACCTCATTTTCTTACAAACCAAGTGTTTGTAACAGAATAATATTATTACCCTCATTTTTATCAATGAAGAAAGATTCACAAAGAAAAAGTAGCTTGTCCAGTAATGTGCAGCTAATAAATGGTAGAACTAAAATTCAAAATCAGGTCTTACTTCAAAAGCTATATTCTGTCTATTTTCTCTGTGTTATATAGCCTTCCACATCAAGCTGTTTTTATTAATTCCATGGCCATAGGACCCATCCTGAATAGATTAGTCATTCCATTAAGTTCTAGGCTTAAAGTACACAGCAGTTACATAGCAGATCTGGGGATTTCCCTCCTCCTCCCCTCTTCATGCCCTCTCTTGTTCCTTCTACCCCCACCTCTTTCTCTAGTGCACCCATATACATACTCCACCCCACCTCTAGTTAAAGAAGACTGCTGCTGACATATAGCTTTCGCTCTGCTGCTTAATTTGATGTAAGCTAGTCCAAAATATATCCGTCAAGACACTCATTAAGTACCTACTGTTTTCTATACATTCTCTAGTATGAGGACCACAAAAGAAACTCAGACATAATCCCATCCTTTAGGAAATTTAAAACCTCGAACAATCCAGTAGAGTAAGTCAGTCAAGGATGCAAACTGATATAGTCAACACTAGATGGCCGTTTGTCCTCTGTGCCAAGCGAGGGTCACACAGGAAGTTGAGGCAGAGATCTACATGGGCTGGAAGTGGTCAGACAAGAGAACTGAGGTGAATTTTGAAGGATGGAGAAAATACGGATAGATTGTAAAAGAAAGAGGAAACAGATATGCTCCGGGATCAGTGAGTTTGAGAGGCAGCTTCAAATTACAGAAAGGGTGGAATAAAGCCCCATCCCTAGTGATTTCTGCTCTGGTGCCTTGTGGAACCCCCAGGGACAGCTCTCCTTCCCACCTGTGAGCTCCATCTCCAACACTCACATGAAACCTTCTTCTGGCATTCTAACCCTCTTCTATTTGTAATGTGACTGTTCACTGCATGTTACATCCTTCCCAAGAGAGTTTATCAAAATAATCTAGGGAGTTTATTTCAAACTATACAGGGTGTGTGTCTCTTCTCTTGTCCTGATTATTCTAGAATGGGGGCTGTGGCAGGGGATGTCTCTATCTCTGTACCAGACAATAAGCACCTTGAGGGCAGAAATGGTGTCCTATTCCTCTGTGACTCTCACAGGGCATCAGGCCTCGCACATATCAGATGGGTGAGTAGATGAATGAATGAGGACTTGAGAAGAGCTTGGTCTAAAGCTATGAAGTTTGCAGCTTGAAGATGGGTCCCTGTGGCAATAAACCCTGATATTTTTCAATCACTTTATAGTGTACAAAGCACTTCCCCTTCCATTATTACATTTAATCGTCTCCTGGAGAAGGGGTGGAAGCACTTGTGAATGGGCCTACTCAGAAGTCTGTGTCTAGATTAAGTCCAGGCTTTCCCACTGTATTTCTACCAGTATCAAATAAGACCACTGGAGGATGACTTTTGCTTTAGAGAGCAAGGCCACAATGGTTTTCAGTTCTCAGACTGAAATCACCTGGGAGCTTCTTAGAAATGCAGTCTCAGGTCCCATCTGGAACCTATTGAGTTCTAAACTCTGGTACTGGGCCCTTCAGTTGGGGGGGGGGGGGGGGGGGGGGAGAGTTGTGTTGTTTTTACGAGCTCTGCGGGGGATTCTGATACTATGGTAACGTCTGAGAACCACTGGTCCATTTTGTTTCCGACTGGTTCATGTTGCTAAGTTCTTCGCCTCATCATACTAAAAAAGAGCTCTTCCTCAGACTCCATAAGGGTAGGAACCACTCATTCTCCTGAGTGGAGTAAAGTAAACTGCATGGAGGAGTAACAAGTCCCAGGAATACTTAAAGGAAAACACACTAAGCAAGCCCTGATATGTGGGATTTGTAAATTCAAAATATTCCTAAGGCATTCCCACCGGGTCGACCACCACCACTCTGGGGTATGTGCTCACCCTCCACGCTCAGGCTGGGGGCCGGTTCCACCGAGTCCACGCGACTCAAGGCGCTGCACTCCCCTAACCAATCCCGTGCCCTCGGAAGGAAAACTACAAGTCCCAGCATGCCCTACGCCGCCCCGTCAGGCCTCAACAGGCCCCGCCCCAGAGTTCTTCGCGTGCAGGTGGCAGCTCCAGCCCCGCGCGTGCGGCGACTCCGGAAGTCCCGCGCGGGGGCCGGTGGGCCATCGGCCCCGGCGGCTATGGCCGTGGCTACCGTAGCGGCGCTCTTGGCCGCACTGGGCGGGGCCCTGTGGCTGGCGGTCCGGCGGTTCGTGGGGCCTAGGGTCCAGCGGCTGCACGGAGGCAGAAACTCGGGCCTCATGCACGGAAAGACCGTGCTGATCACGGGGGCGAACAGCGGCCTGGGCCGCGCCACGGCGGCCGAGCTGCTGCGCTTGGGGGCGAGGGTCATCATGGGCTGCCGCGATCGAGCGCGCGCCGAGGAGGCGGCGGGTCAGCTCCGCCGCGAGCTCCGCCAGGCCGGGGGCCCCGAGCCGGGCTCTGACGCCGGCGAGGCCGGCGAGCTCGTCGTCAAGGAGTTGGACCTCGCCTCGCTGCGCTCGGTGCGCGCCTTCTGTCAAGAGATGCTCCAGGTGTGGGGCTCCGGGAGCCAGCTGGAGATCGGGGACCGGCGCGGGCCTTGGCGGACGGGCGAGGCGGGGCCGGGGCTTAGCGGGGGGGCCGGGGGGGGAGGTGGTACCGCCCAGAGTCCAGGGGGTGTGACCTTGGAAAGACTGAGCATAAGACTCAAAACAGTCAAAGAGTAAGAGAGAACTTGGGAGTGCAAGGCTGGGGAAATTGGTAGGAAAGGCCTCTGTTTTCCAAAGATGCTGAGAAAACAATGGCCCCAAGAGGAAAATAAACCAGCATCTGAATATTTCCTTTATTATGTGAGGGTGGCCCAGGGGGAGATCCGCCAGATCTTCAGATTGTTTTTTTCTGGGTCTGAAGTCAGTGCACCAAGCCATATTTCAGAGAGCCTGAGAGCCAGGGACCTTCCCCCGCTGGGGTGCCACCAGTGGACTCATTAGCACCAGCTCCTTAAACAGTCTCTGGCCTGATTTCTAAATAGATTGGAGCTCAGAATCCCAGTAGCCATGTGCTCTAAACGGTTATAGAAATATAATACTTAGTTATTTATTGAAGGTTTCCTATGTGCCAGAAGCTGTACCAAGAATTTCAGATACTTAAAAAATTTTTCTTTTAATGAAATTAAAGTGCCTTTCGCTATTATTGTCATCGAATCCTCAGTAACCCTGGTAGATATTATTATCCCCATTTTACAACATTAGGCAACAAAGGCATAGGTAGGCCAAATAATTTGCCCAGGCTGTCTCCAAAGCCCTTGTTTTTAACTTCTCTAGTCCTGCTGCCTGCTGTGAGGTGTTGGAATCTTTGTTTAGGTGATAAATATTCCACTGAAGTGGATGTCCTCTGTTGAAATTGAGGTCTAAGAGTTTCCTGCAGAGGTGACTTGCAAAAGGGCATATAGAAGAGTGAAATTTAAAATTAGCTGGTGTGGGAAAGGTGCTCATGAGAAACCGAGCCTCTTGAGTCTACAGCAGAGGTTCCCAAACTTTCTAATTTTTTCATGATGCCAGTAGGCCAGAGGAAATATCTATCCGTTTATTAAGTAATTAGGTCCAAACAACCTAATAAGTATTTATGTCCTAACAACTTAGTAGCTGTTTGAGAAAATAATACACGTAATTGAAAGAAAAAAGATATTTCATTCTTCAATAACCATAATTACTAATGGGAAATGTACACCTGTTGTTCACTCCATCAACTTCTCAGTCTTTGAAATCAGATTGGAAATGTCCACCACCATTTCTTGTTCTAAACTGATACTTAACATTGTACTTGCATTTTACTAAAACCTCAGCTTTACAAAGATAGGACACCATTGAAAGGAATTTAGCACAATTTAATGTTAAAGGTGTGGACCATTTGCAGCTAGTAGTTTTTGAGATGTTGAGCAAAGTATCACTTTGTTTCCCTGGAAAATTTAAAATCCATAGCACCCTGTGGAGTTCCTTGTGAGGCTCTGGGGCATCTTGGTGCACAGTTTGGAAACTATTGCAGATCTAGAGAGGTTTTCTGTTTGTTTGTCTTAATGGCTAGTATTTCATTGTCAGGTAAAACAGGTTAAGAAATAAGTACTAGTGTATAAAAGATGTTGAAGCATTAAAAGTGGGTCTTCCTATTGTTCCTTAAAAATGTAAATGTGTCTGGGTATGCTTCTCACTTCTGATACTTGAGGCATTTTATTACTTTGGCCACTTGAGACAGAACCAATTAAAAGTTAAGGAGATAAACTTTATTAAGTTTCTTTTTGGCTCTGAAGTCCAGTGACTATAACCAGATTTTTTTTTTTTTAATGGACGTATAAATTTCCCACAGGTTGGTATTCATGGTATTTATGTCATTTATCTCCTAGAATTTAAAAAACAGTGAATGATAAAGTCTTAAAATAACACAAGCCCAGCAAAGAATGATGGCTCAGAAATGATTAATACAGGAAACTCTTCCAAAGGATTAGTGAAAAAAGAACACTCCTTTCTTTCCCCCACGGGTGAACTTTTGCCTTCTTTTTGAAGTTGACTGTTGGAAAAGCCAAAGGTGCTTAGACAGACAGAATGATAAATAGTTAATCCTCTGACAGGTAGGCTGTGATAACAGTTGTGAAATTTAACACATTTTTCTTTTTTCTTACACTTGGCAAAAGGGCCAGTGAAATTTGAAATTTGACCTCAAATTAATTTAATTGTAGGTCATCACTGTGTCTTTACACCTGGAACATGTTGTACATTTCTTTTTCTCTGCCCATCAAAAGAGACAGAGAGGAGCCAAGAAAGGGTTAGGGAAAACCAACTTATATGAATTAAGGAATGAAAAGACTTCCTTTTGAGGACAGTCTAAATTTTAGCATTTTACTCTGGAGAGATGCAGGAGGGTACAAAGTGTAAAATCCTGACTATCTAGATCCCGTAAGCTGGGGGCCTTTCAGAGTTTGAAAGAGGTAGATTTTATATAGGGAAAAAACTGAATTCTAAATTTATAATAGAGGTTAAAGGTGTTTGTTGGTCCTAACTCCTCTCTAAATGTCCTTTGCTTTTACTGTGAGACTTAGTATTTATGATTCATTGCTTTGTTTCTGATACTTTTATATTACCTATTTAATTTTTTTCTTAACATTTCTTTGATTTAGTCATGATGTTCTCTCCAGTTTTGATTTGCATCCCTGACCCTTTCTATTGCATGTCCCAGTTTTAAGGAAACCACTTGGAGGTGCTCCATCCCCCTGGTACCATTTGCCCTTAGAAAAGTACAGAATGAAGCAATCCTAGTTTGCCCCTGGTGTTGTTAATAGCAGCTCTGGGAATAAACAATGCTGACCTACCTTCTGCCGGATTTCCACTTCCTAGCTCACATCAACTCTCTAGCTATGATGTGAAACTCCCAATTAGAAAAGCAAGCTAGCTTACTAATTAAAAACAGGGGCATCGGTGTCAGAAGATTTCATCTTCCAGTTTTTGTTTGCCACCCAAGAGCCCTGTGATTCCGCACAAATCACCTAACTTGGGTGCTTAGTTTGCTCACTGAGTTGGTGAGGGTAGATGAGAGAATATTGAAAAGCACAAGGCCAGGCCCCCATTAAACACACAAGTCTTTCCACTCTTCACCCCCCAATTGTTGAAAACCCACAGAGGCACTTTATAGAATTTTCGTAGTTTGCAAAAACTTTTAAAAATTTCATTTTAGGCCTGTGTTCATAATTGCCCCATTCTCTTTTTGACATTTAAAGGAAGAACCTAGACTGGACGTCTTAATCAACAACGCAGGGATCTTCCAGTGCCCTTATATGAAGACGGAAGATGGGTTTGAGATGCAGTTTGGAGTGAACCATCTGGGGCACTTCCTACTCACCAATCTTCTCCTTGGACTCCTCAAAAGTTCAGCTCCCAGCAGGATTGTGGTAGTTTCTTCCAAACTTTATAAATATGGAGACATCAACTTTGAAGACTTGAACAGTGAAGAGAGTTATAATAAAAGCTTTTGTTATAGTCGGAGCAAACTGGCTAACATTCTTTTTACCAGAGAACTAGCCCGCCGCTTAGAAGGCACAAACGTGACTGTCAACGTATTACACCCTGGCATTGTGCGGACAAATCTTGGCAGGCACATACACATTCCACTGTTGGTCAAACCACTTTTCAATTTGGTGTCATGGGCTTTTTTCAAAACCCCATTAGAAGGTGCCCAGACTTCGGTTTATTTAGCCTCTTCACCTGAGGTAGAAGGTGTGTCGGGAAAGTACTTTGGAGATTGTAAAGAGGAAGAACTATTGCCCAAAGCTATGGATGAGTCTGTTGCAAGAAAACTCTGGGATATCAGTGAAGTAATGGTTGGCATATTAAAATAGGCACAAGGAGTGAAAGAGAGCTATTTATAAATCTGGCTGCCAGTTATTTCTATAATCAGAAATGGTGTGGCTTGAGTACTTGCTACTTGAAAACAGTTTTGGTTTTACAGTAGTATTGCTGAGATACATATGGATGTTTTGAAGTTACTAAGAAGTTATTTTTTGGAGAACATAAAATTTCAGAAAAGTCTTAAATATATAATAAACATAATAGCAAAATGAGCAATATAATTATACTTTAGAAATTATAATTGAGCAAGCATGAATTGCAAATATTAAAGAATCCAGTGACTTAAACACCTTGAGAAGTTTTTCATATATCTTTTGAGTTTCATGGCCAAAGTGTTAAGTATTTTTATTGCAGTGCCGGGTTTTGTGTGAAAATAACATGCCTGTTATGTGCACAATTCTTACTTGGAATAAATTTAATGATGCAAGTTCTTAATTGTGTATTTTTTTTTTACAAGTTTCACTGAAGTGAGTCCTTTATCATCTTATTAGCCTCCACTGATCTTGGTATGCACAGTGTCCTTTCTTCCCACATATCTTGCATGCTGCATTAAGAAGTAATATTTCTAAAGCCCAAATCTGTGTCATGGTGTCATGTGCCTGCTTAAAAATATGTGGTGGTTTCCAGTTGCCTCTGACTGTGGGTTTCTAGCCTTTTCTTAAGCTGCAGAATTCGTTCTTCAAAAGAAGTCTCAAATACAGAATCCGGATGGGTGAAACAGGTCATAACAATATTGCAGGGGTAGAGTCTCCTTACAAATATGTTCCTTTTGCCGGTTCCTGAAAGGACTTTGCAGCATATGGTAATTTACAAATCATTTTCATTTAAAGATTAAGCTCCTTAATATGCATATGAGACTGTCCATGAGCTGGCCACAGGCTTACCTTGTCCTCTTAGTCCTGTCCAATAGAACTTTCTGCAATGATAGAAATAATTGTGTCCACACTGTCCTATGTGGTACACTCTAGATACTTGTGGTTATTGAGTGCTTGAAATAGGACAACTGAAGTTCTAATCTTATGTTAATTTAAATTTAAATAGGCACATGTGCCTAGTGACTACTGTCTTTGACAGCACATCTCTGTTCGTTCTGTTGAATAACCCTGTCCTCAGTATAGACCACACTCACTTGTCTCTTGGCCTTTCCTTATATTGTTCTTTCAATCCCTGTAGGCAGAACCAGTCCTTTTTTTACTTTGTTTTAATTGATCTTGGCAGCTTTACTAATTACTTGTTCAAAAATCCAGTTGGATAATAAGAATTTTCCAAAGAAAGATTTTATTCTTTTATTATATTCTTATTAGTTTTCCTTCTTCAAATACCAAGCATCGTACCTGATACACAGTAAACATTGAATAATGATGTTTGAATGAATAAGTAATGAATCAGTGGTGTGCATAAAAATAACAGTCTGAATAGGGATATTTTAGGTATCTGTTGAAGCATCAAAAATAATTGGTAATTCTTTGTCTTAACCATCTGTTATTAGAAAAAGGAATTATGACAGTAAATGATAGACTGTACTATACTGAATGGCCATTTTGGTCAGGAGTAATCCTTGATTGATTATTATTTTTAAGACTATTTATATTATCTGGTTACCAGTATCAGTTCCTTTGGAGAATGGCAGGATCTTGGCAGATCATACAGAAAATCTGTTTTCCGTTAGAGCATTGGGTTGTGAATATGAGAAACAGTTAGTGTTTGTACTGTCACAGGTGTGTCTTTGCAGGTGTAGTGGGTATATCTGCATCATGTTCTTTGAAATGTATTTTTTTAAAATAATCCTACAAAGAGACTTGCTGAACTTAGAAATATGGGCAGGAAATACACTAGAATGCAACTTGGAAAAATGGAAGCTAATAAATCTGTCCTACACCTTGACTTCATTAAAAAGAGCACTTTTTTTTTTCCTTTTTTTCTTTTTTATTCAGTTAATACCATCTCTTCTGGCTGCATTTTGATACCTGATGCTTTTCAGGGGAGTTGGGCCTTTCGTAAGAGTTGAGCCTTGCAGAGTTCTTGTTTGTGGCACCATAATAAAATGGGATATATTAATTTATCATGATGGGAAACTAGAAACTCATCTGGAAACACCAACTATTTAGGTAAAATGAGCTGCCATTTGGAAGATGTCCTTCCCACCCTGTGTTAGATGGAATCGAGGACTAATAGCTATAGTACGACTAGTTGGATTTTGAAGATTATTAAACCCTTCTGTTCTGCTGACTTTTGTTACATTGATACTTACTCTCACCCTTAGCAAAATAGTCTTAGAAGGATGCAATGTGCCAGATAATGGACTAATTGAGCTGAAAACCCATTTTCATGTTGGTTTCTGGCTTTATCTTTTGAAATGTTGATTTCAAGCAACTTGTTCTGAAAAGAAGTGAGATTATAACTCCTCTGTCTCAACTCTACTCAGAGTAACTATTTTTAATAGGAGGTCCCCAGCAGCATCTCTCTGGGAGAGGGATCTCAGGGCGTGAACACACCACCACTCTGGGTTCCATTAACAGCTCTACCGCTCAGCTCTCCTGCCACATTGGCAAGATGCTTCACCACCCCCACCCCCATCCCCCCCTCAGCTTCTGTTTTCTTGGCTTTGCCATTGGGATAATCCCTTAAAGGATTGCTCAGTGAAGAGATTAGCAGAGTATATAAAGTGTTTAGCAAAGTGCCTGGCACATAATGGGTACTCATCTGTTTCCCCTTCCCCAATGCACCTGATCATTACTATTAATAGTAATATAATTAGTAATAGTAATGTTTACAGGTGTACATATGATGGAAACAAAACTAAACCAAGGGTCTGCAAACTTTTTATAAAAGGCCAGACTGTAAATATTGGTTACTAAGCCATATACAATCTGTTACATGTCTTTTTTTTCTTTTACAATCCTTTAAAAACGTAAAAACCATTTTTAGCTTATGCAGGCCATACCATTACACTGATGCAACAGTCTCATGGACTGACTTTTCTCTCTCTCTCTCTCTTTTTTTTTTAATCTTTCAGACACTGTGCATGATAGCAGTTCTTGAATGTTCTGTAATTCCAGTTCCTTAATATGGTCCTGTTGTTTCTCCGTATCATTTTTAATCTTGTATGACGATTTGTTTGCAGACCCAGGAAGTCTAGAGAATGTATTTTTTAAATCTCTCTCCAGCTATCGATTCTGGTGTGAGGAAATCACAGTGATCCGCCGTCAACTCTCTCCCCTCCCAAACCTGCTGGGCCTGGCCCGAGATCTGAGAGAACCTCTATTTGAATATTTAATTGATTCCAAATGTCCTAAGGAACACTGAAGAGAGAACATGTTACTGATCACCCTTCAGGAGCTGGGCCCCCAGAGATAGCTTCAGATGTTTCACAAAGCTTCACCGGACAATAGGGAGTTAAATTAGTTACAGGTTAACATGGAGGAAGGTAGTTTATTCCTAAAGGAAAGTTAGGTGGAGCGCCCCTTTTTACTCAGTAAGAGTTTTTTGCTAAATTAGGTGTTTAACCGAAGTACAGAGAAGCACCTTTAACCAACCATTGTCTAACAGACTTACTGTAATAATTCCATTCTTTTTGGAAAACATGCTGCCTGATGCCCACATCATGCAACTGTTCCAAACTGGCAAGCTCCCCTCCAGCCACCCCCCGCACTGCTGTTCCCACCTGCTGCATCATATTTTTAGGGAGAGACTTGTGTAGCTTTCAGTTATTCACTTAACAAATATTTATTGAATGTCTATTGTGTGCCAGTCATTATTCTGGGCTTTGGGACGCAAGAGGCAACAAGGAAAACCCAACCAAACTTGTGTGGGTGTTAGTTGTACTTGTTATTAATCATAAGAGAAGTTATTCATCGTAACGCAAACCAATGAAATACGAGTACAAAGAGAAAGAATTTCTATGAAAATTAAGTTGAGTGCTTTCTAAAAACTAAATGAAGGCAAATCACTAGAAACACTCTTGAATGAAGTTTCATAACAACCATGAAATACTAAAAATAGATACTATAAAATCTAAAAGGTGGCTATATTTAGTGCTTTGCAAGTGACTTTAAACTTTGACTCCATTTTAAAGACACAAAAGCTGGAAATCATACACTGTACCATTTAAGGGAGTATAATGCAAGAGGATGGAGTTCCCAGTGAACGCACACTCAGAAAAACAACAAAGAAAAGCCCTGAGCCTTGTGTCAGAAGACAGGCAAATGAATGAATGCACCGTATGTTTCAAGTTCGGATAATAAATCCCGGGTGCATATGATTCATCTTTATGATTTCCTTCTTTAATCAACTTGTTCAGGTAACCAGCCGATTCCAAATAAAAGGGCTAGTACCGTATAAAATAGAGCTATCACTGACATCAGAAAAGTTGCAGTTTGGAGGAACTGACAATAACTGTGCTCTGCATAGTGAGTCATATTTTCCCAAAGACTCCTCATCTAAGTTTGAGATACACATATTTTTAGTGCCCCAATTTACCTAATTGAGTATTGGATTTATTGGGTCCTGTTTTTGCAGCCTAAGATTTATTTTCATCCTCAACCCTGTGTTTGTTTCTCTTCTTCATTCAAAGCTCCTACTAATTGTGTTAAATAGGTTAAGTTCCTGAATATTTAAGTGATTTTTTTCAGTATGTCATTTTCCCTTTAGAAATTGCCATGTTACGTATGATGTATGACAGCCTGGTCTGTCCTCAGTTGCAAGTTTTAAAGTCTATTCAAAAAACAGCAACAAAAAAGAAGATGCTAACTTCCCTTGTAAATTCTGACTTAAAAAAATACTTGTACCTTTTTTTTTTTTCCCTTTGGGGGTCTACCCCATAGTCTAGATAGTTATCCAGTTACTAGCAGAATGGTTTCAAATCCTAATGGCACCTTTTCTGCCACTATGAGAGCAGTGAGATGAATGAGTAAATAGGGATTTAAGTTGTAAATATATTCAAAAGGTCTTTGTACAGACCTACATACAGTGTCGGCATTTTAGGAATGTCTTGAAGTTGTACACATGGTTTGAGGAAATGCTGAGCTCGGAGAAATACATAATCATTATTAGTTTGTGAAAAAAGCAAAGCAAGTTTCTGCCACCAACCCATGAAAGCACAGGAAATGGCTTCATGTAGTAGGTGTCGGAGTCTGAGCATTCTGTTGACAGAAGCGGGTTCTACCCAGGGGTTTTGTGTTAATGTAATCAAACACTTCAGAGCTGCAGCCTAGCAAGCTCAAGTCCGCCCACCTCAGAGTTTATCTTTAGCTCATCTGGAAGAGTTTATTTTAAACATTGAACATTGTTTGCTGCTGTTGAAATGAAAGTGAGAGAGTTACAAGCTTTCTTCCACTGCCATCTGGCAGATTTACTGATGGATCGGGTTCTTTAATCCATGTAGCCCCGTGTGTGGGAGCTATTGTCTTTGGGTTGATCATGCAGCTGGCTTGGCTGAACTTTAAAAAGCTCACACAAAGCTATTAAGAGCCATCCTATAGATAAATGAAGTTGGGGGGGTGTTGCAAAAGTCAATGGAGCCTTTTGCAGGAGAGTGGAGAAGGCTTGGATGTATACTTTTCATTCTGAACGTACATTTTCAAATCTATAGTTCTCTTTGTGACCCGGAAAAGAGGAAGATAACCATATTGGAATATTTTAAAAGAAATAGTTGAAGCTACAAAGAAGTGACTATAGCTAAATTAGAAAAGCATGAAGCAGAGTAGAATAGAAAGGAACAGTAGATTTGGGGGGTTATATCTCATTAAAGGTGAGATTGCAAGAAGTCAAATGCGTGTACGCTTCTTTTCAGTGGGGATGCCCTGTTATTTATTTATTTATTTATTTGCACTTTGTGTCGTATGGGGACATTCAAAGATACACACGTCACGTACCTAATCCTTAGTTGTAGCCTTTGGGAGTATGGAATGATGCGGGATCTCAGTACATTACACTGAGTATAATTCATGACTCATTTCAGTGCATAATTCTTATCATAACCACAAATGCATACACATGCATTAAGAGATTGCATGTGAACGATGGGCTATGTGCAAAGCAGGATACCTTCAATATACCCTGCATTAGGTTTATAGGAACACAGAAGACAAATAGAACCAGAAATATCTCAGATATGTTCGATTGGCATTCAGATTTCTTTCCTAAAACTGAAAACAAAGAACTACATGGTGCACATTCTGGATGAAGACAAATTGGTGTCCTAGTGTGAGATTTTGAAGGGAGGATTAAAAGGAGGTCTTCTTCTTACTGTTTTGTTTTGTTTTGTTTTTGGCTATTTTCTGGTAGTCCTGGAAACAGAGTTGCTTCTTTTTATTCAGTTTTGTTTTTCTTCAGTTTTGCTTTTTCTTCAGTTTTGGTTTTTGTTTTGATGACAAGAAGCAATTGAGGTAGACCCCATAGCTCAGTGCCCACTCACTTCTCGCTGGGTGTTGAGGGGGGTTGCCGTGGTAACAGCATCCTGATTCTGGTTTCCTGATACCAGAATCAGAGCAGTGTCTCCTAACTAAGTATTTCTGTCAGCATCCTCCAGGTTCCCACCTTCCTGACCGCGGCAGAAGGAGCAGCTTCCTCTTTCAGGTCAGCTCTGTAGTCTTTCAGAATTTATTCCTCTTACTGTCACCTAACCCTCTCTCTCAGCCCTTCCCATTATTTTGTAGGCACCTCCTGAACTACTTTACTATATTCTATCTCTTTCTCCTTAAAATATCTGGGAGGATTCAATTTCCTATTTAAACAATAACAACAACAACAGCAAAGCAAATTAATCAGATGACTGACCAGAGAGAAGCAGCATAAAGTTTCAAATAAAAACTACCCTGCTGATGATCAAGTGATGGCATAGACAGAAGACACAAAGAAATTGAGCATTACAGCTTGAGAGGGAGGGGGCTGATGAAGGAGAGGCAGCCATGATGGCATTTCTTTGGTGAAAGCACTGATGTCAGAACGTCAGTTTCCAATGTGAAACTACCAAAGGAACTGGAAACCTACCAAAGGAATTTGGGTAGCACATAATATCCTGGTGAGGAGATCCATTTGGGGAACTAAATTATAACCAGAAATTTGATTATAGGATCAGAAGGAAGGACGTGAATTCTGTCGGAGGTTGAACGTGGTGACATGAGCAGTGATACCCGTATTAGGTGAATTCATAAGCAAGTGCTTTATGCTCCGGATGGCCAAGGCTCTTGAAGTGGGCCTTGTGAGGATGTGTTCTGTTATTGCTGACTACACCACCTTCTGAGTGACATTTTCTCCGTTCTTTTTTTAAATATGTGCTTATCACCTAAATATTGCTAGTCTGCCCCAGGAAATATTTCACCTCTATTACACCCCACAGAGAAGTAAAAGGGGCCAAGTGAATTAGCCATACTCAAAGACCCAGGTAGGGGTAGAGGTATATATTATTCATAGTTGGAAAAGCTGACCTGTGAGAGAGTATCTGCGAATCTTTCCTAATATGAGATTTCTGGTGAACAGATTAATTTATCACAGCTGTTTTCCATTTAGAAAAAATGTAATAAATACTAGGCTTCCTTCAGCAGGCAATTTGATGAAGACTGTAGAATGACGTGTGATGGATAATCCTGTATGTGTTTGGGGCAGTGTGAATAGATTAGAAAGACATTCATAACCGAAAACCCGGCTACCCTAGGAATATTTATTTCTATTTATCTGCTGCAAGTCACATCAGAGAAGTAAAGGTAAGAGGGGATTCAAAGTCTAGATGTGAGTTTTTAAGAACCAGATTGCAGTGCATTGAAGGCAAGGACATGTTTGAGTATTTTCTGCTTCCTGCTAACATCTGCCGAGGGGCTCTAAGATATCAGTGACTCACAGGATACTCGGGTGATTATTTGATTAATTATTTAACGACCAAAAACTAAGGTGTCTACCACCCTATCGATGGCCAGGGTAGATGGAGCTGATTTAAGTGGCCTGACAGATGGTCTCTTCCTACACCCTGGAAAATAAGTTCAACCTTCACAGCGAGTAGAGGGTTCTTTTGGCTTCCGACAGAAATGCTGGATTCTCCCGTACACTCTTACTCAAAACATGGAATGAGCCATATGACAGAGCCTTGAGTAAGTGTGTTATCGTTTTTGACAGCTATAGTCAATAGTAAATTGGAACTTCGTAGGAAGGAAACTAGAATGTCAACAAAGAAAGCTCACAGGCTAAAAAGAATTTACCTTGCCACAAATTCCCCTGGAAATATCTATATAGTTCATTCAAATTATTGACTAGTGCCTCCCAGTTCTTTCTGCAGATACCTGTGGATTCTAGTAAGTAGTCTCCCTTCCGTCCTTGAAAGAGGATTTACCAAAATCAACACAGTTAATTCTGCCACACCCAGTATGTATTTACTCTGGCTAATAATTAATTTTCAAATAAGTATATATGCACGAAAAAAAATAAAGAGGCCTTCTTTTCTTTTTAAAATAATGCCACCATTCTTGCAAATCCCTGAGATCATCAATTCATAGGACAAATTAGAAAACGTGATTAAACTCACTAGAGAAAGTTCTTTCTAGAATAATTACTATTTATGGGAGATATTTCACATATATTATCTCTAGTACTAAGTGACATGCCTGGAAACCGATGGGCCCATAATTTGAACCAAAGTTTTTCAGGTTTTAGAAGTTTTGGCTCCTTCCTATACTAGTGCATTTCTTTTAGTGAACTAAAATAAGGCCCATGGAAAAAGTTAAAATTTTCTCTAAAACCAAAGCAATAGTAGATTTTTCATTTTCATATTTATAATCATTGTTTTTCTCAGTCTGTCCCTTTAATATATTCATTTTCTAGAGTAGATGATATTTTAAGTAAGGTTATGTCTGCCTGATAGGTCAAGAATGTGTTAAATTTTTTTCATTGACTACTATATTTAGTTTCTGTCAACACAAGTTAATTGAAAAGGTTTCTGCATAATATCCCTAAGTGTAAATTATTTATCAAGGTGGTTAAAAACTCCAGTGCCCCATCCAGAGTGTTGGTTTCCTGCCAAAGGGATATATATCATCTTTCATGGGTTTGCAGAAATTGCACAAACAATGAAATGTCTGAGTTAAATCATAATACAATGATCAAAAGAGCTGTATTACTGTACTTTATAGTAAATGCATCCATTTCTTTTGAAATAAAGCAGTTTTCACTCTCCAACATCTGCTGAAAACTCAGAAATTATACATATCCTATTATTGAAAACCCTCTAAAGAGTCCAAATTCTTAGAATAGTTTTCCCACTTTGCAATTGATAACACATTTGGCGTATCAATATTATTTCATGTAAAATTTTCTGAATAAAGTAAGAGGTGACAAGGAAAATACTTTTTGTGTTTCATCTTCAAAAAAATTATTTGAGGGAGCTTTGGCTTCTGGAAATGACAGGCTAGGTTACTTAGACCAATACTTATTTAAGGACAATGGACAATTCTGGATAAAAATAGAAAAAAATAGGCAAACAAGGTGGTGGGAAATTTTTAGGTCAAAATCAGGCAAACATGAAGTAAGAATCCTAGAAGTTAAGAAAGAAGGCAAATTACCTTTGTCCAGATGACATTTGTCTCCTTAGCAGAAACAATGATGAATGTAAAGTTTTGTTTTGACTCCCCAGAACCTGAAGGAGGATAGAAAAGAAATCTTCCATAAAATCTGGGATTCAATACAAACTCTCACAAATTTAAATTAAGCTGGGATTCCGAAGGACTCCACACTCATGGTAAGTAGGAGAAAGAATTAACTTTGAATTATACTCCTGACTGGCCCATGGAATAGGGACATTGTCTTCACACTGAGTGGAAGAGGGAGCATATAATAGAAGAGAAAACCCATACCTGCAAGTAGGGCTAAGCCATGGTCCCCAGGCAGAAGTACATATGGTTTCACCACAGCGATCCAAAATCAGCTCAAACCATCAATTTGGTCTAAAGTCATTTAGGACTGGCAGTACCCTAGGTGACCAGCAGAAAGAAAGCCAAATCCTCCTCTGAGGAAAGGACCTTCATAAAAGGGCTTGGACAGCCTCCATAATTAATTTTTTTTCAAAGTCAATGAGTAGCTAAGGTCCACGCACAGGTACCATGAGTAAGAATCAGCAGCACTGATCCAAGAATTTCAGAGACGGGAATTATCAGACATAGATGATATAATAACTATGTTTACTCTGCTCAGAAAAGTAAAAATGAGCTTGAAAAGTTCATCAGAGAGAAACTACAAAAGTGACAACTTTTACAACTATGTAACACTTCTAGAAATGAGTTCATTTAATTTGTAGCAAATTATAACAAATATAATTTATAATGAAATTCTAACAAATGAAAAATTCAGAAGATGGATTTGGCTGCTGATTGAACACAGCAGAGGAGAGAAGTAATAAACTAAAGAGACGGATCAGAAGAAATAATGCAGAAAGCTGCAAAGGGACACATAAGGATGGACATTTTAGGGGAAAGATCAGGAAATGTGGTTGCTAGAAAATAATATAGTTTTAGGGGTGTGTGGGTGACTGAGTTGATTAAGCATCTGACTCTGTTTCAGCTCAGGTCAGGTTTTCGTATTAGGCTCTGTGCTGAGCATGGAGCCTGCTTGAGATTCTCTCTCTCCTCTTCCTCTGCCTCTCCCCCCACTTGCTCACTCTCTCTCAAAAAAGAGTATATATATTTTATTGGAGTTATAGAAAGAACAGGAAGAGAGAATAGGGACAGAGGCAATATTTGAAGAGATAGTGACAGAGAATTTTCCAGAACTGATGAAAAACAATAATCCTCAACTTCAACAAGCCTAATTGTAAAAGCAGCATTCAAAAGGCACACACTGAAAACTTACGTCCACACAACAAACTGCACAACAGATATTTAGAGGAGCCGCACTCCTCAGTGCCAAACCTTTGAAGCAACCAAGATGTACGTCAGTAGGTAAATGGTTAAGTAAACTGTGGTACATCCAAACAACGTAATGTGTGTTTTTTTTAATTTTATTTATTAATTTGACAGAGAGAGAGACAGCCAGCGAGAGAGGGAACACGAGCAGGGGGAGTGGGAGAGGAAGAAGCAGGCTCCCAGCGGAGGAGCCTGATGTGGGGCTCGATCCCAGAACACCGGGATCACGCCCTGAGCCGAAGGCAGACGCTTAACAACTGAGCCACCCAGGCGCCCCCAAACAACGTAATGTTACTCAGCACTAAAAAGAAATGAGACCTCAAGCCATGAGAAGACACAGAGGGACCTTCGGTGCATATTGTTAAGTGAAAGAAGTCAATCTGAAAAGGCCACATCCGAAATATATACACATGTGAAAGGTAGTAATGGACTGAATGAAACTAACTGCCAACCTAGAATTCCATACTCAATCAAAGTATAGATCCAGGATGGGTGTAAAATAAAAATGTGAACAAACATAAACATACCAAAATGGAGAGAACGGCCACAGCTGAACCCCATCAGAGGACATTCTAAACAATTCACTTCAGGCATAAGGAAAGTAATTCCAGATGGAAGTCCTGAGGAGATAAGACCGAAGAAAACATTAAGTATAAAATAGATAATTATATTAGAAAATAAGAATTCTATGAACATTTATTGTATAAAGATAATAATGTGAAAGAATAGACATAATATACCTGATAAGATTTAGGTAGAAATCAGGAAGGGATGATCTGAGTAAAAGTGTTCTAAAGGTTTTCCATTATCCAGGAGTAAGATTAAAAAGTCAAGATTGGTATTATAAAGGGTGCATGGTGTACTAGAGAGTAACCACCAAAATAACTTTTAAAAGGTATAATCTTCAAACTAATACAGCAGAAAAAAAAAAAAAAAACCCAGAACAGAATAAAAATCGTCTTTCTAGCAGCGCCTGGCTGGCTCAGTTAGAAGAACATGTGACTCTCGATCTCGGGGTTGTGAGTCTGAGCCCCGTGTTGCGTGCGGAGATTATTTAAATAAATAGAAAGTTTAAAAAGTAATCTCTTTAAAAGAAGATTAAAGATAAGAAGAAGAGTAAAAAAAGTGAGACGAATATAGGACACAAAATAATATAGATTTAACCCAAAATGTATAGTTATAATAAATGTAAGTGATTAAATACTCCTGTAACAAAATCAAAGATTTTTAGACTGTTTTTTTAAACGCAGAAAACATTATTATAGGTAAAGAAGGTCACTTCATAATGATAAAAGTTTTAATTCTCCAGGAAGATATGACAGTTTTTTTCAAACATTGCATGAACCTAATTGTATGAAAATTTAAAACGATAGAGCCTCCAAATATATAAAACAAAAAAGCATACCTACTGTCATAGTGTTTTGTTTTGTTTTGTTTTGTTTTAAACACAGATTGCTCGGTAGTTGCTACAGAAAGCTGACCAAATGTCAGTGAGCCTGCAGGAGATCTGAACCATAATTTGATTAACAAAGTTGATTTAATGGACAGCTACAGAACACGACACTCAATAGCTGAAGAATATATGAATTTTCAAGCGTATGCAGAAGAATTTCAATGTGCTTTTATATTGGGGTATAAAGCAAGTTTCAATATATCTCATGAATTTGAGATCATATAGAATGTATTCCCCAATTACAATGCAGTTAAGATAAACATCAGGAACTAAATAATAATCAGAAATTATCTTACCTTTCCAAATAAAGAAATATCCTTCTAAATTATCAATGGATCGAATGAGAAATCAATACAGAAATTTTTAAATGTTTTGAAAAAATAATGAAACAATAGCCTTGAATGAATATATTAAAAATAGAGAATAATTGGGAATCAATCAGCTGTGCATTCATTTCTAGAGGCTAAAGTACAGCAAATATTAGCTCAAGAAAAGTGAAAAAAAATTAAAGAGCAGATATTAATGAAATAGGAAACAAATTTATAATAGAGAAAATCAACAATGTTGGTTCTTTGAAAAGATTTATAAAATTGGCCTACATTTCGCAGAGGAGGCACAAATAATTTTTTTTTTTTAATGTCACTTACAGCCCTCCAAGCCCTCACTGGCAGAATCTTCTTTAAGATCTTTCCTGCTTTCATTAATGATCTCTGTGAGGCTCTTGCAAGTTCTGCCTGTTATCTAGTCCCAAAACTACATCACCTTTATATTTATTTATTTTACGCCATTCTCCTTTAGATACCAAAATTTCTGCTGCTTCTCCATTGCTGTGAAACAAAGTACTCTAGAACTTAGTTGCTTAAAATAATAGCAACCATGCATTTTGCTCATGAGTCGGTAATTTGAAACTGGGCTCTGCAATGGGGAGCTCATCTCTTTTCCTCCTGGCATTAGCTGGGACCCAAGCTGGTTTTGGGGTATGCGATACATGTAGGTGCAGAGGGCCTCATGCTCATAAGCGGGCTCATGGTTGGGTTTTAATGCTCTGTAGTCTCTTTCTTCAACTTCTTAATAATTTTATCTTTGAATTTGTGTTTTGTAAGTGAAATCCGATGGGACAATGAAACGTGCAGGAAAGGCTTGGAGCCTAAGGTTGTAGGTAGGTTAGCCTCTGCTACCTCCCAGCATCCCAAGGAGGGTTTCCAGCTGCCTGGCTGCTGCCTCTATCAGACACCCACCTGAACCATCCCTATTCTTGCAGGGTGCCCAGGTACCTTTGGGGGTCTGCACTCGCTTGGCATCTATCCCTGTACCAAAGGGTGCATGATATTAAATAGCAAACAACAACAACAATAAAAATCCATAATGGGTTAACCAAGGGACCATAAATAAAAGGGAAAAAAAGCTTTTCTCCTAATTTAAGAACTGAATTTTCAGTTGCACTGGGCCCCACAAATTATATAGCTGGACCGAAATGGGCAACTTGTCTGAAATGGAAGACCCAGTTCCAAGAGAACTCATTCACATGGCTGGATAGTTGGTGCTGGCTGTCAGCTGGTTGCTCGGCCAGGACTGTGGTAGGGAAGGGGTGTGGTTCCTCTCCTTGTGGACCTCTCCGTTTGATGGCTTCACCGCTTAGAGCATGGCATCTGGATTTCAAGTGGCAGCTGCTGTTTCCTAAGGCCTGGGCCCGGAAATCTGCATAGCATAGCATCGCTTTTGTACCCAGATGGTAGATCCTATCAGACTTGAGCGGAGAGAGCATAAAACCCACCTTTCAGAGGAAGGAGTTTCAAATCACTTGTGATCATCTGTGATCTGAGATACATAGGTGAGTGGCAAAACGATATAGCAAACGAAGGAAATGAACTTCTCAGAAGGCAGGATAGTGAGTAACTAACTATAGGACAGAGGCATAAAACTGTGATCCAGTGTCTGGGGTGCTGGGAGGGTTCTGTCTCTTGAGTGGTTGGGCACTTTAAGCTATTTGCATACGTGTTATTCTTTATGGGGGGTATATATGTTATTTTTAAAATAAAAAGTAAAAAAGGAAAGTAATTGAATTTAGAGCTAAGGTTAGTTTTCAGATGCTTACAGGATAGCTGTAAAATTATTAAAACTATTGCTAAGTCACATTTGTAACCTAGAAAAGCACCATTTTTCCTAAAGAAATTGTAAATTAAATAAAATCTCATTATTTAGACTTAATTGAGATTCGGAAATAGCATATTTGAAGATGAAACGAGTTGCCTTCACATGCTCTGAGGACAAAGCATATCAAGCAAATGGACGTGCAATGTAGTGTTTCACCTGATCAAGAGAAATTGTTTTCAAACATATAAATAATTGACATATCTAAAGATTATCACATTTCATTTAAATTTTGTCTTCTATGGACATGTATATATTTGAAACATAATTTCTAGTTTATAAATAATGATCCATATTAGCCCTCCTGACAAATCTGAATCATTTTTTCCTATGATAATCTACTACCCTGCCTAGAAGAGCCTAAATTATAGTATTCTGAAGAGTAAAACTCTGATTATTTTTATTTATCAATACTCAGAATGATCGCAAGTACTACAGGCTCTGTCTCTAGAATTTATACTCCATCTATGTTACCATTCCTCATTTCTGACTACCCCAAAATACCACTTTATATGTCTTTTGCACATTGCTAGAAAGTTTCCCCGGGAGGCAGATTCTGAAGTGGAGATATGCATGCAAGGGGCTTATGACAGAGCGCTTGCTTCATATAAAGACATAAGGAAAACAAGGTTGGGTTTTGGAAGAAGTTTGAGAACTTACTTGGATATGGACTGCATTCTATCAATATTCGTTACAAAATTGCTCGACATCTTTTTTGAAAGGGAAGTAATAAATCAACATAAATCTCAGAATACGAACACCTTTGAGATTAAATTTCCAAGTAGTGGATATTCATTTATTTGTTGGTGTTTTGTTGAATGAATGAACAAAATGAGTGCTGAAAGCAAACAACTTCTACCTTCAATCATATGTTCATCGGGTTTGAGCTCATTATCTCTGAATTCAGTTATAAATTTTAAAATATATATACATATATATAGGGATATATATAGATAGATAGATATATCTATAGATATAGATATAGATAGGACATACATATAGAGATAGAAACAAAATACTTAAGGGGCGCCTGGGTGGCACAGTGGTTAAGCGTCTGCCTTCAGCTCAGGGCGTGATCCCGGCGTTATGGGATCGAGCCCCACATCAGGCTCCTCCGCTATGAGCCTGCTTCTTCCTCTCCCAGTCCCCCTGCTTGTGTTCCCTCTCTCGCTGGCTGTCTCTCTCTCTGTCGAATAAATAAATAAAATCTTTAAAAAAAAAAAAGAAACAAAATACTTAAAATATTACTTTTAAGATCATACCAAAACAGGTCCAGTTATGGATTTTGTCATTTATGATTATCTGGGATCAACTATTTCGTATAATATATCTATATTGGTTGTTCAGCCTAAATAGAGCTGACTTTCATACACCTCCAAGAAACATATCATGTACGGAAACAGCCACGACTTTGCTTTTGTCTTTTGATCTTCACGAGACTTTGTGAGGCCAGTACCATTAGCCCCTTCTAGAGATGAAGAAACTGAGTCTTGGAGGTGTGCAGCGGTAGCTGATAAACAGCACGGTGGGCACTCTCCGGCTCCCCCCACCTGCCGCCATCCTTCAACCTCACACGCATTTAGGCCTTTCCTTCAGCAGATCCATGAAGCCCTGACAGTGTGAGCCAATCAATCTTAAGGTGAGACTCCCCTCTCTCTGGGTTAGTTTGACTTTCTAAAAAAGGCTCTGAAAGACCCAGTGGAATGATTATGATGTCCTGGTAGATCTTCAAAAACAGTAGATTAAACTAGGAGAGGCGGGTGGCTACTTCCAAATCCCAGCCTTCGATGCATTAATCCCAGTGACCAGGGGAGGAAAAAAAAAAAAAGCTTCTCTGGGAGAAAAAGGCTGTGGCCTCTTCTGAATAGTGGGAAACCTTTTCAACTGATCACCATCATCTTAAAGGGCTTCCAGAACTGCATAATACCCCCAGAATTAAATAAATTACACGTGTGGTTATGAGCAAGTTAAGTACTTATTTATCCACATCATTAGTCATCGAAATTCTTGTAGGGAGTAACAGCCAGCCCCACAGGTCAGCCACTTCATGTTTCCTTAACACTTCCACTGTTTTTTAAACACCCGCTCCTTGATTGATGGCTGTACTGTGGCCTCCGCCTGGGCCTAATAACACAGCACGTACCACCCCTGATCGGAGTGACACACACATTCCCTCGCACCCATGTAAGTCATCCCATATGTGGGCCCTCGCCGTTTACTCTGCTCTCTGGAAGTTCATGCAAACAGGTGACCGGCATGGCAAGCCAAGGACCTTCACTTCAGCATGAAGACTTTCAGCGAACGATACTTACTCCTTGGCTAACGTCAGCCACTCAGTATTCTTGAAGCTTTTTTGGCTGCTTCTTCTTTTCCTCCAACGGGACCACTCACTTCTGCTGGGAATGCTTCCCCTTGTTTTCACCCTCCATGGGCAAGGGATTGTTTTTCACTTCCTTCAGAAAATCACTAGCCGTGTGATGAACCCCAGATCACATGCCACCTCGACAGGAAGTCTTTCCCACCCCCACGTCCTTTCGGGCCCTGAGCACACTACCGTAAGTCACGTCTGTGTCTAGGTCAGAGCCACGTACCTCTCTCTATGCCTGGCACATAAGAGGCAACCCCCAAAATTATACTTTTTCTGAGTCTCTATTATATTCTAGGTACTGTGCTGGGTGCTGGCAATACATTGATGAGTAAGACCAATTTTTGCCCATGAAGATACTCCCGGTCTCGCAGGTATAGATAAATACATGCTTAAGAAGGAGCTAAACCCTAGGTGATTGGATCTGTGATAAAGAGCTCACAGGACCGACTAACAGCAGCAAGGGGGAAAGCTTTGGTTAAGCATGTGGTTTTGCCTTGGCCTGGGAAGCATGGGTTCCTCGGGGAAGAAGGGACAGAAGAGGATCACAGCAGTGGGAGAAGCACGGGCTAAGGCACAGGGACTCACCTACGGAGTGGCAAGAGGGTGGACACTAAGGGACACGCAGGAGAGACGGATGAGGCAAGGGTCAAGGGTCAAGGGCCTTCACTTGTGTGAAGGGCAAGTGAGGGACAAAAAGGTAACCCAGGCTTTTACCGTGGGACGTCACTGGAGTCTTGTTAGGAGACCAATGGCGCAGCTAGCTCTGTGTTTCAGATAGACTGTGATCACAAGGGCAAAGTAATTGAAGTGGGGGTCGTGGGGCAGAAAGACCAGTTACAAGGTTGAAGCTCTTAGTCCAAGCCAGAGCTAGTCAGAAGGGATAGCTACTTTGGAAGGAGAACTGACCTCTCAGGGAGATTTATTGGGTGTTGGAAGAGAGCAAGAGAGTGGAGGCGAGGAAGACTTTAAATAGATTGAAATAATTTATCTGATTCTTGAGCATTTGAAGACAAGCATCCTGACGGCACTGTCCTCCCCTGAAACTGGGCCGGAGGAGCTGATTACCTCAGGTAGAATCCTCTCTTTGGTAGACTTCAGTGAAGTCATGAGGATCTTCTCAGACCCACCAGAGGAGGAGAGACCAGGGGGGTGGCCATTGCCCATGAGTGAAGGGTCTGTTTGCCCTGGGGAGTACAATGTTTTCCACTCACTCACTCATTCATTCTTTCATTCCATTGTTCACCAAACGTTTACACAGCAGCTTCAATGAACTTGGAAGAAATAGGCAGATAAATGGATGTTTGGCCTGAATTTTGTCCCCCTCACCCACCCAAACTCATATGTTGAAGTCCTAACCCCCAGTACTTAGAATGTGACTGTATTCCGAGACAGGGCCCTTAACGAGGTCATTAAAGTAATACGAGATTAATGGGTGTTTCCTAATCCAATATGATTGGTGTCCCCACAAAAAGAGGAGGTCAGGACACAGACACCAAAGACAGAGGGATGGCCATGAGGACGCCGCCAGAAGGCAACCATCTGCAAGCCAAGGAGAAAGCCCTCCGAAGAAACCAAGCCCTCTGACACCTTGATCTTAGACTTCCAGCCTCCAGAACTGTGAGAAAATAAGTTTCTGTTGTTCAAGCCCCCCAGTCTGTGGTATTTTGTTACGGCCGCTCCAGCAGACTCATACCACGGACAACTGTAATTTGTAGTGGTAAGAGTGTGATAAAGTCTAAGCCTGGTGCCATGGGGCACAAGGGAATCATGATCAATTCAGCCTGGACGAGCTAGGGGATGAACAAAATCTCCAATGAGGTTTTGAAGGCTGAGTAGGAGTTTGCCAAGCTAAAATTGAAGGATGACGTCCCGGACAGAGAAATTCCTTCTCTCTGGCTCCTCAGTCCCTGTCTCCATGCTAGTCTTCTGGTCCGTTATAAAGGTTTTGTTTGCTTCTGCTGACCCTCAGCCAGTCATTACTAACAGAGAGAACACAAAGCCCGATCTTTCTCGAGGCCCCAGGCTCTGCTCTCCCTGCCTCTGCTTGGCTTCATCCTCAGGCAAGCTGCCCACGCATTTGCAGGGTGGCTGCTGACAGCCCTCAGCCCACATAGCCCTGCCAGCCTGGGTTCCTCCAAACTGCCCCTCAACCGAGAGCACTGATTTAATCTCACAGACTGTCCCTGCTTGAAACACACGCCCACCATAGCCAGGGAAGTGGTGTTCCCCAATGAGCCAGGCTAGCCTGGGTGACAATACCAGCCCTGTGGTCCATGCCATCTAACCAACGAGGAATGGCTTTCACACAGGAAGGAGGAGCTGCGTTACTCACCTAGAAGGAATACCATGTAGACAAAAGCGGGAGCTGCTCTTTGCAGTGTTATTGTCATTCCTATTCGGAGAAGAGAAAGCAGATTTGGAGAGGTTAAGTGGCTTACATGCACTATTTATTCACTCATTATATTTTTCAACTATAATTTCTGACTATACGCTCAGCACTGTGCTAGGAACTTGGAATCGATTAATGAACAAAACAAAGACTCTACCCTAATGAAGCTTGAATTCTACTTGAGAAGGACATCAATAAAGAATCAAATTATATGAATAATATAACGGAATCAGTTATATAGTAAGAAGGTGGTAGGAAAAACCTGAGGAGGATAAAGGGATTCCTGCAGAAATGGTAGTAATTATAAATAAAGTTCACAGGGCATGTTTCATCAAGAGGGTGACATTTACATGATCCCAGGGTCCTGGGATTGAGCCCCATCTCAGGCTTCCCACTCAGAGGGAAGTCTGCTTGTCTCTCTGCCCCTCCCTCCGCTTGTGTGCTCTCTCTCTCTCTCCCTCTCTCTCCCTCTCAAATAAATACATAAAATCTTAAAAAAAAATTATCCTCTTTTTCCTCAGGCCTAGGTCTCTACCCTCAGTGGGCTAACTGTTCCCCCAGAGCTGGGCCAGCACCTGCAGATGGCCTGGTCCGAGGGATAGGGAGGTAGCTGGGGGCAGAAGTGAGGAGTGACAGTGGGGGACCCCACTCAATGACAACTGGTCGTTAGGGTCACCTCAGCCTAGAGGGCCTGAGGTGAGTGTCCTCCTATCTTTTGATGGAAGCTGCTGGGTGTGCAGGTAAAAGCAGTGGTTCTAGAACTAGCCTCAGCTCTGCTGTCACAAACTGTGTGCTGGGGCCGAGTCCCGTCATCTCTCCAAACTCACCTCGTGGGCATGCAAAATGAGAATAAGCAGGACGTAAGTAACATACTCAGTGTGGGGCATGGCACACAGGAAGAACTGAATATTAGCTATCTATATAAGGACTTAGATTTAAAAGCCCTGAATTCAAGCCCTG
This sequence comes from Ursus maritimus, assembly GCF_017311325.1. NCBI lineage: Eukaryota > Metazoa > Chordata > Mammalia > Carnivora > Ursidae > Ursus > Ursus maritimus. Next base: position 13,765,620 of record NW_024426774.1, on the reverse strand, counting down.
TTCTGTCCCTTCTCCGTTTTATGGATCCGAGCAAGTAACCTCCTCTGAGTCGTCTGTAGCATGGGGTTAACGATCCCTGACCATCTTCAAGCATTATTTTGGAGACTGTGTGACATCAGAGAGGGAAGTACCTTGTCCATTGTCAATGTACTCAACAAATATATGAGATTCTTATTATTTCAAAGCAAATAATCTCATGGCGGCCTTGTACTTTCAGAAGATTTTGATTTGGATAAACTGACGAAGGAAAAAATATGCTTCATAAAGTTGGCACAGTTGGAGTTGCAGCCAAGAACTGAGCTGTTCTTAGGCTGGGGCCCCCAAGCTAGAAAATATTTCACATGGAGGCAGCAGGCAGTGGGACCGCCATCTTGGTTTTACTATGAAATGGGTTGCACTGCCCAAATTTTAGGACACGCTGACACATTGCCTGCGGTCCCGGGGCAAGAATACGAGGAACCAAACAGCAAATGAGCAGGAGGTAATGGAGAGAAAGTGAACATTTGTACATACATAAGAGGACTCCACGGTGTCAAGACCAACCTAGTTGTGTGGAATTCCCTTCAGGACCTAGTTTACACAAGCATGGAAGGAAACACAAAGTCACTATAATAATGGAAATGACAAAGATTTTTTGAGTGATTATTAAATCAAGCATTCTGCTAAAGGGGTAAAGGCATTAATTTCCACAATGTTTCTATGACGCTGGTATTGCTCTTTTCACTGTACAGCTGAGGAAACAATGCCAAGAGGTCATGTGGCTTGTTCAAGATCACATACTGGTAAAGGCAGAGCCCGTATGTCTGACCTGTCTACTTCCAAGGTCTGCAGCACTCCACTGATGGCAGGGGGGACAGTTCTAGACTGTACCAAGCACAGCAGACACTGAAAATAGCAGAGGTAGGTTTTGAGAGGCAGGAGAGGTCTTTGTGGATGAGATCTGTCTGGAAAGCCTTCTGGAGTAAGTCAGAAATGATCTTGGCTGGAGTGTTGGGAAAAGATTATAGGAGAGCAGCAGAAAGAAACTAAAACCTAAAACCATCACTATTTGTTCCTTGCTTAGGATGAAAGGGTGAGAGCACTCTTGGGCTTTCGACGTAGCCTGTTTGAGGAAGTCACCCTTGACATTTGAAACTGCAAGGGCTGCTCCCGCAGGTCAAGTTTGTGGTCTAATGGGCTCGAAAACCTAGTTGAGAAATAGACCAGAGATGGGAATAGGCATTTCCAGAAAAGGCAACCTGAAATGTGATGAACTTGAGAATGCCGCTAATAATCAAAATAAGAAGATACAAATCCATTTCTGTTTGATGAGCAAAGATTAAATGGTCTCATTAGTCAAACATTACGAAAGCTAGTGGTCATGGATTATACACACACTCATGCACTGCTGGGGAAAATGTAAAGTGGCTCGTCTACTTTGGAAAGAGAATTGGCAATAATAAGCAATGAAATTAAAAATGAGCATCCTATTTGGCTCTGCAATTCCATTTCCAGATGTTTATTCTAAAGGGATTCTCAGAGATGTGCACAAGAAAACACGTGCAAGAATATTCATTGCAGCCATGTTCTTCACAGAGAAAAATTGGAAAACACCCCAACGTCCATCTATAAATAAATAAACACAATGTACTATATATGTAAATTCTATTCATCTGTTAAAAAGAATGACCCAGAACTATATATACAAATCTCAAAAACATGTGTTAACTTCCACTTCTGGTTATGATGCAGTAGTGGGAGCAAACCCTTCTTCTGGGGGGAGGGGGGAGAAGAAAAGTAGATAAAGTAAAAAGGCAGCAGAGAGCTACTGAAGCAGCCAAGACTTTCTGGGCTGAGTTGTACACACAATTTTTTAAACGCTGTTTTGATACGGTGTGTTTGCCAATTCTTGGTGCAAGGAGAGGGGCGGGGAAGCCTGGTGGAAGGTAGCGGCTGAGAGGCAATCGGAACAGCCAGGCAGATAAACACTGGAGGTTAGAACTGCCACAGAAGCCAGGGCCACCTGGGGCCACAATTCTGGAGACAGCAGATACTCAAGGAAGGGACAAAAGTACTCTGTGGGCACCCGGCCATAAGGATACTGACATCATGGTATTGTCATAAGAACAGAATAAAACGAGTGTGCCTGTTACAGTGCTTTCTCCACAGTGATTTTCCCCACATAGGCAATGGGGCGTGCCAAATGTGCTAGGAATGGCACATTACTAGAGGATATGTTGCTGGGTAAATCATATATGAAATTTTAATCCTGATTCTAGTCTTTTTTCCCCATTCCCTTCTCCGAACTTCCACATTAGTTTGTATATTGTATGGTATGCTAGAAAGTCAGATGAATGTAAACATAGTACATGAGGGGTGCCTGGGTGCCTCGGTCGGTTAAACATCTACCTTCGGCTCAGGTCATCATCCGGGGTCCTGGGTCCCTGTGTCAGGCTCCCTGCTCAGCCAGAAGTCTGCTTCTCCCTCTGCTTCTGTACACGCTCACCCAGCTCGTGCTCTCTCTCTCTCTTTCTCTCAAATACCTAAATAAAATCTTTTAAAAAATGATAAACAGACTACATGAAACAATCAAAATTCAAAATAACTCAAATCTCCAAAATTTAGAAAAACTGAGAATTGCATAACGAGCAGGAGTGCTGACTTAGTTGTAAACCCAGCTCCGGATTGCCCACGGCAATGCTACTGTTGTTGGCACACACAAGTCCCTCCCCTGTCCATTCTACCGTTTACCCAAAGAGGTGGGGGGACGGAGCTCTTACTGTCATTTCTTTTGCTACTCTGTGTTCTCATCATTTAATTTTTTTTCTATCTCTTACATCAATGTCATCCAAGGGTGCAGTAAGCGATGGGGATAGTGCTGTTGCTGGGAAACATTCCTGAGAATAAGAACCTTAGAAAATAGATTGAGATGTGACAGAACACCACAAAGATGACCAACTACGTGCCAGGACAACCCAAGCAGTTGATTTAGAGTTGATTTAAGAAAACACTAGAGCTAACCCCAGGAAAATAAAAAGCAGCATTCAACAAACATCCCCAAGTGTCCTGGAAATCTTTATTTATATATTACTTATTATTTTAAAAGTAAATTCAAACCATTAAAAAAAGGCACCGTTTTTACGATAATTATAAATCTGTAAATCTCAAAAATACATCCTTCTTTCCTTATGCCTATAAGAAAATGAGTTTGGGATTATGCAAATTTGTAATTATGGGAAGTCTTCAGTAATAAATCACTCGCATAGAAGGGGTTCGCCCTGTACTGACCTCTCCGTTGCTTCTTGTAACCCAGGCCCTAGCCCTGTGCTGGTGGCCTCTCTTCCCTCCTGGGGTAGTTTCCAGCACGGAGAGTTTTCCCAGAGCCCCTCTCCCTGCTCAGTCTTCCGAGGGCCATGGAACCTTGGAGCTCCCATACCTCCCAGAATCCTCACCCCGGGCCTGGGGGACAAGCCCAAGATTGCAGTGCTTCCGATGAGGCAAATAAAACTGACTGGCTAAACCTTGAGAAGTTCACGTGTAGGAACTCGATAAGGCGGTGAAAGCTCAGTGCAAAGAACGGCTGTGCTCCAAGTCTTGATAATTTCAATATGTTTCTCAAACTCCACAGATAAGTCCGGCCTCCAGCCAGGCTTTCACAACGACCTTGAGGAAAGGCAGCAGTACCCTTGGATGTGGCTCTGCTGGGAGAGTCAGCCGGTGGAGCATGTGAAAGAGTTTAGGGTGGGAGGCAGTGGGGCATACGGACGACCATGGGGGAGGCTGTTAGTAAGGGGGGTGGGGCTCAGCTTTGCCCACACAGCATATTCAACTAGTTCTTTTGGCTTCCATTTCCTCATATGCAAACTAAAAACTGCACGTGATTGTTTCTGAAGCTCCATCTTTCTTTATGGGCGTATGAAAATAAAAAAGAACTACCTACTGCCCGCTTCCCCTCACCCCCCATGAAACTGAACGTAAATTTTTTTGTGGGCAAATTAAATATACTTTAATAATAATAAATGATGTTGAAGTTCTTAAAAATGAGCACTGGGTATTATACAAGACTGATGAACATACATTTTAAGGCCCGGCAAAACCACGCTGTCTTCCTTCTCCCGGTGCTGCTCCTGCCACCTTGGCTTTGAAAATGCTCAGAGACCTTCCCTGGGCTTTCCGTTTTATGATTTGAACTTGACAGAGTCCAGAGAAGAGGAAGAAAATGTCTCCCTCTTCTCAGGACCATCCCTCTGTCTGCACGTGCTCAGCTGTTAAAATGAGAATAACAATCATTACCATAAGGAAATACTTATCTCCAAGGGATATGGGGAAAGTTCATGAGATAATGGGTCCTGTAGCTAGCTGCCAGGAGGGAGGAAGGGGAGCAGCAGCCCCTACCCCCACCCTGGGACGGAGTAACTCTTTCAGGATCAGAAGGAATTGCTCTAGGTCGGAGGAAGGTGGGAGCATCAAGAGTGTGGCATCTCAGGTCAGACTTTTTAAACCTTCAAGAGCTTTGGTTCTCTGTCCTTCCTCCCACCTGCTGCAAGATGCTGGACCAAAGACCCAGGACCTCTGCCTGGACAGCCCCTCTCCCAGAACTTCTGTGCCCGACATTTGTTTGGGATCACTGACAATACTCCGGAAGACACAATACGTGGATATTACCACCCGCCCTGCCCCCAACAAAACTTCTTCTGAGCGTGTATTAAAAGAGCTGACTTTTTCAAAATTAGAATTGCATCTCATTGCCCCCCCCCCCAGCCCCCAGCCTTTCCAGGCACCCAGGCTAGCGTTGGGAAAGGCCATTTTATTTTTAGGTGTGGATACTGCCTCACCTTTCACCCACAGAGAATCTGGATGCTTTTGGCCTGTGGCCACACAGATGTCCTCGAGGCCTTACCACTGCTGTGCTCCATCTGCTCACACCTGCGTCATTGCGTTAGCCGCTGTGCGGTGCCCTCCCCGCGCACCCTGCCAGCCCCCAGCGCGTTCCTGAGCAACCTGCAGGCCCTCCCGCTTCCCAGCATCGGCCCACGTCTACCTGGGCGTGCTGCTGGGCATGGGCTGCTCTGGGGGCCCTCAAAGACCACATTTTGCTTTTTCGTCAAAATGACCTCTGAGGGAGATAAGCGGTCCTGTTATTGCCCTGATCCTGAACATGAGAAAATTGAGGTGCAGACAGCATTTTGCCCCGTCTCAGAGCGCTGTGCATGCCAAGACCAGAACTCCAGCCGAGGATTCATGAATCTAAATCCAGGGCTCTTTATCTGATACCTTATGTCCTTTATTCCTTTCTTAGTGATTTTCAGCCTTTATTCTCTGCAGAGTCATCTGTGGGGGAGGAAAAAAATCACGAGCACTTCAGACCATCTGTGGAGAGTCTGACTGAGGAGAGCTGGGGCCTGGGGATATGTATTTTCCAAACGACGATGTGCTTCATCCTAGGTTGACAACCACTGTGCATGCGGTCAAGGAGGGACCTCGCTGTCCATTCTGACTGCCCCATCTCATCCGTGGGCACAGTGAGTCCGTTGGGCTGGTAAATCCACTGTATTCTGAATTTCCCCATTCTACCCCCCTCTGCTCCTTTGTTCCTGTGGGACCTGCTGCCTGGGTGCTCCTCTCAGTCCTCTCCGCCTACTCAAATGCTCCCCTCCCAGGGCTCTGGTTAACCCTGCCTCTTCCACTGAACCTGCCACCAGTGTCTGAGGCTGTGGGATGAGCTCTGCGTGGAAGCTTTCCACACACTCGAAGGCTGAAGCATGTAGCATTTGCTCCCTATGTCACTACAGATTTCTCTTGTCGCCGCAGAGGGACCACGAGCGGCGCAGAGCTGAGTGTGGTTTGGCACCAGGAGCGTAATGTTCAAGGTCTCGAGTTTTGGCTCTCAGCCCTGGCTCCGCCAACCACTGACTACAGGCCACGGGGTCTTTCTTGGTGTCTTTGGTATTGTTTGTTTCTGTCTTTGAGCCTCAGCTATCTTTCTTATAAAAAGGAGATAATGGTGCTCACCTGTCTCAAGATTGTGTCTCAAAAAGCACCTGGCACCCTTGCTGGCATCTAACAGGCTCTCGAAATTTTATAGGCCTCACTCCGAGACCTAAGCCTAGGCTCGCTGTCCAATTTTGTCCTCATTATACCACGTGAGTGCGAGAATTGGATTTTCAGAAGCAATCACTTCAAATGTGACTTCTCATCACCTCCTAAATTCAGGAGAATCCCAGCTCTGCAAACACCTGTAAATAAGTATTGAACATAAGGATAAACAAATGAAGTGGAATGGAAATCCCGTAGGGCATACGCTAAGAGGAAAAAGGGAGGGAATTCGTCCATCTGGTAAAGAGAGTCAGAGAAGGCTTCTTTGCAGATGTGATATTTGGGTGTTGAGGTCTGAGGATATAATTAATAACTTCTCTCTTCACCCTCAGGATTCAGAACTGATCAAGCATGAGAGAGGGAGTCAAATGAAGGAGCTAAAAGCATTGGCGTTCCTGCCGCTACCTCTGGATGGGAGAATATGCCGGCCCCCCCACCCCCAGGCCTTTGCGTCTGAAGCTTGGGAGGCTCCGTGAGGGTCTGCAGAGCAGATGTGCTTATGCTACCTGCTGCGGGGGCATCACTAGCTCAGGCCAGCCCTGCCGCAGTGGACTGACAGGCACAGAGAGTGGGGTCTAGTGACTGCTTCTAGAAAGTGGCAGGAAACCCTGGTCCAAGGCAGCTGGTAGGGACCAGGCAGGAAGCCACTGATCTGGAGACAGAGGGGGCCCTCCAAACAGGGAGGAAGGGATGGCTGAGCCGGTGTGCGTAGGTCCTGGGCCCCGTCAACTCTTCCCTGTGAAAGGTAGAGAGACAGGCAGAAATGTTCCTCTCCTTTTCCACTCCAGGAGAAGCTGGTGAAACTCTCCATCTTGCCTCTCCTTCTCTGTGGAAATATGAGGGGCGTATAAGCATTTCTCCCTAAAAATGCTCATGAATGTAGCAGGCAGACAGTCCAGAAAAGAATTTCAGACAGAAGAAATTGTACGTATAAAGGCTTGATGTGAGAAAATGTGGAATGTGTGTGCAGAAGGGGGGTGCTCCGTGGTGCCTGAAGCCCAGGGTGCTTATAAGGGGGTGGGGGAGGATAAGGCAAGAAAGATATTGCCAGATTTGGAGAGCCTCGAATTCCAGGCTTAGACTTTGACTTTGATCATTAGGCAGTGCAAATCCATGCCTCTTATTGGAAATATAACTCTAAGCATTTGCCTCCACCAGAGCAGGGAGCAGTGCTGGGTTCTGGCAGGAAGAGCTGGGTTTCAGCCACCCCTCCACCATACCTGCTTATGAGCAAGGCTAGGTGCACTCCCCTAGGCTCCAGGATGAGATCACGTCGCACGTTTACCTGGAATATAATATGGGAAATCTGCAACCCCAAATCCTTGAATTAAATACAGAAACAACAGAATTGCAAACAGAGGCTGAGTGGCTCAGTTGGTTAAGCATCCGACTCTTGATTCAGGTTCAGGTCATCATGAGATCGAGCCTTGTGGCGGGCTCCACACTGAGTGGGGAGCCTGCTTAAGATTCTCTCTCTCCCTCTCCTTCTGTCCCGTCCCTGCTCACTCTCTCTCTCTCTCTCTCTCTCTAAGAAAGAAGAAATGCAAACAGCAGATGACTGAGAATGGGCCCCACTGCAGGAAGGCTGGGAGAGGCAGAGGATCAGCCCCGCAGCTCCTCACCCCACATCCTAAGGAAGGGGCAGGGCTGTGCACGAACGCTGAGTGAGGGTCACAGCTAACATGCAACTGTGAACTTCGGACTCGTTAACTCAAGTCAGACATAACATTAGGGAAAAACAAAGGTTAACCCGTAAATAGAGGAATTTTATTCAGCTTTAGAGAGAATCATGCCAATAATCCAATTTAAGGGATGCAATGAACCAGTATACGACTATTCTGCCAGTTTCTCTCCCCCGTAATGACAGTGTGAACTCTTTTTATTCATTCAGCACATTGCAATTGACAAAGCCCTTTCACATGACGTTATCTCATGAATCCTCACCAACAGCCCTGTGAACTAAGGAGAGCCCAGTCCCATGACCAGGTCTAAAATCAGGCCAGCTGTCCCTCTGGCTCTATCATAACCTCATGGTTTTGTTGAGCGGGGCTCTCTGTGAGGAAGATGATGCAGGGATTTTTCATTAGCTCATTAGTCTGTCTTCTGCATAGAGGTCTGCAATCCAGAATATTTCTATGGGGGCACCTGGGTGGCAGAGCGGTTAAGCATCTGCCTTCGGCTCAGGGCGTGATCCCGGCGTTATAGGATCGAGCCCCACATCAGGCTCCTCCACTATGAGCCTGCTTCTTCCTCTCCCACTCCCCCTGCTTGTGTTCCCTCTCTCACTAGCTGTCTCTCTCTCTGTCAAATAAATAAATAAAATCTTTAAAAAAAAAAAAGAATATTTCTATGATCCTTCATTCTATATGATACCATCCATATATATGATTTCCAAAGTGACTGTGTTAACCTAATCCAAAGCGGGCTAGTAGAATGGGAAATAGAACAGTATTTATGAGCAAGAGTAGGATGTTAAAATCAGGCTCAACTAGGCAGATTTGGAGTTTTCTAGACTACCAAATTTATTTTCCTCCTTTCTTGGTCTTTTAAGTAGGCACAAAATATTTAAAAGGATGTGTAGAGATACAAATCAGTAGCCTTTGGCTCAGAAGATATTTAGCATTTTCAAAAACTGTAACTTGAACACCAAAGACGGTGCATGTACCGTGGCCCCCACCCTTCCCTAATCCTCATACCAGACACACTCTTATTCACTCATCCAGTCAACAGATATCTCCTGCACACCTGCTGTATGCCAGGAATGCCCTCAGAATTATGTTTGCATTACTTGCCTAGACCCTGCAGACATTTGAGTAAGTGACTGCCGTCCTACAGAAGACTGAGGCAGGTTAATGATGACTAATGTCCCTTCATTCATCTTAGCGTAACCATCGTAACCTGAAGTTTGAGTCATTTTGAGGCTAGGATATTGTAACTAATGACCCACCAGAGCCTCCAGAGACCGGCTTTTCTGAAGACTTGCTATTTTCATTTCCATAGCCCCATGACCAGTGGCAATGGTAGGCGTTCCTTCCCCAGGAGCCCAACCAGGTGACCAAAGCCAGGAAACTCTCAAGGACCTGCCCGAGGCCCCAAAGGCAGCAGAGTTGAGGCCAGCCTGGACAACTGGTTGCCTTGATTCCAAGCTGGGGCCTGGGTCTCCTGTCCTTGAGGGGCTCTGGTTTCAGAGCCTGCCTGGGAGAACAAAAGAGATTTCAGTTGTCACATGGACCCAGCCAGAGCTGCTCTCTTTTCTGACTTGGCTGGCTTTCCCTGTGTGCTGTTTCACATCACATACCTTCTCCCCCCTCCCCTTGGATGATTGGTTGAAATTAAATATCCTGAAATTACACTGAAAGGGGAAGAAAAGCTAATACAAAATTTTAATCAAAACACAAGCTTAACAGTTCCCAGGCTTTGAAATGTGAAGCAGACACTGGTTCCATGGGGACGTCCCAACCTGTTCTCAGGTGTGAAGTTCCTTCAAGGAAGGGGCAGTCTCCTGACTAAGAGAATTACAAGGAAACCAGCACGTTGCAAACTAAGGGTTTCCAAATGCAGCTGGACCTTCTTTCCCTTTCCACCGTGTGTACGGGCGGGCCAACCCAGAACAAAACTCTCGCTGTGGACCATAGAGGAGGAGACCTCCAGAGAGAGCGAGGTTTTCTTCCCCATCCCCACCCTGCTCTGATCTGTAAGTCTGTATCCAGGGCCTGAAGGTTAACTGGAGAAGGAAAGGACTGGACAAAGGGCTTCCAGGGGAGCTGAAATCCCCCTCGAACCAAGAGCGGCCCTGACCACAAGAGGTGGGCATTGGGCGCCCCCTGGTGGAAGAGGCCCCACCAGGCAACCTGAAGGATTTCTCCCTGGATTAACTCTATAAATAGACAGATGATTTATTAAACAGATTTGAGGCTCATTTGAGGCGCTGGGCCACGATTGCTTCAGGGCTCAAATAAGGGAGTGCTTAGGACCCTGCCTCTTATGCGACACCTGGACTTACTTAGCGAGTCTCTAGCATGATCTACAAGTGCATCGGACTGTTGGCTCAGCCGCTCCCAGCCGGGAGATGCCAAATTCCTCATATATAAAAGGAGCTTTAGTAACTGAAGCAAAATAAGCACACTTTTCCCCCCACCGCCTTCCCAGAGACTGAGGCGGCAGGGTTTCTGGGAGGATACACAATACCTTGTTACAAACCATGTAATGTTTTAAAAAGTATCTATCTGACAGCCTTGGCTAAAGCCAGATCTTCTATCTCGATTACTTCAATATGTCACATCCATATCGCACCACGGCGTCCAGGCTCGCAGAGCCAAGGCCTCTCTGTCTTGTCCAACCTTCCCATCTGGAAGCAATGAGCTTAATATTCTGGCTCTCCCCCCATAAAAGCTATGTCACAAAAAAGTAGCAGCCTGTGAACTGCTTTATCCTCCCAAGACACACCGTAGCTCACTCTATTCCGTTACATTGAAAGACCGTCCCCAACGCCCCGCCCTCTGCTGCCCTACATCCCCAGATGGCCTGTAACACTCAGCACAGTACCAGGGGGACGGGAGTGAATTGACAATCATTTACACTTTAATCCCACTTTTGACGTTTTGAGGGATGCAGCTTAAAATATAGTGGAGGCTTGGGGACTCCCTCCGGATCAATGTGTTTGCGAGAGAGAAGCATCCCTTAGCAAGCAGCCTACTGTTTCTGGTGACACGACAGAGACCCAGCTTTGGAGCCTGTCTTGCACCCCTCTCCCGCTCATCTTAGCTTCTTAAGCAATGCCTGACGAGTTCCAGGTGACCTCGGTGTTTGGTACTGCTCGGTGATAATGCCCTTCCCTAGTATCTGGGCCTTATTGATTCACTGATATGCTCCCTCATCAATTTGGGGTCGAATACCTGGCCTGTCCCTTTGGCTACGCTCTCTGTGTCAGAGGGGTCCCTGGCCTGCGGGAGACTAAGTATGTGAAAGGGACAGACCCCGAATTCTGAATAGTTAGAAAAGTGGCCCCAGAAGCAAGGAATCCTTGGGGGGAGGGGGAGCATGTGAACCATGCCTCTTTCTGGGCCCCGGCCCAGACCTACTGAATGAGAATCATTTGAAGCAAGGCCCAGGAATGTGCATTTGAACAAAATCCCCAGGTAACTTCCGCATACGGTAAAAGCAGCAGACTCACTGAGTTAGGTCGGAGAGGCAGCAGATAATGAAGTGTAAAGTTAGGGGAGAATTCACGCGACCTGAAATGAGAACTTAGGTCTTTTTCTGGAAATGATATAATGCTGCTGCTCTTCCTCCAGTCCCAGAGTTCTGAACGATTACAGGGAATGGAAACCACCCCACAGCTGAGCTCCGAGGACTTTGGCTACTTGACTGCTCTCCTTTAGTTGGAAGCTTCTAGGGGCAGAGGCCAGGCGTCCTGTGCTGAGTCTTTGGGGAGGGGGGTCCGAGTACTGGAAGGGATTTGAAAGAGCAGTTCATGCAAGCTCCTTGTTTTATAGGGAAGACACCTAGCCTGGGAAGGCAAGGAGGCTGCCCAAGGTCACGTCACCCTTCAAAACACATTTCTGTGGGTTAATTCTTTGATTTGGAGACATCAACATTTGGGTCTAAGCCAAGCCCATGTTTATGAAGGCTCATATTCTCCAACTTCTGAAAGCATTGCCCATTCGCTAATGTATACTAAAGAGTTTGTAAAAGTGCTCATGTGAGAGCCATTCCTCTGGTAGGGCCTCGAGTGGCCCAGCCTCCACAGACCACATGCATAAAACCTGTTTCCTGAAATGCTGCCTTGCTGCAGTGAAGTGAACCTCCTTTTTGGCAAATTGGTTCATGACCCGGGGACAGTTAAATGAAACTGTAGGCACATCAAGAAGAGGTTATTTGTGTTCTGTCTTTTTTTAGCCCGTGCCTCTGATATGTTTATTTGGAAGCTTGGCTCCCGCTCACTATCCCACTACTTACAGTTAATCCTATGTTTTCTTTGAGCTACCTTGAAATCTATGTTGAATGAAAAATACTGCCTGATTTCGAAGTACATGGTATTATAAAAGGAATCCCAAGGTTTATGATCTCGAATTTATTGTCAAACGTATTTACTTCTTATTTTTCTTTCTTTTCTTCTTCTTCTTCTTTTTTTTTTCAAGTTCAATCCAGACTAGAGGTTTTTAGTGCGAGTCGTGAAAGAGCAGGGACAGATGAGGCTGGGTAGAGCTTCCTGGGGAACTCCTCGTCCTGCAGAAGAGATGTGCACAGACAGTGCTTTGCGGCTATAGCCTCTTGAGGGGCAAGGTAGTTTCAAGGGGCTGCGACCATGTCCGAGTCTCTCTGTCCTCAGTCCCTGACCCAGTGTGTGGCACACAGGGGCACTCGGCATGTGTTGGCTGGATTAATGGCCTGAAGCCTGCCCCTCCATCCTTCTTGGCATTGCTTCTCTATTGGGATGGGTTTTTAAAGAGCTGAAATATTTTTGTTATTTTCTTATATGTCCGTGAGACAAAGCAACTCAGTCTCAAAAAAAAAAAAAAAAAAGAGTTCATCTGTTTAAAGCAGTTCTATATTTAGTTAAATATCCTGGAACTGACTAAAACTGTACAAATACACACATGCATCTGATGTTTGCTTTCAACTAGTTATTACAAAGCAAGACCTGGGGAAAACGAAGCTTGCTTTTTATAACAATATTTTTAATCTTAAAATAAACGTCTTTTTATCACAACTCCTCTTTCCTACTGGTTTTAGGACTCTGGGCTGGAAGACTTGCAGACGCTGGAGTGTCCTCAGTGAGGCGGGGAGGCTGACCATGTCCTCCCCCAGGCCCTAGGAAGGGAGGTTTCTTGAGGCGCGGAGTGTGAATCAGGCATCGGCATCTCAGCATCTCAGAGCTGTCCCTTTTCCGAGCTCTGTGGCTCTGTTCTGTCTAAAGGGTCGTGAGTAGGATATGTGGAGAGGATGAATGAGACACCCGCTGGCAGATCCGGGGTGGGGAGGGGGGAAGGGAATCCACTGTTCCTCACCCTCTCCTTTTCCCGTCACTCCTGGAACCACACTCTTTAGCTCAAGATGATGGCTGAAGAAACACCAAATGCTTTTCAAGCTGGTTCACCTCAGACTCATATCTTGAATCTGCCATGCACGTTGGCAGGTACTACCGAGTCCTTCAACGTCTGGCTTTGTCTTCGACCATATCCCTGGACATTAGGTTTCATTGTCCCATTTGGTTCTGTATTTCTGTCCTGTAATTGGCCTCACCTCCCAGTCAGAGTCCAGAACCAAGACCTGTGTGCGTCCCACCCATCACCTAGCTCGGTGATGGGCACAGCGTGGATGTTCCCTAAATGCTCCATAAGTGCAAGCGATCACTCCCTAGCCCCATCACACCCCTCCCCTTCTGAGCATTCTCTCCAGATTTCTCCAGGCAGATGACCCAGGTACCTCTAGAAGACTTAAACAGGCACAAAAGAATCTGCAGAGCCCTGCAGCTAGTTGACCTCTGACCTGACTAGAGATTTTGAAATAATGGTTAAAATCCACAAAGCTGCCTAGAAATGCTGCTCAACCGCATTAGGCAGATTGTGAATCACAACATAAATATTTTGCATGTTTCATTCTATTTATCAAGCCCCTGCCTTCTGGAGCTGTGGAATTTAAGATGACTCGACTCCTGCAGGGTTAAGTCGACTCCATTTGGGTTCACTCTAAACAAGCTCACATTCCAGCCTCGCGGCCTCTGACGCTCGTGCAGAGCCCGCCGCACGTCCCGTGCACCTTTCACATAGGAACCGTCCATCAGACATTAATGTGACAGAGCCATCACCAGACAAGTTCATCTTGCCATTCGTATCCTGGAATAAGAACACTGAATAATATACACATCCTGAGATTTAATCTGTAAACAGAGCCCCACGCATCTGGGGAAAGGAGGCGTGTTTATGCTTCGACAGTGCTACTTCCATAAAGCTCCTTGGGACTCTCTTGGGCACTAATCAGAGACATTTTCTGAATGGTGGGAGGGTCAAGGCTGACAGGATGTTTGGCCTACCGTCTACATGTGCCCCGATGGCCGGTCAGGAGCTCCAGTGCTGTTAACAAGCCTCGGAGAATTCCCAAAGGCTCATGCCAATGCCGTTGCTGGTATTTCTCTTTGGTCACCTCTGTCGGGGAGTCAGGTGGATGCTTCTCTCTCTTTTTTCTGGGAAATGACGAGTTCAGTGGCAGAGCCGCCTTCTGTAGCCCCAGGATTCTAAACAGCGCTGTCAGCAGCTATCTCTTTGGAGTGGAAGGTCCAAAAGCAAATTTGAAAAGAGTTTGGTTATCATTTCTGAAGTATTGAAGTATTTGAGAGACTTTGACACTTAGAATCACTCAAAGCAAATAATTTCCAGCTTTCTCCTTTCTATCCTATGCCAAAAAGTGGCCTATCCCACCTCCTCTAAGAGTAGCTGCTTCCGTCTCTTCTACCCAATTCAGTGTGGGCTCTCTGGGTCTGTGGTGATGAATTGAGGATGAGGAGACAAGAGTAAGGAAGAAAAATGTGTTTTTGCAAAAGGAGAAGAGGGAGGAAGAGAAGAAGAGAAGGAGAAGAAGAAGAGGGGGAGGGGGAGGATGGGAAAGAGGAGGAAAGAGAGAGAGGGAGCGGAAGGAACAAAATGACTGTTTGAAGTTAGGGTGAAGCATTGCCTCAGATGCTGATTTTGAACAGACTGCCTTCCCTTAAGAAGAGAAGACTCAAACTGGCAGTCACACAGGGCATCCCGCTCTCAGGAGTATTTTGCTTGGCCCCATCAGCATTGACCTGGGGAGTCCCTTTGAAACAGAGGCATACGTTTGGCTCCGAGAAACTTCTACACATTTGCCCTCCAACACCCAGAGAGAGACACATGTAGGCCTGGGGAGGGAGTTAACTCTTGGTGGCACCGTGGTGCACCGTTTAGACAGAGGCAGCCCCCAGAAGGAGGTAATGTAGTCTCGTGGGCACGTGAGTACTCGTCACTGCTGCTTCTGCTCTTGCTTCCATAGGTGTGCTGATGGCCCAAGCCCTTCCCTACTGCCAGACACTCCCCCCAGCCCCCCCCAACACACTTTCTCCCCACGCAGGATGGCTGCAAGGGGCTGCAGCTGAGGCGTGGCTCGCCTCCTTCAGGCAATACGTGCCCTCCTGTTGGCCAGATGCACACGTATTTATCTGTCTGGTCCTGTAGGCACTGAACTTTGTAAGCATCTCTGATACCTGCTTTGTTGTATAGCTTCCAGACTCGTCATTTCTCTCTTTACCTCCGCAATGACACTGGGAGTCCTAGCAGAGCCCACCAGAGACAAGAGTTCTGGTGTCGAGTCCAAGGCCAGTGCAGCCAGCGACCCGCATACAAGCACATTCAGTTATTTCCAGCCTGTTCTCCTTGATTGAGGCTCTTTGTCCCCTGCAAGGACTGACGCATAGAGACGCTCTCACTGGTGGACACTCCATGGTTAATATCCTTTTCTGCTCTTCTGGGATCAAAAGAAATTCTGTTTCCTCAGAGATGCTGGAAGTTCCCTACGGAGAAAAAAATATTATCATTTCTCTCTCATGTTCTTGCACTTATGTGCTAACAGAGTTTCTCAAAACTCAAGGGCTGTGCTCACAATCACCCAACCAAGGGAAAAGTAGCTGGGAATACAGCCCAGAAACGTGTTCCCAGAAGTTTAGACTGGCTCCATGTACGGCCCCTCACACGTGCACAGCCTGCCTGTGTTTACTTAGAGCACGTCCTCCAGCTGAAGCCTGATTGTCACAGCAGCCCCGACGGCAGCAGGAAAAATATCACCATCCTCCCACAGGACAGACGATGGGATGGGACCCTTTGTCCAGAATCTTCCAGTGGGTCATGGTGGAGCTGGGACCCAAAACTCAGGTGGTCTGGCTTCTTTCATAGTTCCTTGCCATCGGCTGTATAGACTTCTGGGTACTAAGAATCCAAAACAAATCAAGTAAGACATTGAATTTCAAGCTAAAGATAGGGCTCTGAACTGTAGATAAGGAAACACAATTGGCAAATTCATGATTTAAAAAAAATCATGCTCATCGTGTAGATGGTGAGTGAACGTGAGGGACGAATGACTGGTAGGGAGGACTCCAAGGACAAAGGGGCCATTTGGGCTTTCGAAAGTCTCATCACTGGACTCTCATTCAGTGCCGGTTGGAATGCAAGCTGGTACAATCATCTGGAAAACAGTTTGGCACAATCCCTTGAAGGTGAAGGTCCATGGAGCCTGTGATCCAGTCTTTCCACCCCATTCTACTCCTGCATATGCTACAGGAACTCTCGTGCACATACCATCGGACGTTTATAAGCATAACCAGAATAACACAAACTGGAAAGACCTCACTGTCCACCAACAGTAGAACAGTTAAATGAACTGTGGTACATTCCTACCACTGGATTCTAAACAGAAAATAAAATAAACATAAGCTCCGTGCAGTACTATAGGGAAATCTCCACATATGATGTTGAAAATGAACAGGTCACTAGAGTCATTGAAGCATCTCGGGAAAACAAACACATGATTATGACAGTAGTGAGCATCACGGTCCCCGCCAGCAGATGAGAAGCTTGTGATTGGGTGGAGGCAGACTCGGGGCTTCTGGGATTCTGCAAATGCTCTGTTGTGGGGCACCTGAGGGGCTCAGTCGGTTAAGTGTCTGCCTTCGGCTCAGGTCATGATCTCAAGGTATTGGGATCCAGCCCCACATGGGCTCCCTGCTCATTGGGGAGCCTACTTCTCTCTCTCCCTCTGCCCCTGCCCCTCATGCTCTCGCTCTCTCTCTTTGCCTCTCTCTCATATAGATAAATAAAATCTTTTTTAAATATACTGTATTGCTTGACCAGGTGCTCTTTTCACAAAATTTCCCCTTTGTAATCACTCATTAAACCTTGCATTATGTGTGTGTGTGTGTGTGTATTTCACCTTTAAATATATATCTTACAATATGAAAATGTTATGAACAAGGAAGGAAGGGAGAAAGAGAAGAAAAGAGAGAAGGAGGGGCTAAGGACAGGAGGAAAGGAGCTGGACAGACTTCATGGATGCAAATGTCAGATCCCATCCTCCCCCCTAATTGTTATACAAGCTTTTGGGATGTGCTTATTGTTTGGATGGTTGGATATGTCATAATCATCCCGGGTGCCTTCCTCTGGAATGGCGAAGTAGCCATCACCCCACCTTGCCAGTGCAATGACATTTTCAAACGCCAGATTCCATACAGACCTGACCCTTGCACCTCTAATCTAGATAAACTCCAAGCCAGCGGTGCCTTGGTTGCAAGAACCTGAGGCTGCACTCTGCTTCTGTGAGGAACTGCCAATGTTTTGCCCTCAGGCAGAAAGGAAACCTGATTTCTTTCCCCGGACCACATCTCAGAATGTCCAGTTCCAGCAGTTAAGATCTCTCCCCTGCTGCAGTTGCTAATTAAGACCATATTCAGTCACCTCTCTGTCTCTCTTTCTCTGTCTCTGTCTTTCCTTCTCTCCCTTTTCCATTGATTCAGGCCTGATTGTCCTATTCTGTAATACCGTTCAGTGAGGCTGACACTCATTTCAGATATGAAATGTCACAACCTTTTTACTGCTTTGGCCACCTCTTTACTGTCAGGACAAGGAAAGAAGTGCCATTATCTTTCAGAATTTCAAGTTGTATGGGGATTTTTTTAGTGGCTCCCTGAGAACTGAAAAATATTTTGCATACTTTAACATAACTTTATGGGGCACCTGCATGGCTCAGTCCCTTAAGCCTTGACTCTTGATTTCGGCTCAGGTCATGATCTCAGGGTCCTGAGATCCAGCTCTGTGGTGGGCTCCACACTCAGCAGGGAGTCTGCTTAAGATTCTCTCTCTCTCCCTCTGTCCCTCCCATCCCCACTTGTGCACGTGTGCTTGCTTTCTCCCTCTCTAAAACAAAACAAAACAAAACAAACCCTCAACTTTGAGAGCAGCCACTTTCTCACTAATATAATTTAGAAATGATGTCAGGTGAATGTGAGGAATGCGAGTACAATTCTTTGTTTCTCTGGAGTTTCCAGGATTGAGGGGTACATTGGACCAACTAATACTCAACTCTCAAGAGGCCATATATTTTTAAGTAACCTCTACACCCAACGTGCAGCTCGAACTCACAGCCCTGAGGTCAGGATTGGAGTGCTCTATGGACTGAGCCAGCCAGGTGCCGCCCCTCAACAGACCATATTAATGGAGTGAGTGAGCGTCCATGTTTCTAACACATAGGTAATGTAAAAATAATTTAAGAGCATTCTGATTTATACATAGATATATTTTATTCAGATTTACTCCAGCTAAAATGAAAATAGTGATAATAATTTGATTCATTATTAAGCCCATACTATACCTCAGGCGTTGTACTAGTTGCTTGATACGCACAATTCAACTTCACCGTCATTAGTTCTGCAGGGGTGTGTGGTCTCTTTGCAGATGAAGAAACTGGGCTCAAAATACTGAAGGGAACTGAACTTATGGTGCAGGTGCTGTTGCACCTTCAAGAACCAGCTCAGGTTTCTCCCTTCTCTCAGTTCCAGGAGATTCTCTGACTGAGCTGGCCCATAGGGCTCTCTGAAAACAAGGTTCTCACTGTCTACACCCATAGTTCCTCTGACTACTCTATCTTGCCTCACAATGCCTCTTCCTGTTTTATTATCATTCACATTATCATGGATATTCACCAGATTCCCCGACCTGACTGCGCAAAACACCCTACAGACACATTTCCAGCTTTTGTTTCTTCTGGTCATTTAACTCAGAGATGGCTTACAACATGGAGAAGCAGTAGAATGGAATGCATGGATGAAAAGATGGTGACTGAAAGCACTAGATCCTTTCCTTTGTGTCCATCAGCAGATGTGGAGGAAGATGAGGTGGTCTGGGGGACCCTTCCAGATGGTTCCATCTACAGCTACTTCATATGTGGCCCCTTGGTAACTGTCACAGGGCCATTCTGAACCGTCCTCCATGGGGTGAACATTAGCAGGTTCTTTTCCCTCAAATAAGAAACTTTATCATTGTGTCTGGGAGGTCTGACTGAGTCTGAAATATTATTTTGAACAAAAATCAAAATGTAAACTAGTGATAGGGTTGTGTACGTTGTAGGGGTGTTGAGTATGGGGTAATGGGAGCGGTGAGCTCGGAGATAAAAATCCCTAGAATCACCACATGTCACCCTAGGAAACCACTGGTGGTTCTAGGACCTTCCTTCCCTTGTCAACTGAAATCTGGAGATGGGCCTGTCACTTCAAGTCTATGTTGGCGAGGATGCGTGTCAGTGGTGTTTCTCATTTGCTTTAAAATTCTGTCATTTTTTCCAAAATCCCTTCAGAGAAGCTCCCAAACCAAAAATTAAACTCAAGGAAAGTTTCCTTTTTGCAATTTAGCAGTTTGGAGTTTTTCGTGCATGGGCGCCACTCCACCCCATCCCACTCCAACCTAAATTGAGTTTGAGGCTTTTTTGTTTTCACTCTTGCATAACATGAAAACGAGTGAACACATTTTACTCAAAATTTCCATCTCCAAATCTCCTAAGTGGTGTGAAAAATCCTGGAAAATCTCAGAGCAAAAGAGGACGCTAGGAAAAATCAGGACAAGTGGAAACAGCAGTGGGGGATGTAACCTAATGTCTGTGTTAACACGACCAACATTCCCCAAAGATGTCTTCCCTCTAGTCAGGCTGGGCTGCTAGAGCAAAACCACGAGCTCACCACCACTTAGCAGTGACAGTCATGATTCAATCCTACCCCATCCGGCACCTGACACACATCTGCTTTGTCCCTTAGGGCACTCTAGGCCCAGTGCCTGCAGCCCATAATATGGTCAAGATTCCACGAAAATCATGTCCCCAAAGTACTGGTTCTAAAATAAAAAAGAAAACTGGAAAATTGAAATAAATATGGTCAATTAAATATCTATGAAACAGACCATTATGTTAACTAGTGATATAGAACTCAATTTATGTATGTATGATGTACGTACATATATACACACACATATGTATAGAAACATACATACATATGCCTACGTATGTATATATGCGGGGATTTCCAAACATAAATATGCATATACACACAATATCTAATTGAGATATGAGTACATTTTAATATAGCTGATATAATTGTGGCTTGGACTTTAAAGTAGACTCTTAATAGCCCAGTCCAGCATGCAAACTCTGTACCTCATTACCCTTCATTCAGATGAATAAATGACACGTACGTGTCACACGAAGAAAGGCCAATAGATTTCCCCTTATGCACAGTTCTAGAAGGTAGATCCCCTGACTTCAAAGAACACAAAAAATATACCCTATATAGCCAGTTATTTCAGAACAAGATAAATTATGGTATAATTTTAAAAGGTAGTTGGCAAGTGAGTGATAACAACAATTAAGAGAGAGAAGTGGTGATTCTCGGACTACCACAGGAAAGTCTTCAAGAAAAACCCGGGCTTCAAGTTGGGTCTCCTATAGGGCTGAAGACGTGGATAAAGGTAGGGATATGTGCAAGAATTGAAAGAAGGACATGGAAGGTATAGGTAGAGTCTTGAGGACGGGGCATGGCCTAAATATCTTTAGTGGACTTGGGTAAGTGCGTTCATAAAGGAGGTTATAAAGGAATTGATGTTCTTTGTGTGGATTCCAGAAAAATCATTCAGTAATGGGCCTCTGACAAAAGAGCTGCTAGGATTTGGAACTTTTTTTTCCTTCCCACAACTAAAATGGTAATGCATTCAAGGTCCAAACTACTTCTTTATTCCATTCTGGGAAATTTTCAGAAATTCTTTCTCAAATGACTTCCAATAGATGGCATCATTTCAGGCACCGTGATATCAAGACAGGAATACATTATTTGAGGGATTTGTCAAAATGACCTTCTGTTGGTTAAGACTTCCCCCTGTGATCCGTTTCTGTCAGTGATTATCCTATCTTCAAAAGAAAGAGTAAAGGGATCAAATCCTCTTCTAAGCTCCCACTCCATTTTCTCTACATTATTATATAATGGATACTTCAATCCTTGTGTTAGAGTTATTTCAGCACATTTGAATTCCCCAGTGGACTGTGAGTCCTGTGTGTGAGGTGGTGGCGATGGTGGTGTCTTATCTGTCTTGGTGTCCCCAGTACCAAACACAGTGTCCAGCCATTAGCAGGTGCTCTGTGAGAAGAATAAAGGTAACAATGACTTGAATAAGTGAAGAAACTAAAAATATACACTTCTACAAATGATGTCATGTGTACATACATACATTCATGGAGAGAAAGACAGAGAGAGAGAGAGAGAGAGAGAGAGGGAGGGAGACAGAACTTCAGGTTTATGTGATTTCCAGAAGTCAGAGGGACAATTTCTTTTATTCTTACAGAAAATAATAATTCTGGAAGCTTTACATGACAGAAACCATTATTGTGAACCACTGTTCACAAGTATTTACCCCGGGTATAGTAATGAAACTTTGGTTCCAATAGCAGGAGTGAGTTTATATTTCTTGACCTCTGATTATAGAAATAATGAGATTTGTGCTGTGCAGAAGGAGAATTGGATCAGAGAACACAACTGGGTCCAAATCCAGCACCCCAAGCAGGTGGTCCTATAACTTCAAGAAGTCACTCATTCTCTTGAAGGATTAATTTCTCCTCTGTAAAGTGAGGACACTTATGACATCACTCTTCCTAACAGTTGCTGTGAGGATTATATACACGCCGCCCCCTATTAATTGTTAAGCTTTATAAAAATAGAAGAGAAAAATACTATCTTTGTTTCAGATTCAGAATTCTTTGCTCCTATAACTTTCTCCAAAGCATTATATGGAAAGGAAAGAAATACTTCCTACGGATTGAAAAATCACCTGAAGGACTCAATGCCCCAGGGGTTACCCCTCTTTTCCAGATGGTTTCATCTCAAACTTACTCCATGTCCTGGGTGAACTCAGTGGATTTTAGAAATAAAAGAGATCACCAAGTCTAGACTCTGCTTCCTGAGGAGGAAACAAGGCTCAGTAAAGGGAAGTGGCTTGTTCAAGTTCAGAGAGTAAACCAACCCTGACTCCTAACACCCTCTTCTTCTGGGTCACACTGTCCCCACAAGAAAACAACCTCACATTTCTGCAACTGAGGTTGTCTGTCCATGGGTAGGTACCTTCCCATGTCAACAAGAAGAATGATTAGGGTTTATGGGAAGGAAGCTGAGGCAAAATGATCCTTTTGCTAGTCTCTCTTTTTTTTAAGATTTTATTTATTTATTTGAGAGAGCATGTGCATGCATGCACGTGGGCACACAAACAGGGGGAGGGGCAGAGAAGCAGGATCCTTGCTCAATAGGGAGCCAGACAGACGCAGGGCTTGATCCCAGGATCCCAGAACCCCAGGATCATGACCTGAACTGAAGGCATATACTTAACTGACTGAGCCACCCAGGCATCCCCCTTCTTTTTTTTAAGATTTTTTTCTTCCTTTTGCTCGTTTCATTGCACACCATGAAATTAGTGTAATAGAAGTGGAGATGCTGCAGAGTCTCACAGAAAGACTATGTGTGAGTTTTGGAATCTGGCCTGGGTTTGAATTCTGACTCTCAGCGCCATCCCGTGCCCAACCCCACAGCACATACAACTTACTGGCTTTGTAATCATAGTAAAGTTACTTACATTTTTAAGTTTTAGTTCCTTCTGTAAAATAGAAGGGATCAATACTGATCAATAAATAGAGGTGTGCCGAGGGCAGTTAATTGAGTTCACGTTGGCAAAGCACTTAGCACAGTTCCTGGTATGTAGTGAGATGCGCAATCAGCATATGTTGCAGTTTTATTACAAAAATATGATTAAAGTGTTCAAGCCATAGTTAATCCATGATTCTCTGCTTTATCTAATGATGGGGTAGTCAATTCTTGGAATAGATAGAAAAACAAAAAGAAGCCAATTAGATATCTTCTAAGTAATTCAGTCTACTTTGGCTAGTTCCTAAAATTTTTGAGATTTTTTTTTTTTATGGCTGACCACTGAATGCTATTATAACTATAAAAAAGCATGAAAGAATATTTCAATTAATAAATTGTTAATAAGCTAGAAATTTAAAAAGATGATATATCAATGATTATAAATATAACTATGACAAAAAATTTTTACAAAACTGTGAGGAAAAATTCAGAATTTGAATATGTGAGAACAAACTGAGGGTTACTGGGGGGGTGGACTAAATGGGTGATGGGGATTAAGGAGGGCACTTGTGATGAGCACTGGGAATTTTATATAAGTGATGAGTCCTTAAAGACTACACCAGAAACTAATATTACACTCTATGTTAACCAGCTGGAATTTAAATAAAATTTGGAGAAAGAAAAATAAAGAAACTAAACTGGAATAAATAAAAAAATACAAAATTTTGTATACGTGAAATAATAGTCTACCCACATATAGTACAAGAAATGTATTAGACACGTGTTCATGATGATCAACTTTGGGCGAACCACCAAGAGATGAAGAAGGAGAGTTCTTTAAGCACCTACACAGTTGCTCCCAGAAAGCACAGGGAACCACAATTCACCAGAGAGCCCACAATGACACAGTGCTAACATGAAACATCGCTACACGTTCATTATTATGGATTCCAAGTGGCATGTCACGTACAGCCAGCACTGAGGACTTTTCATCTGCCCCTTGCATTAGTTAGAATACAAGCAACATATTCAGCTATGGCTCTGGCACTTTCCATGTAGGAGAACAGTTGTTGCTCAGAGATGAGAAACACATACGAATGAAGAGAAACCATGATGACCCATATGGAGTCAGGTACAAGCTTAGGTTCATAGCACCTGCACGAAGAACTAAAGCATTTCTTTCTGGGGTCCTTGCTTGAAATATTTTTCAATTAAGATGTTATTCTTTAGAGCAGTTTTAGATTCACAGCAGAACTGAAGGGAAGGTACAGACTTCCCATATATCCCTTGCCCCGCACACCCATAACCTCCCCTATCATCCACATCCCCCACCAGAATGACATAATTCTTATACTTGATGAACCTATATTGATACATCACAATCACCCAAAGCCCATAGTGTTCACTATTGGCGTTCGTTCTGTGGGTTTGGACAGATGTATAAGGACAGGTATCCATCATGATGGTATCACACAGAGTAATGTCGCTGCCCTGAAAATCCTCCATGCTCTGCCTATTCATCCCTCCCTCCACAATCCCTGGCAACCACTGCTCTTTTTACTGTCTCCAGAGTTTTGCTTTTTCCACAAGGCCATGTGGCTGGAATCCTATAGTATACAGCCTTTTCAGGGTGGCTTCTCTCACTTAGCAATGCACGTTTAAGGGACCTCCCATCTTTTCACAGCTTCATAGCTCTAATCTTTTTAGTGCTGAAGAGTATTCCATTGTTTGCATAGTCCACAGTTTATTTACCCATTCAGCTATTAGAGGACACTTGGTTTTTTCCAGGGTTTGGCAATTATGAATAAAGCTGTATAAGCATAGTGCAGGTTTTTGTGTCGCTGTAAGTTTTCAATTCCTTTGGGTAAACCTTGCTTGAAATTAAAAAAAAATGCACGTAACAATACTTCACTTTCCCTAGTGCACTAAGAATAAATTTGGCTGCATATAACAACCATAACAACAACAAAGCATTCCAGAAGCTTTAGCAAGACACACATTTTTGTGTGCTTATCTATTACACAAAAACGTGAATAGTCGGAGGTCACGTGATAGCTCTGAGGTCATCAGAGGCTTAGTCTATTTTTATTCTTATTTTCCACTTTCCTTAGCATACAAAGTTTATCCTCAAGTTTATATCATGGTTGTAAGATGTCATCTGTAGTTCTAACCATCCCATGCACATTCTAAGCTGCAGGAAAGAAAGGGAAAAGCATAGATTCCCACACCTCTCGCTGAGTTGGCCCCAGAATCTTCTGGGAAGATCTGCCCACCCCTTCAATGCCTTGACTTACCTTGATTTATACCTCATTGGCTCCTTACAGATGCAAAATAGGCTGAGAAAGGTAATCTTTTAGCTGTGTGTATGACGGCACTGAATAAAGCCAGGTGTCTGTTAGTAAAACAGAGGAGAGAAAGAGCATGACCCAGGCAAGTAGGTCTCTACTACAGCTCACATTCAAACCATAACTTAGCTGGTGGCTGTGATTTCCTGATGTCAGAATACATTTTTTTTTTATTTTCACAAAAGCATAATATTTCCAGCCAACACTTTTATATCAATTAATGGTTTATAAAAAATCATCTTTACATGATTCTGTAAAAATTTTCTTTACAAAATACATCATATGTATTAATTAATTGATTCTCACAGTGACTCTGAGAAGTAACTATTTTGTGTACATTATCAAAGAACGAAATGAGCTTAGAAAATCTTAGTACCTTGCCCAGGGCTAACCAGTTAGTAAGAGGATGTGACAACAATTTAACCAAATCTGACAAACTCCAGAGCCCATGTCTTTTTATCTGAAAATTGATTAACAAGCTGTCAATCCTCCCTAATTATTTTTTGACTAAAGAGTTATAATTTTCCACCTATTCCATCCCTTCATTGTAGCTCACTATTTCTTTTCAAAGGGGTTAAAAAAAATCAGAATTATTTAATCCACTGCAGAGAAAGGAATGGAAAGAAAGGAAACCTATTTGCAAGCATTATCTACAACGTTCTTTTGAAAGGCATTTTACCTTCATTGTTGAGTAGATACCATGATCCTGCACATGAGGGAACCGAGATCAGAGAGGTTATGACAATCTTGTAAGCTCACCCTGTGAGGAGGTGACAGACGGGATTCGAAGGCAGCTCTTTCTGACTCCCCACCCGCACTTTGACTTTCTTCATATCTCAAAATATTTGGAAGGTTGTTTCCTGATTATTTCGCCATATAACCTCACAGGTGTGAGCAGTAACAGAGGAACACGGTAAAGGAGACTCGCGGTCACGTGACTAGCAGACCTGGTGAATCATGAAGGAAAGATAAACAAAGAATAAGAAGCTGTGAAAGATTGAAAGTGTTTGTAGATGGTTCTTTGGGACGATCCCAACTAGCTCTTTTGTCCAGCTTGAGTTAAACATCCATTTGCTTTAAAGACAGGGGCTGTACATGGTTTCCTCAACTGCCTCTCTCTAGTGCTAAGTTCACAGTAATAATAGCTACCTTTGAACACTTACACTATATGACTAAGGTTACTGCATGTTGCATGGGACATACTTATGCTAAAACAAATGTTGTAATTTCTAAATGGAAAGATTTGGAATTTACTTTAAGTTTATTTAAAATGATCTTTTTTTTAAAAAAGATTTTATTTATTTATTTGACAGAGATAGAGACAGCCAGCAAGAGAGGGAACACAAGCAGCAGGGGTGGGAGAGGAAGAAGCAGGCTCCCAGCAGAGGAGCCTGACGTGGGGCTCCATCCCAGAACGCTAGGATCACGCCCTGAGCTGAAGGCAGACGCTTAACAACTGAGCCACCCAGGCGCCCCTATTTAAAATGATCTTAAATGCTAATTTAACCGAATGTCCTGTGGCCCATATATGGCCACTGCATGGTCTTTGGTCACAGCATCTTTTCTCAAAGTCTGCAAATAAAAACAACCTTAACATTCTCTAACAAGGAAAGAATTTAACTATTGATCGATTATCCTAACAGAGGGATCACATGAAAGCTATAAAGAATCCAAAATCTGTCTCCTGAACAATGGCTAAAGCATGTGATATTTTTAATGTCTTCCAGATCATTAAGAGAAACAAACAAAAAAAAAAAGCAAAGAAGTGTCCTCTCAGTGGTTTTCAACAGGGAGTGATTCTTTGCCCAGGGGGACTTTGACAATGTCTGGAGACATTTTTAGTCATCACAACTGGGGGTGCTACTGGAATCTTGTGGGCAGAAGCCAGGGATGCTAATGACCCTTCATTGCAAGGACAGAGCCCATGACTAAGATTGATCTACTCCCATGTGTCAATAGTCCTGAGGCTGAAAAACCCCAAGTTGAAATAATCCGTTGGGGGTTTAATGTTTTTTCTTTTCATTTAAAGTTGCTATACTGAACAGAGAGCTGGAACATGGCCGTCTGGGAGAAGCCATGAAAGAGTGAGTTCTCTGCTCCAAAGAGTCACAAAACCAAATCCCTTCATGGCATTTTCTGGAGCCTGCAGAAGTCCAGGAGGGGTGGAGGTGGTGGTAACAGGAGCCTTTTGGAAACTCGCACCTTGTAACAGTTTCACCACGTCTTTAGCAATCAAAGCTGGTCTTTTCAGGACTGTCTTTTCTGTGTTTCTGGGTGGTTGGGTTTTCTTCTTTGCGGTGATGCTTGCATTGGTTTTCCATGTGGACGATTCTAATTCAAGAGTGTCTTAGTTTTGGACAACTCAATCCCAAAGGCCACATGCGCAGGGACATGGAGTTAGCCTGAGTCTAAGTCTCTCCCATCTGCATCTGTCGGTCTATTCCCAGCTCCACACCGCCTCTCTAGATGGCCCTGGCTGTTCAAATCTGGGGGAAAGAGAGATTGCAGCTAAAGCACACCGGATCAGTAGAAAACGCACGAAGCCTGGAGTCAGGCTAACATAAATGCAATCTTATCCCCTGTGTCGTCTGGCTATGTAACCCTGGACGGTTTTTAAACTCTTCTGAAGAGCATAGTTTTATCATTTGCAAAATGCAAATAATTTTTCCCACCTCACCAAGTTGTGATAAGAATTAAATGAGGCAAAACATCTTAAAAATTGTTTTATAGTTTACGAAGCACCATTAAAACAGATTAAAGTCTCACAGACTATTCGCAATGAGGGTTTGAAAGCGTGCGTTAGGTTAAAGCGGTCACCTGCGTTCGCAGCTTCTTCATTCTATTGACCAAGTCGGTCTTATTTACCATTGTGTAGACGTCCTGTCCTCCCTCCACTGGAGGAAGGGGACTATTTTGTGAAATTTGTTTGTTTAAACACTTTCTCCCTTTTTGCAGGGCGGGTGGTTAGAGAAAGCAGAATAACTTTTCCTCAAACAAATGCAAGAAAAACCCGATCCTGGTTGACAGAACTTGGTAAACAATGGTTGGTTGTGAAATGTTGATGGCCTTGGGGTACATTTGACTGTGAGTGGTGCCTTAAGCATCTCTTGACAGATGAGAATTTATAAAGTGAGAAACACCAGACTGACCTTGGCTCTGCATTACCAAACTCAAATAGGACATCATTCAGAGTGAGAGAGTGGTCTTCTTCCAGGGGGCTGGGGAGGGCTTCCAGGGCAAACACTTGGGGGGCTGGATTCTTTAAAGTTTTCTTTGAGTAGAGGTTTCCTTAAGAGTCTGATTCATTTCAAGATTCTTCTGTTCCTGGTCCATGTCAGAGTTACAGAACACCCAAAGCCAGAAGGAGGCTGATTTCTGAAATGGAGAGAAGTGTGTCAAGAATCTAGAAAGAGCAGGCTAAAGTCAGATGTCTTTACTCTTTGCTTCCTTAGCGCTCTGTTCCTTGCAACTTTCCACATTGTGTTATTATCTATCTATACACTTATTCTTCTCCATGAACCCCTTGGGGATAGGGAATGAGTCTTATTTATTCTTTTAACTGCAGTGCTTTGCATGCAATCTCTATGACATAGAATGTGCCCAATAAATAAAAGAGGAAGAAGGAAAAAAAGAAAGGAGGAAGGGAGAGAGAGTAGGAGGGAGAAAGGATGGCAGGAAGAAGAGAGGGAAAGAAGAGGGAGGGAGGGAGGGAGAAACAGAGAGATCTCTTGCCCAAGTTTGATCTTGGGCTAATAGCAATCAAAGAAGATTCTTCAGTCCAATGAAGTTTATCAGATAAGTGGTTATTACCTTAAAATCATAGTCTCTTTGTGAAAAAGCATAACACATTCTACTTCTGCATTGATTGCCCGGGCCCTGGTTCTGCAGGAGCAGGAGCCTCATTCTTCCTGGCTCACCATACCACCTAGCTCTCCGGGTGCTCTCACGCACCAGCATCCGTCAGTGACCTGCTCACTCACCTCTGTGTGCTGGCACTCCACTTTGTTGGCCCTGTTTGGACATAGCGATCTGGTTCTGGGTGTCATATCTGCAATCTGAGAGGAAACCCTGAAGGACACTGCTCCTGGTAACAGCCCAGATGCTCACTTATCTCTCTGCTCATCAGGGGTTCACGCTGGCACCAAGCTCATTTTCCCAGACACCAGAACCCTGAATCCTGCCTCTTAGAAAGGGAATCAGAAAGTAATGTTTTCAAACAAGACCCCTCGGCAGGTGAGGCCTACAAAATGCTAGCATTTCCTTTCTACAGCAAGCCATATCTAAAGCCAGCACAGACAGGTAGGAAAATATCCACCTCCCCTGATTGCCAGCCAGTTCACCTATGAAGGGTGGTGAAAGGCTGCCATGAATTGAATGACAGAAGTGCTATCCCTACAAGACTGATAATTTTATTTGTGGTTGTTCTTTGATGAGCACAAACCTGCCAGCCCTGAACCTCCCTTTTATCAATCATCAGAGTCCCACCATTGGACAGCTACTTTTATTGTATCTTGTGTACTTTCAGACAATGCATTATAAAATCCAAATTCATCTGAAGGGATAAATAAAGCATAAATTTTTTGTGTAGATTAGGCTGAGGGAACAAAAAATTCCATATATGGATCATTCAACGTAAGAGCAGTTTATTTCTAAATCACTTAACGTCCTGGGATGGCTCCAGGTCTGTGGCTGGTGAGGGAGCTCTGCTCCATGTGACTATTCATGAAACTTCACAAGACAGCAGCTCTCCAACTGTGAACATGGTGGTTACAATGTTGAGGGGAAAGAAGGTCCTGACTCCCTTCAGCCTTAAAGGTAAAAGGGCATGATTTCATTGGCTAGAGCTCAATCACATGGTCACAGCTAAAGCAAGGGAATCTGGGAAATGTAGTCCAGCCCTGTGCTCAGCTAGTGGAGCCACCACAATAAGCAAATTTCTATTAAAGGTGAAAGAGAATCAATTGATTTCTGGATAAGCACTGGTTTCCCCAGGAAAATGACAAACAGGAAAATGTGTCTGGGATTTAGGGAAAGTGTGGTTGGTAGTAGTAGGAGACTAAAAGAGAAAGTGAGGTGATGGGAAAGACCAGCTTTGCCATCTTTTTCATACATCTGATCATCAGCTGGGAAGTTAGCACAGACTCTAGGGTTCTCATCATTATCCCAAAGCTGTGAAGGCAACCGTTCTCTTTCTCTATGAGGGTCATGCAGTGTGGTGTTTCCCTTGCAATGAATTAGAAAACAGGGTTGCTTTTGCCATCTAGGCAACCTTCGCCATGGGACCCGTGAGAGAGGACATCCATTGCCAATCCAGGGAATTTCCAGGAGTGGTGGTAGTTTGCAATTTAGCATAAGAGACTGGCACTATACAAATTGGTCCTTGAAAACATAAGGTATAGCACTCTGAAAAACAAGATTCCTACTTTGCAACTCATTTACAAATGTCGAAGAGGTCAAATCCAAGTTCAAAAGGAAAAATGTGATTAAGTAACTGAAAAACAGTCAAGTGAAAAGTGGTAATCACCACGATTACACAAATCTTTAATGTGTCCCAAAGCAGTGAGCTTTAAAAAATCTGCATGCAATTGCATATTTTTTTGTCTTTTTCTACTCTTTATTCTAAAACCAAGACGTAGGTGGAAAATTTTATTAGCATCTGGGTAAGGCCCCCTGCCAGTCTAGAAAACCTTCATTAATCATTGAGATGCTCACCCCCATTTTTTCAAGAACAATGACTCACCAGGACTTACACAGCAATCAGGGCAAAGGTAACCGAATGTTGAATTTTCAGACTTTCCTTTCTTGAGAATGCCTTCACTTCTGGAATGGAAGAGTGCTTTAAGCGAATATGCATGTGTTTATGAGAAAGAAGTAGGGAAA